>NC_081405.1:715589073-716189073 GCF_030272615.1 Cryptomeria japonica | reverse complement strand
TCAACTTGTCCATTAATTCCTTCCTCTTTTCTCTACAGACACTTGCTTGATCCTTTAGCTCACTAATGAATTCATGAACAACATTCGAGTTCTTCTCCAAGGTACAGACCTCACTTCTAGCTACATCAAGATCCTCATGTGCCACATTGAGTTGTCTCTGAAAACCAGAATAGATCTTTCTCAAGCAGTTAAGTTTCCTTAGAGGAACTAGGATTTGATACCAACTGTTAAACTCATAGGTCACTGAGAGGGGGGGAGAATCAGTGATCTACCGGAAGTTAAAACCACAAACTTATTATTTATCCATCGGTTAACAATGCATATCAGAAAAAAACATAAGCATGAAACAAAGAATATACAAATGTACAACACCAAAATTTTTATGTGGAAACCTAGAAAGGGAAAAAGCATGGTGGGTATAGAACCCACAATATTCATATACTATGGCTAGGAGTACATAAATATTACATAGATGGGGAATACACTTGCATTCAGGCTCACTGCTCAAATAAAGTTGTCGGGAGGGCTACAACCCTCAGGGACGTCTCACTAACTTATAATTTGATTACAATGATTAAATGCAATGAAATGAACTCTTAATCAACATCTGACTATGCCAAAGTGAGTTCCGGTTAGGGTCTGAATCTCTAAGTATCTCTCCACTGTTGAATCCTGTATTTCTATCTCAATCAGCTACCGGTTGGTCTAAAGGCAAAATGCGCATGTGAAACTATGCTAAATTACACCATAATAGATCACCACATCTCTAACAACACGGAAATCAATCTCCAAATTGATCTTATATATCTAGTCATAGCACAAAAACACTCTCCTTCAAGTTGGCTTCAAGAGATGTAATGTGTAGCTCAAATTTGGCTTCAATGTTGAATAAAACATAGCACCGGACCAAAATATTATAATCACACACTTCCCAAAGGTCTCCCCTATCACAGAGATCACAAAAGCAATCACCAAAAACACCGCAATAATCGAAAATCATTTCGGACCAACACGTTACCGAAATACCATGATTTACCCTGTTTTGCTGCTTAACTGGCTACTGGTTAACACCAACTTTTGGATAATATGAACCATGATTGCCAGATTAAATCATCACAAAGAGTTGCGAAGAGTTGCCATCAATGACAACCCTGAACAAACAACCAACCACCAGAAGTCACCTGAAATCATCGGATGAGTGTCAATTGCCAACATAATTGTTCATTGTTCTTTTGTTTTGTGTTGCAAAGAACAAGCATGGTGACTTCATGTTGAATGTTATAAGGGTATTGTGAAATAAACTTGTTCACCAACTCTTCAATGATCTAATGGGAGGTTGAGCCTTGAATCTATTCCATTGTTTTTCCTCCTAGGCTTCTTGGAAATAACCTCATCATGTAAGTGTCATTGTGGGAAAACTCCAAGCTCATTGTGCAAAATTCCCTTATATGATCGTGGGGATTACTCTTACCATTGTTTTTATCATAATTTGGTATTTCAAAGTTTTGTGGAAATGGTACCATATTTAAACTTCTATCAAATGGATAGGGACAAATATCCTCTAAAGAGTATCTTGTTGTGGTCCCTTGTTGCATGTCTCATATTTGTTGTTGAAGTGCTTGCAGTTGTTGGGTAAGTGTAATAAGGGGGTTGTCTTCATTGGTGGTACCACAATTCTTGGTGTTATCATGATCATTAGTTTTGTCTTGGTCATTGGTATTGTCTTGGTCATTGGTATTGTCATAGTCGGTGTTGTAGGTGTATGTTCTTGATTATGTCCTTTTCACGCAATTTAGTTTGCTTTGGTTGATCCGTGTCAAAATCTTCAGGGATCTTAACACCTTTTATAGAGAGCAAGAGGAAGTATTTTTGTTTGTCTATTTCGATGAGTTTCTCCATAATTTTTTATAGGCTAGAGTCTTATTGGGCCTCCTTGATAACGTCATATGTTATATCTTCCTCATCCATATTTAGGTACTTTTTCCAGATGTTAATTTCTCTATGTCACATGCTTGATTCAGATTTTGTGTCCCACTCATTATTTTTATGGGATAGTGTAAATATCGACATGATTTGATTTGATTCAATAAGTGATTGGATATTTGGGTAGATAAGCTAAGTTGATATTTCCTCCTTTATTAAGACGTTGAGAGAATGTTGAATTTTGTTCAAAGGCACATGCTTGCAAAGTTTCCTCATCAAACTAAGTTCCTTTACCGCGTAGATAGATATGAAAGCGATGTAAGAAGGTGCAATGTTTTAGGAAGAGTTTATGGTTTATGTAGAGAAACTTCCTTCTCTTTAAGATTTTCTCTTGGCTAGGTTGCTTTCTCTTCAAATCAATTTTTTGATGAAGATTCTTCCTCTTTAGGTGTTTAGGAGTGGTCATACAAGTGATCAAATTTGATGTTTGTTGATAGGTTGATTTGATAACAAATACCTTGTTTAGATACTCAATCTCACTAAGTCGAATGAGGGTTTTATATGTCCCCTATTGATGTGACTAATTGCGTCAAATGATATAATAAAGTTCCCTGATTTTGGAAACTAGATTGATTTGACTAACTTGGATATTTAGACTAAGTATGTAATGTTGATATTGGTTGAATTATACAACTTGTATCAATAGTTGATGTTCCTCTGATTTTGTTGGAAGATCTTGATTTCTGCAATTTTTAAAGTGATTCTTGACATCGTTGATATTTTTGCAAGATGTTTGTTTGATATCTAACAAGAACACAACAAGAACACATGAAAATAATATCTATTTTGACCTTAATCTAACATGAAGTGTATGCTCTTTTGAGGATATTTTCAAATCCCCGATGTTTTCACTAGTTTGGTACAAGAAAAACACATCAAGAAGACTCTTTATTCAAAGGTTATAAATAATATCATAGCCCACAAATCGATACTCCTTTAGCTCAAAAAACTGTGTCACCCCCTAGAGGGCACCCATTTTTTTGCCTTTTTCAAGAAGTTGAACCAAAGAGGATTGCTCCTCAACTGGATCATTTTCTTGGGAGATGTATGGTGAGTGTCTTGGGGGTGGATTCTTCCTCACCCTTGCACTATGATATTATAAATGTCTGGTTGTTGAATCGATGAAGGTTTCTAATTATAAGGATCTTTAGTAAAGGTTTCATTCAGCGCAACGAAAGATAAAATCCCTCAAGAGGCTTCCCAACCTTTAAAATAAAGGCTTTTTGTATCTCAAGGATACTAGGGGAAGACTATCAATGCACACTGCCATTGGACGATATTTTTATCAGCCTCCACATTTGATTATAGTGGGTTGGTAAACTTGGCTAAAAGTCATTCCGCACTTAGTTCATTCTCCTTTCACTGGTCTTATGGGATTTTCTTGGGATGACAAACCTGCTAAAGGTTTTATCTTATTGCAAAAATTGAAATAAATCTTTCAAATAGTGAGTTTGGATTTTTGATCACCCAATTAAGGGGAGAGCATATACCTGTCACTTTCGAGACATGGAATAAAAGATTGTTCATTTTAAACCATCATTGCAATGGTTCTCTAATTTCTATTTGGAGATGTTGCTCCAACAATCATGGTGTTGTTTTTAATCCAGCATAGCAATTGTTTTTGACTTTGAAAGAAAAACCTGGTCAACAAAATAAAATCGTTTTGCTAATGACAATGTGGTTTGTTATTTTTAACTTGCACAAAGAGATGTTAATTGTTCCTTTTATCCCTTGCAAAAATGAAAGATTGTCTTTGTTCTTTTTAATAGCCCAAAAAAAAGTGTGAACCTAACTTGCAAAATGGAAGTTTGATTTGTTGTTCTTTTTACCTCTTTGCAAGAAATAAAATGTTACTCTTTGTAAGCACCAAAAAGAGAAGTGTAATTATTTTTAAGCACCAAAATGACTACAAAGTTCCTTTTACCTTTGCAAGAAAAAGAGGTGAATTCTTTTTACCCTTTTGCAAAATAAAAACTTTGGATTGTGGTTCTTTTTACCTCTTTTGCAAGAAAGAAAGTGTGATTCTTTTTAAGCATTAAAGAAAAAATTAGATTCCTTTTAGGCACCAATTGACAAGTAGGGTTCTTTTTAAGCCTTTGTAAAAATAAAATAAAAGATGAATTCTTTTTAAGCCCCTTTGTAAAAGAAAACTTAAAAGAAATAAATCTAAGATTTTAGACTACCTCCTTGGACCCTGCAACAAACGTTGATACCTGCAATATCCCTTCAAAAAGTTAATTCATATGGTGGGATCACAAGCCTAAATTTTTCTTTGGGGTTACAAATTTTAGTTCTCTGTCTAAGACAAAAGTGCTAAAAAAAGAGCACATGCGAAATGGAACAAATGTGCTACTTTCCAAAGAAGATGCACTACTTTGGGGCAGATATGCACTATACTGATGATTCTATGCACTAAGAGAAAGTAAGACAAATTAGATTGGAAAGATCCTCTATGCACTAGAAACAAGTGTAGATGCACTATTTTGGCCTTCAAATGCGTTGTAGTAGAGGACAGATGAGCTGGAATATCTGTTGTATGCACTATGCTTTTTCACCTATGCGTTGTTCTGGTATTCTTTTTGAAAAGTGCCTCGAACCTACGTACAAACTAGTTAAAAATTCAGGGACTTGCCCCACGATGGGCACCAAAAATTGTACGCTAGAAAGAGTTGTTAGTCATTTAAGAGAAAACACAATCAAGCATACCAATTAAACAAATAGAAAAATAGAAATCTAATGGATAAAACAAGAAAATCATTAGTCTCCTAAAATTGTTCCATTGTTCTCTATCTCCAAGGATCCTTCAAACCAAGATAGCTCTCAGATTTAATGACCACTTGATCTTTAGGATGACTACCCAAAGAATGAGGGATAGATGATCAAAGACCTAAATGCAATATGCAACTAAGATCTTAGCATGATATTGATACGAAACTAGCTATGATATGGTGCAAGATGATGAGATTGAAATCAAGATTAAACTAACATGATATACTATCTTAACATGATAATGCTATGATAATACTAATCTATGATAAAGAAAATAACATGCTATGATAATGATATTTCTATCTAAAATACTTAAGCTTATGAGAGAGGCAAATGCAAATTCTTGATAACCTGGATGTTAATAATGAAGAAAGGAGGGCTATTTATAGAAGAAATGGTCAATTGGATGGTTAAGATTGAATTGGCTTAAGAAGGGCTAGGATCGAATGATTTTCAATCCATGTGATATTTTCAACCCAATCCCATGTTGACAAGTGTCACCATGAGATTTCTTGAGAGGAGAGGGAAGAAGCATTGAATGCTTGAGGGGACATGATGGTTACCCTAGGGGGTTGGGTTAAGGTTAGGTTAATGGATATTCTTTTTATCCAAGGGATAAATGAATGTGCAAGGGTTAAATGGTTACCTTAGTCAAATCAATAAATTCTTTGAAGAGACCCATGAGTTAAAAGGATGGTTAAGTTAGAGGAAAGTCTCTAACCAAAGGTCAAAGGTGAGTTAACCATAAATGATTATGTAAGAGCCTTGAATAGTTTGGAAGACTTTAGAGGTTAACCATTTGAAGACATAAAACCTTTAATGGTTATTGAAGACTTTGGGGTTTTTTAAAAATTGACCTTTTTCTTAAGGAATGTGCAAACAATTATGAGGGGCATTAGGCTAAATTGGAAGTGATTAGAAGAATCTAGAAGGGGTTTAGGCATGCAAGTGGATTTTGTAGGAGAATGCAAGTGGGAGGATTTTTAGGATTTAGTTAAAATGAAATTGATTTATTTCAATTATTAGTTGCAACTTGCATTTGATAGATTTAAATAAATATTGATTTATTTAAATGTGAATGTGAATTTTGGATATTATTTAAATAAATCTTAATTTATTTAAATGAGGAAAAGGAGGATAAAACATTAATGGTTTGAAGACTTTAAGGGAAACCATTAAAGGTTTCAAGAAGACTCTAGAAGGAAGCCATTAAAGGCTTGATGACTTTAAGGGAAGCCATTAAAGGTTTCAAGTGGGTGAGGATAAATAGAATTTTAAATAAATAATTAATTTATTTAAAATAGTGGTGCAACTTGCTTTTGTAGGAAAATGCAAATGGGTGAAGGATAAAGGGGATTTAAATAAAATGTGATAGATAGGATTTTGGGGATTTAAATAAATATTAATTTATTTAAATGTGAAGGAGGATTTAATTAAACAAATATGATTTATTTATTTAATTAATGGTTTGAATTTGGTTAAGTGAATTAAATCAAATAAATTCAATAATTTATTTAACTAATTAGATAGGTGAAGAGGGTTGTCGTGAATTAATTAAATATTAATTTAATTAATAGTTGAAAAAGATGAAACGATTAATTAAATATGAATTTAATTAATAGCTGGATAAATGCTAATTAAACAAATATGAAATTCATTTAATCAAGTGGACAAAAATAGGTGTCTACAATATCATCTTGAAATAAACTCTTTTCTCTAGAGCATTTATTTTTTTCAAATTTTTTAAATAAATGTAAATAGTATTTTTCCTTTGCAAGATAAGCAACCTTATATTTTAGTGTTGATGACCTTGTTTCAATAAAAATAAAAAATAAAATATAAAAATAATTTAAAATATTAAAAATACATTTTGGAAAATTTACTTATAGATCTGTAAAAGGGTATTTTTACATTTAAAAAAAATTATTATTTATAAGAGGAGTTGTTGAAACATCGAGTTTTTCAAAACAAAAAATCAATAAATTGGTAATTAGACCTAAAGTGGTATAAAATATACATTTAGTAGACAATTCCAATTGGAAAAGTTGTGGCCCATATATAAGATAGCTATAATTAATCTTTATAGACCATATGTTTGACTAAAATTAATTTTTAGTTAGAATTACTTAAATTCACTTGTGCTGATAAGTTGCCCTAAAATGTGACACAATTTTGTGCTTTTACCCAAGAGAAATGAAAACCTGCACCCTCTTAGGTGGAGAATCATCAATAGGCCCCAAAGCAGTGAGAAGCAAAACCAAAGATGATGTACAAACAAGAGCACTAGATGAAGCAAGAGCAGATGCGACAGAGCTGGGAGCTGTAGATGCAACAATAGCTTGTAGAGAAGCATTGCGCTCTCGAGCCATGGTCCATTGATAGCACTTGTGTTCATGCACACCCTAATTACGACGAAGGTGAGGGACACAACAAAAGAATGAGAGGATTCAAGAGTGTCATGCTCCATAGGAGAGGCCTCCAAAATCATGTCAGGGATAGGAGAAGGCTTAGCCGATGGAACAAGAGGTGTATTTGAGATAGGAAATACATTCACAACAACATGCACCCTACTTCTCTTTGCTTGAGGAGCAGTGAGAGGAACTGAGGGTGTCGATGTAGGATGTGAAGCAGGAGCAAGAAATGACGAACAAACATAGGAAGAATGATTCCCTTTCTCATAGCAAGAAGGCTGAGGGATATCAACCATGATTGGGAGATCGAAGGGAGGGTAGACTGCAGAATTTGACAATGAGGGTGCCTTTCCTTTGTTTGCACTAGGCACAGTCATAGGAACAAAAGACACCATCAGAGGTCATATAGTCTTGGGTGGATGGGATGGTCTATTAAGAGGAACAAGCTTAGCCCTAACCCTTAATGATGAGGGGACATGGGGCACTACCCACTCCAATATAGGAATAGATAGAGCAAAGGTTGATGTAGGAAAATGCAATGAATAACTAGGCTAAATAGATTTAGGGACTAAATCCCCCGTATTATATTGATAATATGTATGTTACATTAAATCATTATGGGGAAGCATGGCCCCCACCAAAGCAGGCAAAAAATGATCTAGCGAGAAAAACCCATGGGCTACCAGGGGTTGATATTTAGTATCCTAGATGATATGAACCAAACCATCATGGGAGAACTTTAGATATTTATGAATTAGTGAAGGGACCACCTCCATAGAAATTAACTAGGGAATACCTAGTTTAGCTCGAAATATGTCCGATTCAGGAATGATTACAAATGTAGAGGATACCGCCTTGGGTCCTACAAGGAACGTCAAGGTGATGCTACCAAAAGGAGAGATAGAAAATCATGTGTTCTTAGGGTTTCCTGACATTCATCATATGTGGGTCTATTCCAACCATTCACGAATAAAGTCTTTTTTGTGATAACATTGACTCTGCCGGATGGGTCACCCATCACACCTATGACAGTTTGACCATTTAGCTTAGTACAGATGTATAAAGGAGTAGGTTATCCATAGTATGGGGAATCCAGAGGGGTGAAAGACGCATCAAACACCTTCTCCTTTTGGCTAGGAGGCAAACAAATAGGACTAATGGTGACCATGTTAACAAATGGACTATCATTTGAAGAAGGATTCGATGCAGAGATAAAATTTGCTGATATGTGGGGAAAATAGATCGATATAGATTTGAAAGTCATTGTTGGTTTTATCAGCAAACTTATTTGACTTGTGTTTCCGCACATCAACTTTGATTGTACGACTGCCAATGTGATCCTGGAAAATGTGTCGAAGATGATAACATCGCTCAGTGTCATGACTAGGCACATGATGGTAATGAAATTTTTTGGATCCATCGTACTAGCATGGATAGGGCCTTCTATCGGACAATAGTTTAATCTTGGAATGGTAATAAGATCATCTTTCAACAATCACTACATTCTGCTTAAGTAAGAGTTGTTCTGTTTGGTGAAGACTGTTTTGTTGTGGTGCAACAACTGCTGGAGGAATAGTCACAATATTAGCTATGGATTTATTCTTCTGAGACCCTTTCATGGACATGCCCATGAAGGAACCACCATGAGGTTTTGAAGTGGAATCTCCAAACTGTGACATGTTGTGCTGATAGTCTGTGTGTGCAGAACAGATATTGGTGAAGCTCTAATACCGATTAAGAGATAGTTTCCCCCTCAATGCCGACTGTAGATTACCGATGAACATTCTCTAAAGATCACTATTTGGAAAGGAAAAGGGGATCCTAGTATAGATTGATTAATACCTTGAGATGAAATCTATGATCTTTTTGTTGGGTTTGTGTTAACAGTGAACAAGGTCAGTGATAGTTACCCTGCTGCCAATGTTAGCCCGAAACCGTCTAAGAAATAGATCCATGAGTTCATGAAAGGTGCAAATACAATGATCTAGTAAGGAGCTACACCATTCTAACATGGTTCCCTTAAGGGATTGTGAGAATAACTTAAGTAGAATGAAGTGTAGATTATGGTAATTGCTACACATGGTCATGAAAGAATTGATGTGCACATTAGGGTCCTCGTCACCATTGAACCTATTGAACTTCAATGATTCAAAAGTGGTAGGAAGGATAGTGTTTAGGATGGTTATTTCAAGGGGAGTCTTCCTATAATATGTAAGCATGGACAATTGACTAGAAGCGGAGGCTAGGTTTGTGAGTTGTAATTGTAACCGCCCCATGTTTTGTAAGATGGTGTTCAAGATTGGATTAGCGAGCGGAGGAGGCAGAGGGGGTTCAGATATGCCACCACCTCGACCAACACCTTGAAGAAAACTACCAAGAGAACCACCACCACCACCTCCACTGACACTACCAAGAGAACCAGTGCCACCGATAGAGGTAGTACTAGTGTTGACTGTAGAGACTTGAGCTGCAGTAGAGGTAGAGGTTGAGATACTAGACATACTTGTATACCCCAAGTGAGTGGTCGAGGCATCGATGCTAGGGATATTGGAATCCACCATATGTATGTTCAATCCTGATATGTAAATGCTGATCTAAGAACTAGAGGTGTCAAACTAGCTATCCCGAGGGGGTGCATCTGCCAAGTGTACATGGCTTTTGACAATCATAGATAATACCCTCAACATCTCTAAACATTTCTTATTTGAGATAAGCATGTCTCTCAAAGTATTAAATACATTCTAGGCTTGAGGGAGGATATTCTCCTGGTTGAGGAACCCTTTGAAATCTCTCAAGTTATCCTCCAAAGTCTAAATCCGATCAAAGTCAACAGTGAAAGTAGAATCATGGTCAACAACAAGAGGAGAAGGTAGTAGAGAGTTTTTTGGAGAGTTGTTTTGAGAACTACCAGCTTATGAGCCTCCCATGAAAGGTATTTGGAGAGGACAAGAGGTTAAAAAATTGTTTGAGTTTAGAAAAGTTTTTGATCATCACATCAGATAGAGGAGGACTGTAATGGTTGGGAGGAAAAATCCATCTAGATGTCCTCCTGACTACAGCTCCTATGGTAGTCTGGGTCATAAAGCTCATAGACAAGCCTTGTGATGCTGAGACCACACTAGAGGGGCATGAAGGGTTTTGTCTTCTACTAAATCTTGCTAATCAGAAATATGAATAGGCTAATGTAAATGCTAAAACAAAGATGCAATGAACTGAACTGTATGAAAACACTAAATCAAAGATGTAATTTTTTTTTTATTATTTAGTTAGATGTATGCAATGATCTAAATGATAAATACATAGTTCACAAAGAAATTTGTCTTCACGTCGGGTTCACTAAAATGTAATGGAGGAAATTTCCTACCTCAAGGATGATGGATCCTAGAGAACAAATCGATCCTCCAATACCTCACTTGAACTGGCACTAAGAGTGAGCCAAGGGATGAAAATAATAGACTAAAATAACAAACTGCAATCTAAGACTCTCAAACAACTTTTCCAAGTCTCTATCATGAGGACAAGCGTGCACCTGTTTGGAACACTAGTGCGGCGTGCTGTCGTCTAGTATGGACTGGTACAGGGACCATATAGAGAATACCAGACTAATTATAATTTAATAAAAACATAGAAAATGATTAAGCTAAGCTAGTAAAAGTAGAATGTGAAACAACTAGGATAAAGTAGAAGGAAATAAATGAAATGAACTCACAATTGGTCCATGATTGGAGCCTCCCACAAAGTGACCACTTTCCCGTGATTACCTACTTGCACACAAGCGAGACAGAAAATGTTAGGGGTTGTATTTTGGAGTCTGCCTAAGTCAGACCCCCATTTTGGTGTTTTCACCTCCACAAACAATCTAGATAAAACCACGAGGGAAATAAATGAAAAAGTGAATGAATAAAATCTCCTTTTCAAGATGCTATGAAAATGGTGTTGTAAACTATCTAGAGAGCTACAAAAATGGTGGTCTTTGTGAGAAAAGCTATGAATATTGTCCAAAGAGATTTCCAAAAGATCCAACGTCCAAGAAGTGATCTCAAAATGCAAAAATATACCAAAAATGCCATTGAACGGGAGAGATATAGGCTCTGGACCAAAAACCTGTTGGCAAATGCACACTCCAATGAGAAATTGTAGGTGATTGAAGGTATTTTCATTGATGGAAACCTTACAATCATGTGATACCGATAGACACTGGCATTGACAGACTCAACACCAACATACAGTTCACCGGCACCGAAAAGGAAGATTACCGGCACCATGGCCGATATGAATTTTGTTTAATTATATTTTGTATTTAATTGTAAAATCTTTTGTAAGCCAACTTGGTGGATTGTAATATGACTCATATAAGTATGAGATCATTGTAGATCATTTAGTGTGTGATAGATGGAAGGATTAATGCAAACCTAATATGCAAATTGTAAGGCAGATATTGGATAAGGGTTTATGTATGTTGTAGAGCTTAAACCGATACTGAATCTGGCATAGTAGATGCTGATCTGAAGCAGTACAAGACATTGGATTTGTATAATCCATTTTTGTAAGTCAGTGAGACTTCTTTTGTAACTGAGCAGTAAGCTCTAGGCACTTGGCCTTCCTGCATGTGCAAGCCCATATTGTAAATAGTAATATTCCCTTATTGGCCAGTAAGCGAATGTTGTGGGTCACAAATCCCACCGAGGTTTTTCCCACACCAGTTTTCCTTATTAAAATATTGTGTTATGGTGTGTCTTTCATGTTGTGGTTGTTATTCTTATTTACTGCATTAATTATGGTTTACTGGTACACAGTTTTGAATTACTTTTCATGTTATAATTTAAGAAAGTTCTTTTACCGGTCAGATACTGATTCACACCCCCCTCTCAGTATCTTTGGGAATCCTAACAATTGGTATCAGAGCCTGGTCCTCTATTTTCAAAAGCCTAACAACTTGAGGAAGATCTTGACACCAGTAGAGATGGAAAACTTAAGAAAGTAATTGGAAACAACTCTTTCAGACTATGATGTAGAAAAAGTAAAGAATATCAAACTTGAAGATGATCTGAAGGCTGCATAGGATATCATTCAAGGACTTCAAGAAAATCTCACCATTGCAAGGAATAAGAGAAGAGAACTTTATGAAAATATGCAGAATAATGATGATGAAAAAGAAACTCTTAATGATCTGGTAAACAAGCAGAGACAAGAAAATAGTACAATGAAGAATGAGATGCAAGATATGACTATGAGATTTTGTAAAGAAACTGAAAATCGGAAGAAGGATGAAGAGGACTTGGTTAGAAGACTGAATGATGCTAGAAATGAAAACACAAGACTTAGTCATGAAAATGATATGTTGAAGATAGACTTGATGCATACACAAAATGAAACAAATGAACTCATGAGACAGAAAGGAATCGTGGAGAGTGAACTGGCTATTGCAAATCAACACAAGGAGAAATTCAAGAAAAGTTCGGAAGAACTTGTTGACATGCTGAAAAATAAAAAAACCAATGGTGATACAAATGGCCTTGGCTTTGAAGTTGGTGAAAGCTCTGGTACTGCAAACAAACATGATCATAGCAAACCCGTAAGACAACCTAATGCTTACAAATTTAATGGGAAATGCTTTAACTGTAACAAGTATGGTCATAGGGAAAATTAGTGTAGATCTAGAAATTATCAGAACATTAATATACCCACCGGTCAATGTTCTAAATGCAACAAAGTTGGTCATAATTCAGAAAATTGCAGAATGAATGTAAGATGTTATGTTTGTGGACGATTTGGACATCTATCTAATCAATGCAAAACACATACCGACTTATGATATGGGAAAGCTATTCAGAAAAACAATGTGAGTTGTTATGCTTGTAACAAGATTGGACATATTGCAAAATTTTGTAGAAGTAAGGCATCACCGACAAATAACAAAGGACCCAGCTTGAAAGGTAAAGAAAAAGTTGAAGAGGTAAAGAAAGAATTCTCAAAGCAATGGATCAGAAAGGCAGATTAGAATGTTGATGGGGATACTCCTCCACCGGTAGAACAAAGTATCACTCCACCGATAGGAGACTCTTCATCTAACTGAAGGAAAATCCTTTGGGGGTTTGGCAACTAATTGAAAAACATGCTAATATACCCCCGGTTGATGGTGAGAAGTTGAATTACTTCTTTACCGACAAATGAGTTAAGTTGTGACTTAACCGACAAGCATTAAATGTGGTAGTTGGAGAAAATAACATTATAAAGTAAGTGTTTTGGCTCCTTTTTCGTTCACCTAATATTCAAATCTCTCGAGAGCGCAAAATTTTTGAGCAAGGGCATCCATAGCGAGAAGGAAGCAAATCATTCAAGAACACATACCTAAAGGCAGATTAAGGTATTTATAACCATGACATCCTCCTTTGTTCCTGAATTCATTTCAAATCCTATTATCGTAGAAGTTAAACGCCATAGACCCGTGTTTAAGATCATTCCCGACATTGTAAAGAAAGATGATACTCTAGGGGAATTCTCTTAAATTCCTAAAGGAGTAGTATATGCTGAAGACCCTAGAATGTACATACATGGTCACATAGAAGAACTAGGAGATGAAGAAATCAAGAATATGTATCAGACTATTTTATGTGATGAATCTGGAAACATCAAATCGGAACATAAGATAGTGGAAACCCTAGGTTTTACTGAAATCCTTAGTATCCCGGATTTTCCCAATGATGTTATAAGGATTGTGCTAAGAAGAGTGTATGGAAAATTATTTTGGTTGGATTCAATTCATAAGATCACAAAAGAGGCAGTTAGGGAAGTAACAGGCTTACCCTCCACCAATAGCAGGCCTGACAAAACTAAGAAGGTCTCTAATGACACTGTAATGAACTTAACCGATGCGACATTTGACAAGAGATCCCTTAGAGTCAATGATGTTAAGGATGAAAATGTTAAATTCATTAGCATGGTACTTGGCTACAAAGCTACTCATACAAACAGACTAAACTCAGTCTCTAGCTTATATGTATTAAAAGTGCTTATGACTTAGTGAACAACAATGCTAAGATTGACATCTGTGAATGGCTGAAAGATGAACTAATAGAAAACCTAAAGAAAATCAAAAGTGACAAGAAGGGAACCTTCAGATTTGGAAATATGCTTGTATTCTTAATGCTTTACATTACCAAGGAAGTACCCGGTACTGGAAGAAAAGACTTTGGATTCGATATACTGGTAGGAAACCAACTACTAAACCTACTGAACAACATGGGAGAAAACAGAGATAAGAACATCAATGAATATTTCCAAGCATTTAAGGTAAAGATGAAATCTAGAACAAGGTTGTCCCAAGCAATTGTTGACAAATACAAAGATGACATATGCTTTGTGGTAAAGAAAGATGAAATCTGGATGGAAGCAGTTATCCCAAGGACTATTTGGGTAACCGAAATGGGATATGAAGCTGATGAGAACATAATTGAGACATATGCAAAAGCTCTACTTGAGGCACCAAGAAAACTGGATGAGAAATTCCTTGGCAATGATGAGACAATTGAAAGTGGTATTCAGTCACATAAAAGAGTAAAGAAAATTGAACAGACAGTGAGGAAGGGCACTAGACAAGCTAAAGCAATTAAAGAAGATGTATTCAAGCAAACTGGTATCAAGGAAAGTGAGTTGGAAGGACTTCAATTGGAAGCTCATCTTTCATCGGTTGCAACTTCTTCTGAAAGTGATATACCGACCGAATTCAAAAGGGTAGTAAGGAAGAAAACCCTCACCGACACCCTCACCTACACCCAGAAAGACAAGACAAAAGCAATAGGCAGTTAGGCCTCCAGTTAAGAAGTTAACTCCAAAGAAGAAGAAGGTAAAATAGGATATTGCTCCAATGGACAAGCTTCTAAGTGAAATAACTGAGGATGGAAAGTTGAGAAATATTAGCAAGCTGTATAACACACTTTCCACTAATGATAAAGAAAGCATAGAGAATAGTGTAATCTTACACTTAAACATTTACAAGAAATTTTTGATGGAGATTGTTGATGATATACCCACTGATTCATATAGAAGACTAGAAGTCAGAAGGGTAGCTATTGTTGAGTTAGATAAAAATAAAAATTGAAAAATTACTTGCAGTGCACCCAGTAAACTCACCTGAAGAAATAGATTAATTAATCGCTGAGGCCAACCGGACAGTATTTTCAACTGGTCACCGACATGTTGCACTTATTGCAGTAAGAGTGAATGAAATTTCAGAAGAGACTTCGGATAAATGGGATATATTCTTTGTTGCAAAAGAAGAACAAGAACTTAAAAGACCTAAGACCATCAGAGTCTATCAAAAGGATAGGGATAAAGGGAAAGGTAAGGTAGGTGGACCTCCAAACCTAAAAAATAACTGATAACTTACCCCCACCGCTTTCTAATACTCCACCGATAGAAACCATTGACACACAACTGACAACAGAGAGTATGGAGACTCCTCATGAGGATACAAATCCCAAGTCTGAAATTTTGTACACTATGAACATAGACACCCAAGAGGTAAATATTGTGGTAGATAAGGAATCAATTGAAAAGTCAGATGTGCATACTGTTGCATCTACTGAGCCACCGACAACTACAGAAACTAAAAAACCAACCGAGTCACTGGTAGTAGATAGTGCAGAGGTGAATACAGAGAAACCGATAGTGCATACTGAGACTACATCAGAAAAACCAGCAGTTGAGAGCACATAGAAACCCACTGAGGCATAGGTTGAGAAACCGAAATAGAAATAGGTTGAGATATAGGTTTAAACCGAGACAGTGCCACTGGCAATAGCTGAAAAGCCTAAACCTTTGCTAGTAGAAATGCAAACACAAACTGACCTACCAGAGGTCGAAACAAGCAAAGTTATTACTACAACCGACAACATAGAAATTGTGAAAACAGTTGGGTAAACATTTGGTACTTTAATGACATAATTCAGACCAATGAACGTGACAGAGGTATTATTAGATTCTATTCAGAAAATCATTGAGTGTAATGCACAAGCCTACAAGGCTATTGATGACACAATTCCTATTCTTAAATTGATAGCACCCAAGTGCATTGCGGGAAGTAAAGATTCCTTAGGTCAACTAGACACATTGTCTAAATACATCACCGGTAACATTTGGACAGTTGACCAGATAAATGAAGACACATTCAAAGAGAGAATGAATAAGGAGAAAGAAAAATTCTTTGAGGAAATAGTGAAGAAGAATAAGGAACAAATAGAAACCCTATTACCGGCACTAGGAGAAACAATTTTGGATTTCAAGAAATTGTACAAAGATACCTGCAAAACTGATATGTTGATAGAAGACATAGATTCGGAGATCAACAAAGCACAAGATGAAATTAACAATATTGCTGACAATTTAATAGGAACATCAGATCCATTTTTGGAAATTGAAAAGAACATTGCAGATCTTGAGGAGAAAATTGAGAAGTTAGAAAAAGATAAAGAAAAGATAAAGGTTAAGGCAAATGATTTAAAATGCAAACTAGGTCCTAAACTAGATTACCTCATTTCTTTGAGAAAATAAATTTCTGAGGCTTTGGTTCTCGGACTTAAGAAATCAGAAGAGAAAATGCACATAGTCACCGGTATAGTTCAGTGAATAGAAGTGGCATTAAAGGATAGCAAAAGGTTCAACGACAGTCAAAATTTTGCATTGGCAGATATCTATTAGATTGTAACCCACTGGTTACAAGGATCTAGGCAGGGACCACACTCCATTGACAGTGAATGAAAACCTTTGTCATTGATGCCAAAGGGGGAGTAGTGGAGATGAGAAAAATGATCAGAAGAAAGACATCATCAGCTCAGGGGGAGCACACAGTTTTGGTAAGACAATTTTGGCAAATCATTTTTTGATATACAATTTTGATTTTTCTCATGAGTGTTGGAATCAATGCCAAAGGGGGATATTGTTGGAAAATGCACACTCCAATGAGAAATTGTAGGTGATTAAAGGTATTGTCATTGATGGCAACCTTACAATCATGTGATACCAGCAGGCACCAACACTGACAGACTCAACACCGACATACAGTTCACCGACATCAAAAAGGAAGAGTACCGGCCGACACCATGGCCGACAAGAATTTTGTTTAATTATATTTTGTATTTAATTGTAAAATATTTTGTAAGCCAACTTGGAAGAGTGTAATATGATTCATATAGGTATGAGATCATTGTAGAGAATTTAGTGTGTGATAGATGGAAGGATTAATGCAGACCTAATATGCGAATTGTAAGGCAGATATTGGATAAGGGTTTATGTATGTTGTAGCTTAAACCAGTTTTTGTAAGTCAGTGAGACTTCTTTTGTAACTGAGCAATGAGCTCTAGGCACTTGGCCTTCCTGCATGTGGAGGCCCCTATTGTAAACAGTAATATTCCCTTATTGGCCAGTAAGCGAATATTGTGGGTCACAAATTCCACCGAGGTTTTTCCCACACCGGGTTTCCTCGTTAAAATATTGTGTTATGGTGTGTCTTTCATGTTGTGGTTGTTATTCTTATTTACTGCATTAATTCTGGTTTACTGGTACATAGTTTTGAATTTCTTTTCATGTTATAATTTAAGAAAGTTCTTTTACCGGTCGGATACTGATTCACCCCCCCCTCTCAGTATCTTTGGGAATCCTAACAAAACCGACGTCAGTGGGCACATGTAGGGGCATTTCAATTCCTTTTGAGCATGGGCGTAACACTTAAATGACCACTTGCTGACTATCAAATTTGTCGGATGCTAGCAAAATGCGTGGATGTCTCCGCATCACACTAATGTCCCAAGGATGATAGGTCGACAAAGTTGGTAAATTTCAATCCTAGAGCTGATGAAGCAATCCATGTGGACAAAAAATAAAAGGTGGTAGTACACGACCTCTGATGACATGAGGGAAGGTGCCATTTTTCGCAATGAATTAAGAAAGATATAATTTTTGATATTACACATGGAAGCCATGATTGAGAACTTGGAGAGTTGATGGCTCCACAGGGTTTTCTTGGGTTGCTCCTCTCCTTTTGTAAATTTAACAAAAGTTACCATATTTTACTAAGTCTATTCTATTCCTTCTTCATCCTTTAGTAAGTCTATCCTAGACACTCATGATAATCTTGAGAATGTTTTTGACTCTTCCTTTCCAAGTTTGTCTGATGTTTCCATTTCTATGCTTAATAAATAAATGTTCTAGATTTTGATAAGCTAATGTATTTTTTTATGCACCTTAAGTATCAAATGTTGAGACTATAGCTACAAGCCAATTTTAGACACCCTCTACTATATCCACTGAGGTACAAAATAAAAATGAGATTGTTCAATTGTACTCAAAAGGAAGAAACATGTCATCTCCCCAGATGATTTTGATTTTAGTCAATTGACTCCTATCAAGTCTAAAGTTTCTAAGAGGGCTAAGACTATCTCAAGGATTAAAATAGATGAAGATAGAACAAGGTATGCAGAGATAGTTGAACCTCCTCCTAACAAGACTATTGAAGAAGTATAACTTTTAGACTATATGATAAGAAGGGTTAAGCTCAACAAATAGACACATGATAGTGCCAAGTGGGATGCCCAAGTTGCAATGGATGCATTGATTTAGAGGTATGACCAAGATAAGATCATTAAAGATAAATTGAAACTTAGGAATGAGGAGCTTACTTTAGTGCTTGTTAAAATTACTATCTTTTGAAGAGATCATGCCTATGAATACATCCATTGCTGAGGAATCAATCAAGAAGATTGAAAGGTTTGGTAGCAAAGAAATGGTAGATGGTGTATGGTCATAAAGAATGATGGAACAAGGCACTCACATCCTAAAAAATGCTTTTAAGATGATGAAAAATTGGAAGGACAATGAGTCCCAATTGGTGTAGACATTGGAAGTCCCATCACAAGTTCTAGAGTCATAAACCTTAGATATAACAAATTAGACCAAATTAAAGGATATGGATTTGAAGATTCTAGTTGACAGTGGTGTTATCCCATCTAGGAAAATATAAATTGAGTTTAGAGAACTCATGAGAAATAGGAAATAGGTTACTGAGGAATTGACAAAATATTTGTAGTTGCCTTTGGATACGAGTGAAGAGAAAGGGTGAGACAATGTTGCCAAAATTGAATAGATCCCTTGTAAAATCTTTGATGAAAGTCAAAATCTTTTTCCCGAGGATACAATAGTACAAGAATATTATACATCTCCCATTCAAAAGGAGATTGATTCAAATGATTTCTCAATAGATGGTGTATGGTCATAAAGAATGATGGAACAAGGCACTCACATCCTAAAAAATGCTTTTAAGATGATGAAAAATCGGAAGGACAATGAGTCCCAATTGGTGTAGACATTGGAAGTCCCATCACAAGTTCTAGAGTCATAAACCTTAGATATAACAAATTCGACCAAATTAAAGGATATGGATTTGAAGATTCTAGTTGACAGTGGTGTTATCCCATCTAGGAAAATATAAATTGAGTTTAGAGAACTCATGAGAAATAGGAAATAGGTTACTGAGGAATTGACAAAATATTTGTAGTTGCCTTTGGATACGAGTGAAGAGAAAGGGTGAGACAATGTTGCCAAAATTGAATAGATCCCTTGTAAAATCTTTGATGAAAGTCAAAATATTTTTCCCAAGGATACAATAGTACAAGAATATTATACATCTCCCATTCAAAAGGAGATTGATTCAAATGATTTCTCAATATCCTCTATTGATAAGTTTGTAGATCTTCAAGTGGCTCTGGATAATTTGAAGTGCATTTTGGGTCACTATAAGAAGTCTTTCATTGGTTTGGAGGATACCATCACACGAGCTAGGGAAATTGCAAAACACATATCTAGATCCGATGATGCAGTGATTCAAGATGGAGAATGTAAATTTGAGGAATGCATGGTGAAGAATGGAGATGATGAAGAACCCCATGATACTTAGATTATTTTTCTTAGCATATACATCTTGTAATTTTGTTTTGACCCCTTTAATTACCCCTTAAGTGAGCATTTGTCTGCAATTTATTTTTACATCTCTTGACACTCTCTCTCATCCTGATGATAGGTCACAGAGCGTGATCCGAAACATTGATGCAAAAAAGATACACACAATCAAATCTAGAAATAGATTACTGATTCAGTTATGGATTGTGGAAATTTGATCAAATTAATTCTACATGTCATTCAAAAAAATGTAATTACATATAGCCATATTACAAGTAAAAGTCAACTTGGATTGTACTATTGAATAAGTCATAGTTAGTTGTACATTTTCCTAATTTTTGTCATAGCCTCTCCCCAATATATATGAGGGTTCTCATTTGTAAATAATCATCTTTATGCATAGAAACAAAAATCTGCCAGTTTGTATAGCAATTTAAGACACTGATTTTATTTTGCAAATCAATTTCAAGTGAATAGAAAGGATTAATCGTGCATTCAATCTTTGTGTTGGAGCATTTTCCTTATTAGATTAAAGTGTTCTTATGTCATTGTGATTACATAACTTGGAATTTGATGGAGGTATTATGTTGTGGCTATTTAGTTTAAACTAGTTTTAAATATGATTTTTACAATCTTTGAGTTGTAATTTCAGATTTAGAAATAGTGACCAACATCTTAACTAGAGAAGGTTTTAAGTCTTTGAGCTGCAAATTCTCTTTCCTTTATAAGTTTAGAGCTACAATAAACTTGGATATATTTGTGCTTCTATATATTGCATATTTGTTACCTAATTTGTAAAAGGGTAAGTGTAGAAAGATGGGAGACCAAAAAGGGATCTTAAGATGCCACTTTTTTTTTCTTCTGAAATCAACAAAGTTTGAACTTCAATAAGAAAATGAAGATAATTACACTCAAAATATGAGGAAGTAGTAAGAACAATAGTTGTAGTGCTCCGAGTCTATATTATAAACTACTTTTTTTTTTGGAAAATGGTGTAGATTAAGGATTTCAAAAAATGGGGAGCACACAAAGTGGTCTTATTTTTTTTATAGAAAAAACATAACATAGCACCTAGTGTGCTCCCCCTAAAACTTTTTTTTTGGAAATTTTAAAATCACTCTTGTGAGAAATTAGCTAACAACATGTAGTTTATGCCAGGTGTTTTGGCTAATTTTTTAATAAATATATGATTTTTTATTAATTTTCAAAGTGGAAACATCCTGAAAAAATAGAAATTTGAGCGTGCTACCCCCTAAAATTTGTGAAAACTAATAAAAATCAAATTTTCTATTTTTAAAAAAAATTGTGTAGAATAGAGTCTAGCTTCTAAAGAATTAATTTATTACAAAATTCGATAAATGGGTAAAAATCTATGGCCGAAATACAACATGTTGGTTTTTGACAAAAAAACAGACACACTAATAAAAGAAATTATGGATGAAGACCTTAACATTATGAAAATTTGAAAAATAATTCTATGGTTGGATAGTTAAGAGAGAGCTTGATGATTGTATGGTGTTTTTCTTTTGCATTGAAATGTGTGCAAACCTGAAGGAGAGCACGAACAATAAAAAGATGTTTTAATATTTGCTAGAAAAGATGTCTTAGGCTTCAGAAGGGCATCCAACCCGATGCCCAAGGAAAATCCAAGCCTTTAGCTTGGTGTTTTTGAAGGAAACAAGTTTGGTGCATGCCAAATATGGTGCATGCCAAATAAAAGAAAATGTTAAAAAGCATTTGGCATGCGCCAAATATGGCACATGCCAAATAAGGTGCATGTCAAATGTATTCCATAGCAATTTTTCATCTTAGAAAGCACAAAGGGTTCTCTCTCTTCGAATATATACATAAAATATAACATTTAAGTATGTCACATAGGAAAAAGACAAATAGAAATGTGACTTATACTTGAAGTTATATTTTATGTATATATTGTCAAGATGTTTGAGAGTGGTTCTAGATCTCTAGGAGTTATAATATAGATTCTAGTTTTTAGAGTATTTATATGAATTTCAGATAGTCAAATTTCAGTAATCAACATGCTCGTATTAGCATTATCTCTCTAGTCGCTTCCCTGTATTCCTTCTCTCTCTCTTACTCAACCCCTACCTCTCTCTCTTGGGTCTCTCCTTCTCTTTCCCCTCCTCCCTCTCTTTCACTTGGACTTTCTCACCCTCAACCCCCACCTTCCTCCCTCTTTCTCTTTCTCACTCTCTCCCTCTCTTCACCTCTCTCTCTGGTCTCTTATTCTCTTTCCATCTCTTCCTCTCACCTGGGCTCTCTCTGTCTCTCTCTTTCCCTCTTTCCCTCCCTCATCTCTCTCTCTCTCTCTCTCTCAGGTGCCTCTGTCCATTCTTTCCCTCCCCCTCCCTTTCTCTTTCTCTCTCAAGTATCTCCCTCTTTCCTCCCCTTCTCTCTCTCTCTCTCTCTCTCTCTCTCTCTCTCTCTCTCTCTCTCCCTCTAACTCTTTTTTCGTCTCTCCCTCCCAATCCCCTTCTCCCTCTCTCTCTCTCTCTCTCTCTCTCAAATCTCTTTCCCCCATTCTTTCTCTCTCTCGCTAGTGTCGTTATCCCATTCTATTCATCCTCTCTCTCTCTCCCCCATTCTTTCCATTCTACATTCTTTCCCTCTCTCCCTCCCCATCCCTTTCTCTTTCTCTCTCCCTCTTTCCCTCTCTCACTCTCTCCCTCTCTCTTTCCCCCTCTCTCTCTCTCACAGGTGGACTCTCTCTCTCTCTCTCTCTCTCTCTCTCTCTCTCTCTCTCTTTCCAATTCTCTCCATCTTTCCCTCTCTCCCTCTCTCCCTCTCTCCCTCCCATTCTTTTCCTCCCCCCTCTCTCTCTATCTTTCTACCGCTCTCTCAAGTGTCTCTCTCTCACATTCTATCCTTCTATCCCTCTCTCCCTCTTTCCCTTTCTCTCACATTCTCTCTCTGTCTCTCTCTCCCTATCCCTTTCTCTATCTCTATCCATTCCCTCCCCCTCTCTTTTGCTTTCTCTCATCTCTCTCTCTCTCTCTCTCCCTCAACTCCCATCTTCCTTGGGCTCTCTCTCTTAGGTGTCTCTCTTCCCTATTCTCTCCATCTTTCCCTCTCTCCCTCCCCCATTCTCTCTACCCTCTCCCTCTCCCCCTCCCATTATTTTCCTCCCCCTCTCTCTCCATCTCTCTACCGCTCTCTCAAGTGTCTCTCTCTCACATTCTATCCCTCTCCCTCTTTCCCTTTCTCTTTCTTTCTCAATTCTCTCTCTATTTCCCTCTAACACTCTATATTTCTCTCTTTTGTTCCCTTTCTCTTTCTCTCCCAAGTATCTCTCATTCTCACCCTCTCTTTCCCTCTTTCCCTCCCCCATCCTCTCTCTTCCAAGGCTAACCTAGGAGAGAGAGAACTAAGATAGAGAGATAGACCCTGAGTGAGAGGGAGGAAGGGATGGAAAATGAGTAAGAGACTAGAGAGAGAGCCCAAGTGAGAGAGAGGGAGGGAGGAAGGGAAGGGTTGAGAGATAGATAGAGACTGATAGAAAGAGATGCAAAGACTAGAGATAGAGATAGAGATAGAGAAATCCCATGTGAGAGAGAAGGAGGGAGGAAGGGAGGGGCTGAGAGAGAGAGTTGAAGAGAGAGAAATGGAGGAAGGGAGAGGGAGAGAGAGTTCTAGATATTTGCCTTTCTCTCTATCTCTCTCTTTCCCTAGTATTTTTCTTTCTTTCCATCAACTACAAAGAGGGAGAGAGAGAGAGAGGTGAAGAGAGGGGTGGAGGGACAAAGTGAGAAAGAGAGAGGGAGGAAGGTGGGGGTTGAGGGAGAGACTAGAGGGAGAGAAATCCCAAGTGCAAGAGAGGGAATGTGGGAAAGATAGGTAGATACGTGAGAGAGAGAGAGGTAGGGGTCGAGGAAGAGAGACATGGGGGGAATGTAGGGAAAGAGAAGGACAAACTAGAGAGGGATAATTTTGATACGGGTATGCTGATTATGAAAATTTGACTGTCTAAAATTTATACGAATACTCTAAAAAATAGAATCTGCATTATAACTCCTAGAGATCTGGAACCACTCTCAAACATCGTGACAATATATACATAAAATATAAGTTAAAGTATAAGTCACAAAGGAAAGATAAAAGTAGAAATGTGACATACTTAATTTTATATTAAATTTACTTTCACATTATAATTATAAACATAAATTTAATTGAAAATATGGAAAAATACAGTTTGAAACCTAAAATAAAAACATCAAACTTCTACAAAATTATAAAACAAGACAGGCTAACCGCAATACCTGGTCTCTGCTAGTGGGTTTTGAATATAAAATAAAAACTTCGAAATTCAGCATAACTTCATCAATACAGTTTGAAATGTCCATTGAAATTCAGCATAACTTCATCATAACATCGAAGTACAGCTTGGGATAGTATTAATAGCAAAACATTCATTTTTTTGACGTGAGGGAAAACGAAAATGATTTATACTTCCCAAGCGCGTGGGCTGCTAAACGGAAATCATTTTTACTGAGAATATTATCTGATAAGATTCACGTGGCATTCTTTATCAGATAAATGGTGTGATAGAGTTTTCTGGGAGTGGCAAGTCCACTGAACAGAAAGCCTGTTGGAGTAGGCTATTCAAATATGGGAGCTACTGAGTTAGTGTTCATGTGATAGTCTTATTGTTGTAGACAAATTGTGTCATCAACTTGTCAATTGTGGTAATATACCACAATGCTCGTGGAAGTAGCTGATGAAAATATCCTTGAACCATCTTAACAAATTTCTGCTAACACTCTAACAAAACCAGCCCATAATGCTGTTAGTGCTGAAATATTGACGAATAGTTAGTAATTGCTGCAATGGATTATGATGAAATCGCCAAAGGAAGAAACAAAGCTACTATTTATCTGCTTGAACAAAACTAAATCTTATCTGTGTTGATATTGAGCTGCAGGAAGCTCAATATCAACACAGGAGTTGCAGTCAGAGAGTGTTCCCAAGTTACTCTTGAATGAGTGGGCAACAGAAAATGTGATTCATAACCTAGACAAGTACATTTAAAATACAAGTCTGGGTAATTATGTTTTGCATGAGCCCGAATCTGAGAT
Organism: Cryptomeria japonica; assembly: GCF_030272615.1. Taxonomy (NCBI): domain Eukaryota; kingdom Viridiplantae; phylum Streptophyta; class Pinopsida; order Cupressales; family Cupressaceae; genus Cryptomeria; species Cryptomeria japonica. Next base: position 716,163,866 of record NC_081405.1, on the reverse strand, counting down.
GCCTAACATTGTGAAGAAGGGAGAAAGTATATCAGAACAACAAGATAAATCATGGCACATGTACTTTGATGGTTCTGAGAGTAAGCATGGAGCCAGTGAAGGTGCAATGCTTGTGTCTCCATAGGGTGAGAAATATTTTTCAGCTTTTTGATTTACTTTTTCTTGTACTAATAATAATGCTGAATTTGAAGGACTGATTCAAGGACTAGGATGGGCAAGGAAGAAGAAGATCAGCTATTTAAAGGTTCATGGTGAGAACGAGCTCATTGTTAATCAAGTAAGGAATGCTAATGTTACAGAAAATGACACTCTTAAGTCTTATAAGAACTAAGTTTGGGATGCTATAGAAGAATTTAAAGCATTTAACATAGTGTCCATTCCTAGAAATGAAAATAAGCATGTTGATAGATTAGCTACAATTGGTGCTCAGTTTGACATTCCTGATATGGTTAGCATCACGTAAGTACTTCAATGATTGTGGATGTATCAAAATGGAAGGAAGAATCTTCTTTTAAGAAATCTGTAAGAGAATCAAGGGCTTAGATGAAGAGGTTAAAAGATGAATGACCATGATCACATAGTTAGAAGAGAATCAATAGGATTGAGGGGTAGGTAGAGATAAATGGATGAGGTTGAGTGGTAGGTGAAAATGAACAAGATTAAGAGGTTAATTTCAAATGGAGGGATGAGATTGAGGAATACGTAATTTAGAGAAATGTGTTGTCATATGGAGATAAAGAAAGGGAAAAAGTGGTTAAGAGGAATTTGACACTTGTCACATGCCTATGGATTTAGATTATAATTTTAAGAGGAAGAGAATAATGAATTAATTAAATAAATAAAAGTATTTATTTAATTAATAGAGGAAAGGAGGTTATATTAAGTAAATAAAAATATCTATTTATTTTAAGAAAGAGAGATTAAATAAATAATAAATATTTTATCAATTTAGAAAAGAAAAGGCTAATAAATTAATTAATAAATAGAAATATATATTTAATTAATAGTGGAAAACACTAATGAATTAATTAAATAAATAAAAATATTTATTTAGTTAATAGTAGAATAATGAAAAATAATTTGGGTTAGGATAATTTTAGGTGTCTACATTTTGCCCCACTTTGAGGCAATACAGTTTATCATATTGTTTCAAAGAATAAAATTTAAAACTTAGTGGGTAGGAAAGGGATAAGAACTACATGTATGATGCCCCATTCATAGGAAATATGAGGAAGGATGAAGTGTTAGCATGATGATGCCCGCTCGAGAGGATAGGTGCATTAGAACACACATGGGCTCTCGAAAGGAATGGCTCGAAGCAAATGAAATAATTGATGCTGAATAAAGAGGGGTATGGATAAGGAGATGGTAAATTGATGGTCATAGAAGTAGTTATGGATAGGAATGTGTTGGTTTTTCCAACTGATTATCCTAGAAATCCTAAGAATTAGCCATTTTCTATCAATAGGTTTAAAGATCAATGACCAGATTGATATCTCTCACTTTTGACTCTACAGTACCTAGGTGGGCCTCCCTTTACAATGCCTATGAATTTAATGCATTTTATATTCATATTGTGTTTTATAGTAGATAACTCCCAATAAAAATATACCCAAGGAAAGATTGATCAACCTTAAATTTGTCTATACTCTTGGTTTAGCACTGTTCATTTAGAAATTGAGAGAAAATTTTAAATTAAACCCACTCCTAACAACAAGAAAGTAAAACTAATCTCAATTATTTGATTGTTTCATAATCAAACATAGACACTTCAATAGATTGGTGCCTAGATCATAGGGTAAGGAGTCAAGTTTAGATCATGGATATATTCATCTAATAAAACCAATTCTAATCATTACATTATTAACATTTATGTATTACATAAATGAATCTACTCATGTAATAAAAAAACTTACTTATAGATCCATATTGTTCCTCAAACTCACAACAATCTAAAAATAGAATTTAGTTTTTTATTTGGATTAAACCCATATACAATTAACAAAACCTCAAAAAAATTGGAGTGTCAAACTATAATACCATTGGTATTATTAATTCATATAAAGTTCAAGATTTTAAAGTGGAGAAGATTTTGTAATATTCTCATTGTTCATTAAAAATTGATTGAAATTGTTATCAAAACATATACATTCTTTGCAAATAACTTCTACTTATATACTATGTTGCCATTGTGATTGTCATTGATGTCAACCGGTGTAGGATGATTACTGGTGTATGAGATGTTTCTGCAGTACTGTTATTGTTGCATACCTAATGAGATATCTTTGATGTTCATTGGTAAGTGAGGAAATGTCTTTCAACACAAAGACCTTTGTAGTCACTGGTACACAAGTTAGTGTTGACTTGTGCAAGTACTGTAGTCTGCTAAGTGATATGCCACGAGTGCATTGTTTCCAACTGATGAGTGAGTTAGTGTAAAAGTCTCAACCTGCAACCGATATGTTGTAGGATGTTTGGATTAGAAACAACAGGACTCCCACCGGATAAAGAAGTAGTCACCATATGAAGTAGTTGACATGATGATGCGGTCACAGGAGTTGACTCAGATTGAAGTTTAGTAGTCTTATGCATGACCAGATCTATATGGATAGATAAGTGATCAGTTTGCTTAGTGATCAGTGATCGGTGGCAGAAGATAAAGAGATACACCGGTGAACCGGTGATACAGGTTGAATGATACTTTCCACCAAGAATCTCAGAGTGGTGACCAGTATGATGGATGTGATGAGCGAAGGTGAGTCAGTTAGAGAGAGATATCACCAATCAATCTGCTGGTGAAGTTTACAGTAGTTAATAGTTAGTTAAGGTGAGATTTGTGGTGATTTTCTAGTTCGCATTTAAAAGATTGAACTCAACCTAGAAGTTGCTATTTTTGGGAGATGCAGTGGCAAATTTGGATGAACAACTGGTAGAATTGTTGTAGAACGCATAGAGAAAGAGAGGGAAGATTTTAATTTGAAATCTACCAAGATTTGTGATTGTTGTGATTAAGGGAATATTTGAAGGTGATGATAGAGGGAATATAAAGTGCTTTGAGTTCATGAAAAACATTTTTGATCAAAAAATTTGCAAATTGCAAATCCTGTGAGAGGCGATCAAATGGACAAAGTGAAGAGTGAGGAAGTGCCAAGTGATTTAATAGAGCTGAGTATGTGTGAAGTAGACCGATAGAGTATAGAGCCGAGGGTATGAGCAAAGAACTAGTGTAGTGTAGAGTAGACACAACCGGTATAGGTAGAGTATGAGATTCATTGTGATCCAATCAAGCTATTAGTATCTATTCCAGCAGATCAACTTCTTGTTGTTTTCTTACAATTGCAATAGTAAAATCCCTTAATTGGGTGGAATTTAATAGTTAACTTTGTAAAATCCCTTAACTGGGTGACATCTTAATTGATGATCTTAAGTCCTTTAACAAGTCTACCTCTAATAGGGTAAAGGCACTAATAGGCCTTAAAGAAAATCCCTTAACCAGGTGGCACCTAACAGTTTCATTGTAATCTCCTAACAGGGATGGCTCCTCACCAGGTGTACTCCAGAAGAGTGCAGATTTTGTGAGTTTCTACTCACACCATGGTTTTCTCCCATTTGGGTTTCCACAAGATAAATCTTGGTATTCTTGTGTGAATGGTCATGTGTGTGCATGTAGTTTATTAATGCTGCTTATTCTGATAAGTATTAAGTTTGAATAGAAAACTTAATTAAGGTTAAATTTGATATAACTGGTAAAGTGTTGATTCATCCCTCCCCTCTCAGCACTAGTTGGGACTAACATGCTAGACACTATTCTCTATCTACTTGCCCAAAAATGAATTTATGTACCCTTTGCAATGGTCTTGATTTTCCTTTAATAAAACAAAGGAGCAAACAAGCTTCAAACCATGTATATGTATCAAAATATGATTTGGTAATCTTCAAAATAATAGAATATGCCTTAAGAGCCTTTTCTTACATATGAAGAAAAAATCCATTTACATCGTTGGAGGGAAAATTTCTTTATTAAGATAATGTGAGATTTAGTGTAGACTAAGCATTCTCTTCTAACTGCCTTTGCTGATGTGTAACCAAAATGACAATTGAAAGTTGACATATAATAAGAAGGAAATGAAATAACCAAGGCACTAAAATTTGATGGAAAATCATTGGCACCTAGATTATGTATATTCAGTTGCCTTTGATAATTGTAGGGCACCTATGATCAGAGTGATCTGGCAAGGGCATCCATGATAACTAACATATAATGTAATTCTACATCCATTTCTATTCTTTGCTTAATCGTAGCTATGACAATAACCAACAACATGAAAGAAACATAAAGAAACTAAAAACTAAAAAATGATAAGAATGCAATTTTGAATATACTCTTTTTCTATTGAAGCTCACTAGGCACTCATGACCTAGAGGTTTGACAAGATTTTATATTTTGCATAGTGTAATTCAAATGCATACTTTCCTTCTTGTGCTCAAACATATCTTCTAATAAATAAGTTCATTCTTGATAGGTGCTCGATATAACTTTGGTCAACATACATGATGTTGACAATATTGGCCTATTTCATCCCATATTAAAGTGCATATAACTTGTCCAAATGAATACTCACATTCTCTGTGACCTATTCCTCATCATGATTTCAATAATTTTTAGCAACACTTATTCAAATTCTTCTTTCCATTCATCACATGTCTTCTCAAGTCCATTAGGGATAGTGAATCAAAGATATTGAGATAGGAACATGGTCTCAAATGGTGAGAAAAGTTGAAGCTTGAGCAAGTTGACTTGCATATGTATAATTAGTTTGAGCATTGATTATTTGGGTTTTTTATATTGTAACATCGTAAATTGCACCCTGTGCAATTCCATGTCACATAAATATCTTCACTTCAAGTTGATTGGAAACATTTGTTGCTTGTTTGTCCTTTTGTCCACATGGATTGCCTTGTCAGCTTAGAATTTGTCTTTTATCGAGCATGTTGACTAGTTGACCTATGGACTCTAGCACACCTTAGAGACATCTGTGTGTTACACTAGCATCCCACGGATCCGTTAATCCACAGGTGGCTATTTGAGCATTATGCCTACACCTGGAAGAGCTTTTAACAGCTCTGTTTGTGGCCACCCATGTCAGGATTCACTTTGGAGGATATATCTCTTGCATTTTGATTATTTCTTGAGGGTTCTTGATCATTTGAAAGTTTCTTGAGCTCTTGGTATCCATGTCTTTTTATCACACATAGGTTATTCTTGTATTCAAAGACCACCATTGTTGTAGCTCCTTCGAGAACTCATGGTGCTATTATCACAAATGTTCGAGGGGAGTTCATTCTCTTCTCTTAGCCTATTTCTTTATTGTCTTTCATCTAGATTGTTTATTATCTAATTATCTACTTGTTATCTTTATCATTTCATTTCCATCGTTGCTACTATCTGGGTTGTCTGTGGAGGTGGAAACACTGAAACATGGGTTTGACTAAGGAAAACATCTAAACACAACCCCCAACATTTTCCTTTCTTATTTGTGTACAAGTTTGTGATCGTAGGAAGATACTCATCTTGCAGGAGGTTTTAATTGTGGACCAGTTATAAGCTCCTCTTTCTCCTCTCATCTTATTTTGGTATTTCACATCTTGTATTATCTGCTTAGTTTATTATCATATCATTTGTATAGTAGTTTATTCATACTTGTTTCTTTCATATGACTTCTGTGTTCTATCCGTATAGGACGTTAGCGTGACATGCTGGTGTCCTAGTTCTACGTGTTCGTCCTGAGAACAGAGACTTAACAGAGTCATTTGGGAGTCTTGTTTGTTGCTTGTTAGTTTAGTTTTGCATTTTCATCCCCTGGCTCACTTTTAGTGTCACTTTAAGTGAGGTAGAGTGAAGGTAGGTTTGTCCATTGAGGTTCATCAACTCAAGGGTGAGAAATCTCATTCTCTACACATATGTAGATCTATCCCTTTAATTAATGCACTTGTTTACATATAATTAATTTTTTTTCTGAAAAGTTGTTTTAGTCTTTATAATATTGATTTGTTAAATATATAATATGTATTCACAAAAATACACACATGCATGTATGTATGTGAATACATATTATGCATATCATCTAAATCTCTATAGACATTATCAAAATTGAATCATCTTATATTGCTAATTTGTCACCTTTAACAAGAAATATATGGAAATTATATCATACTTGTAGACCTATTTTCAAATCTAACTCTATAGTTGATATCTCTCCATGGATATATATATGTGCATACATACAAATATACAAAAGTATTTTTTTGTATCTCAAATTATGGAAATATTCTTTTCACACTTTCTCTACCTTATTTTTATGATTATAGAGAAAAATAGTATTATTTTGAATGAGAAAATTCCTATAGAACCTAGATTTTCTATAAAAATCTAAGTTATGGTTGTAAATGGATTAAATCATCTCCTTGATAATGTAGGGCTATTTCATGATAAATTGTTTGTATATATATATAGTAGCGCCATAAATTGTATTCCTATACAATTTAATACTCATTAGGCCTCACTTTATTGTTCTTTCCTTCCATGTACTGATTATGCATGATTCTACTTAGACAAGATTGAAATTCAATTCTTCATTTTCAACTAGTTGTTTGGTTCTTTATTCAACCACCAGGTGGCCTTGAAAAAATTATGGGATTGACTAATGAATTCACAATGTCATAAAAAAATGTCACTCTAAAATTTAAACCTTGATGATGAGAACAACATTATTGTCATTAGTTTAATAGTTAAAAACAATAAATTATATGAACTATTTTATTATTGAGTGAGAGGTAAAAAGATTGACTTCTTTAATAGAAAAATTTAATATATAAATTTAAATTAGATGGATCATTAATTCATTGTTTATCAAGATGTTAGTCAAGTATATTATGATTTAATATACCATCTACTCAATTACTTTATATTCAAGGAACTATTTTTTAAATAATAAATATTAAATTTCTATTTCATAATATCATTTTTATAAATTTTTGATGAGCTTAATTCATAATTTTTTAATATGACCTAAATCAAAGATGCTACTATTAAGGTACCTCTTCGGATTGTTCATTCAAACCCATGAATTCAATAAACTAGTAGAGACACTAAGCCCCATAACTAAATGGTCCAATGAGAATTTAAATCTTGTTGGTAAGAACAAAGTATCATCCTTAACCAACACATCATCATTTTATCATTCTGCTTTTTATATTTAATTTAATATACAAGAAATATTAATTATAGGGTTTTCTCATTATTACATGAGAGGTGTAGGCATTAATTGGTAAGATATTAAAAATTTAATATCCCTAAGTTTGTTTTAAAATTTCAATTTTGTAATGAGAGAGAAAATATATTATTCATATAAATAATAGAATTTCTTAATTACAAAGAAGCCAGTCAAATGTTTATTCTTTTGTATTGTGTTAAAAGTTTTGGTGTATTGTCATTAGAACAGATAAGAAAATTTGATAGCATTATAAATTACAAAAGAAAATCAAATCCAAAGCAACATAAATTTGAGATTGTTGTTAATATTTTTTGTATTTTTTCTTCTTTAAATATGTATTCAAAATGTCAAATTTTTAGTTTTTTTTAAAATTTTTATTTTGTTTTGATTTATATCTCTCAATGTTCTAATTATTATAATTCTAATTAATTCATGAATTTGTATATATAAAATATTTTTTTTCATTATATTTACACTTTTTTCATAATTTTAATAATCAAATTGTGAAATTTAAAAGAAATATTTTCTCTATTTTTTTCTTTTTGATAAATTTTGAATCCTAACTTCATCCCAACCATGACTACCAAACAAGAACAATCATATACGGTTTAGGGCAAGAACGATCACAATATGTCATTCTCATAAAGGAATACTTATTTCAATTTATAAAATATAATATAATTTGACTATAATAAATTGATTATTAATAGTATATTTTTTAAATATACTATATTTTTATTATTTAGAACCATATAATTTTAGTATTGTTTTTTTCAAATTGATTATTTAAGATGAAATAAAATGTATAATAGTAATGCTATTCAAAATTTATGAAGTAAAATATTAAATAAATCAAAATAAAACACAAATAAATAAACAATTCTATTGAATTGAATGAGCCTTTATATATTTTTCTCCTTGACTTAAATACAAAAATATTTAATTTTCTTCATAAATTCATACAATTTAATATGAAAAATATTTATTTTAAAACTTGAACTTTGATCTTGGAAGGATTTCTCCATTTTCATCATACAAAATTGATGACGGAAATAATAATAATAAAATTATTTATATTATATTTTTAAATTTGTATTTTACAGATTTTTTTATTTAAATATAAAAATATATTGATTTTTTTATTTAATTTTTAAAGATTCAATATTGATCATGGAAAGATTTCTCCATCTTTATCACACAAAATTGATGATGCAGGAAATGATAATAAATTTTTTTGTATTATACTTTTAAATTTGTGATATTTTATTCTAAAAAAAAAAGTTATAAGGTGAAGGGGCCAGCTTATGTTTCAATTAGTGTTGACTAGATTTTCTTAATTAAAAGCGCACTAAAAAATCATCGTGTGGGTCAATACTTGCCCGTTGGTATATCCAATAGTTGTAAAACGTGTTACTAATTAGACCAATTATATAATTTAACTGGTACTAATAATCATGATTATTGGAGTATTTGTGTATAAGTATTGCATGCATTGTGTAAATAATGGAGTGGTCAAAGCAAACCATTAATGGGGCAATAGGGAATATGTATGACACCTCAATATAAAATGACCACTTTTTGATTCGTGTGTGCATAACGAATCCCCAAAAGCTGAAACAAAAGCTATAATTACTTAAGTTGACAACGAAAAAATCTCAAAATCTGATCCACCGTGTAAGAGCTTAGAATATGTGAAAAATTAGCTGTAAGACTACTGGAATCCTTCCCCTATATGATTTAGGGTTTTTAAAAAATAATATAATATTATACATTTATGATTATATAACTGGAAGAGTTATTATATCACCCTTAACATTTATCTACAGGTGATAGGATTGTATTTCAAGAAGTCCTAATCTTGTTCAGGGTGCTATGGACAAGCTAGAGAACACTTCATTGGGGCTTCAATCCGCCATTAACAATACTGGGTCTAAACTGTACATAAATTATCACCAAACTGTACATAAATTAAGTGGGCATGAATTGTTTAGCTTGTCTTGATTGGGGCTTCAATCCGCCATTTATCTACTGTACATAAATTAAGTGGGCATGAATTGATCGATCCAAAGAAGATTCCCTAAACTGTACTACGATTAGCTTGTCTTCTTAAAAAGTTTTTCTGAAGTTAAATTAATGTTGATAATTGTAATGTGTGAAAATCGATTTCTTCTTTCTTTTCTCTTTTAGCTTTATGATGGGTAATGGATTCACGCAGGGTGCTGAAAAATGGAAGCAACTTAACTATAGCTGTTAACAACTTAAAAAACCCTAATAACATATAGCGTGTGGCAGACGATAATGATTCACAAAGCTGTTAACAACTTAAAAAACTTGAATAAACTGTGTTCTTAATGACCGCCTTCTTCCTCAAATCAAACATTTCATTTCGTCTTCTTCATTTAGTGTGTCTTCCTGCAGGGATGGGTCTCTCTCTTTCTTTGATATTGTGTGAGTTGTCATTGTATAATGAAAAAGCTGGATAAATCGTTAATAGCTAATTTCAGAATTGAAATGTATGATATTGACAATATCTAGTAGGCTATATTATTTCATCTGAATGGTTTTATTTTTCAAAGCTTTGGATGGAAGGTTTTGAAATTAATTTTGAGTAGGAATGGAAGATCTTACACACAAGTTTTAGGAAAATATTATTGTATTAATTTATGGGTGTTATAGTGTGTTGAGTTAGTTTATAATTTTTAAGTAGGGGTATGGATATTTAGATATTGTGAATTTTAAGAGAATTTTTTTACAGCATAGTTTTATTAATATTTTAAGTCTTTTAATTTTTTTTTTTCTGATTTTGATTTATATCTTTATAATGTATTATTTTCATGTTTTAGGACATTATACTATTAGATTTCTAACTAATTACAAAATTTGATCTAGGCTTAATATTTCAAATTCATAAGGTATGAGTCAAGTAGAATTAGATATTTGTTCCTTGAGGCTCATCATTTGTCATTCAATGCATAATCAAATCAAAAAAATAGTGAAAAGAGGACAATATATAACAAGGAACTCATAAGTAATTGATTATAACTCGCAAAGTAAAAGAAAGATAGTCTATACAACATGGTCCTATCCTATCATATAGGGATTCCACATATACCATGCATGATTTCGCAAAGTTTCTTGCTTGCTAGCTATTCAATGCATAGGCAAATAGCTGCATCTATCAAATTCTACCTCAACCATATTGAGATCTCAATTTAAGGCACACATTCATTAGATTAAATTTGTGGAAATGGTTTTCGAGGAGTTTTTCAATCACTTGGAGCTTACCAAGTCTCAAAATAACAAGCAAATTAAACCATGTTAACCATTTCTCTCTAAAACTCCTCCCTCACTCTACAACCTTCTATCTACCATTACTAGTAGTCTTTTAGGCACAATAAAGATTCACCTAAATCTAATCAATATCTTCAACACTATGTGGATGTGATGCTCGCATATCTTTCCACTTCACAATGGGTATTCTATATGTTGGAAACTATGACCTTGTCATTGATGTCAACCCTTAGTGCTATGGAGATTGTTGGAGATTGTAAAAGAACTATATAACTCAGTCATAGAGTATATAATTGGCTATGAAAAATAAAAGAAGGGATGCAATTAGCTCAATCATAGGGTGCATAATAGGCTATAAGTTTACTAATTTATTGTACACATGATACCAAGTCCCCTTCTTGCAAGCTATTCAATGCATAGACAAATAGTTGCATCTAAATGCTATGTCAATCATATTGGGATCTCAATTTAAGGAACACTTTCATTAGATTAAAATTGGGGAAAAGGTTTCAAAGGAATTTTTCAATCCCTTAAAGCTTACCGAATCTCACAAAATATGAAGCACATGAAAGAATGTTAACTATTTCTCTCTAAAAATCATTCAATTCTTTAAGATTTTGTCTACCATTATTAGTAGGCTTTTAGGCGCAATAAGGTTCACCTAAATCTAATCAACGTCTTCAACACTATTCAAATGTGATGCCCACAAATCTTTTCCACTTCATAATGGGCCTTCTATAACCAATACCTCACTCTAGTAGATCTCTAAGAAGCTAATGTCTCCCAAATATGTGATGTAGGACTCCACAAACAAACCTACAATGTCGGTTAAGTACTAATCCCATAAAACTGAAGCTGGAAGACAAGATCTATCCTGCTATACTGAATCACAAGAAGGCAAAATTATCTCACTATCTGCATCATCAGGTGTAATAGGTGATGTCATATCAATAAGAGGAGATGAAACACAAGTCTCAAGAATGGGGTCACATGTGAGAATCCCCAAGTTCAAGTAAGAAAAGTTCTCCTCAAAATCTGAATCATCACAAGAAGTGTGATCATCATATGTAAAATCATCACATGTGAAGAATCATCATATGTGAAATCATCCTCATCAACAAAATCTGAAAAGGAGTATAATCGAGATGCATGATCAACCACCCTAGTTGCAATGATATCTCTATTCTCCAAGTCTCTAATGAAAATTGACTTGGGTGTGAACTCCACAATTCTCTTTGTTGCCCCATGTGTGATTTTATATATGTAAAGGAGATTGTTTATCAAAAGGGGTACACACAACACATCATTTAAGGAGTTATTGCAATGGCAATAGTTCCTTTCCCAATCACATCCATATATGAATGATTGCCAATCAAAATCTGTGCCATGGTACAAGGCTCAAATGTAGAGAACATAGACTACAAAGATGCCATATGATGAGAAGCCCCTAAATATAGAAGCCATCTCCTTGAATCATGACTTATAGTAGCATAAAGATCTTGTCATTTTTTTTTTCCAAAAAGAGTGAGTCTTCTCACTTGTTCAAGCCATGACTACTTGCCCTTTCTCTTTTGAGTGAGAGGAAGTGGAAGTTGATGAATCCTCCTTCTTGTAGGCATTAGGAAAATCAATGTTGTTCTTTTTGAGGATATGTGTGAGCTAATCAATCTTCTTATAATGGCAATGATGTTCCTCATGGCCAAACTTTTTACAATAGGCACAAGTAGGTCTCTCCCTCTTTAGTGAATTGTTGATGTAGCCAGTTAAAACATAATCAATATAACAAAGAATAATCAGAAATAAACACAAGTATAGATCAAATGTTCTTCATTATTCTTCTACAACTCCAACCATTCTCCCATTACAATGAAAAAGTCCTTATTTTAAACAATCACCAAAAAATTTCCTTTTTGGGCAGATTTTTACAAAATCCAAAAATTGCCATTTAAGGAAATTTTCAAATCTATCCCAAAAATCATGAAATCTTCTAGAAATCTAAAAAATATTCCTACGACACAAAAAAACAACTTTCTAATCTCAAAGAGATTACAATCTCAAAATTAACTAAAAAACCAACTTTCTAAAAAACCCCAAAAAAGAGTAAAACCCAATTTTGAGGCCTTAGATGAAGGAATCCAGCTCTGAAAATTTCAACCCAATTGGACAACCGGGTCAAAAGTTATGACCCCATGAAGTCCCTACATCAATTGTCCCTCTTGGAAGAGGATGAATCTCCTTGTCGTGGAGAAGGTGGTGCTTTATCCTTAGGCTTTGATTTCTTCTTGTTTGAGTTGTCCTTTCCTTGATTTCCTTTGTTCTCTTGATTTTCCACTAATGATTGAGACTTGGAAGTCTTAAGAATGCCCATGCTTATCAACATTTCGGCGAAAGAAACAAATGTAGGCATTGTGTAGCTTGAACCCATTGTCATCCTATGGGTTTGGAAACTAGAAACAAGTGTTGCATATTCTTGTGCAAGCTTGCCCATGAAATTAAAGATCAATTGAGTATCCTTCTTATTAATGCCACAATCCTTGAGTTGTGCCCTCAACTCTTTTGCCTTAGTGACATAATCTTTTATTGTATCGAATTTCTTGGAATCTAACATGGTGAGATCACTATCAATCTGATATCCCCTAATCTCATCAACTTGATCATACAAGCCTTGAAACTTTTGCCAAGCATCCTTAATTAAGGTACATTTCTCAATATGAAAGATGAGATCCTTTGATATATAATTTCTTAAGGTACTAATTGCTATAATATTTTTAGTGAGGCAATACAAGTGAGAAACAGGATCAACATTAGGATCAGCGGGAGAAACAATAGTTCCATCAATGTAATGATTTAGTCATTTTTCTATAAGTTTACTCCATGCATCCATTTTCCAAGTAGCATAATTATGAGGATTTAAGAGAGGAAACTTAGGAGAACCCATAGCAGAAAAATGAAGGAGCACAAGAGAACAAAAGAATAAGAGACACCCCCCCAAAATTCGATCAATCAAAGTACCCCCCCCAAAAAATGATGATTTTGGCACTTTATATGTAGTGCGTGTATAATAGGCCACTTGTGAAAAATGGCAAGGTAGACATCTGATTTTGTTTTACAACTGCTCCAATAGGCTGAGAACTACAATGCCAAAGACCAGAAAGATAAATCTATGCAATACAAGTGCCAAATTGGCCAAAAAAGATCATATGTTGAAACTAAAATTTCTACTCAAAATCACTACAAAATAATAGCATTTTATGAGAGTAGACAAAAAATTATGCACTTTCAAATTTAACGACTCCTTAAAAGGAGTTCGTATGAGCCCAAACAGAGTCTTAGAAGTTGCAGAAATGGGGATTGGACAAGTATAGTCACCAAAAAGTATGATTTATTAAATATTTGTCTATCAAAATTAAAAAATAATTCCACTATGTGAAAGTAAACAAAAAATTAGCCGATTTCAAAAAAATTGGACCAAAAAAGGAGCAAAAACGAGAAAGATATGGCCATTTGAAGTTGAACTACAAAATCAAAAAGCTCAATGGGAGGGGGCTGCCAAAGTTTCCAAAAATGATGAACGAACAAAACCACTACATTAAATATATGGTCATCACCAAAACTTTGCCTCCTAGCCTATGTGGTGTCCGTACAGTACAGACTGCTGACATGTCAAAATCTGGTTGCCCAAAAAAGATGACGTGGCAACACGAAAAATATGATGTATCGCTGACTTAGAACTTACGTGGGTGATGAATATGCATAGGTGATAAGGTCACAGTATGCTGATTGGACTGTATGATCATGATGATGTGGCAGCGCAGGTGGCTGTACGGATTGCGTGGCAGTCCACGTGGTTGCTGACGAGGCAGATGATTGTGCTGACTGTACATTGCGTGGCATTCCAAGTTAGAACTCATGTGGTGCTCGTGAGGTGACTAAGTGGCGGCCGTGTAGAAGTTGCGTGGTAGTGGGGCTCGACAGAAGTTGTCGGTAGCAGAAGCAGAGCGGCCGTTGGGCAAGGAAGCATAGTTGCTGCGAAAGAAAAGCCGGACAACTACCGTGCAGAGGGTGGCATGGGTGTCAGGAAGTATGCCAGAGACACACCAGCTTGGGGCACTGAGGTAGGTATGGGCAGTGGGAAAGAAAGCGCCAGAGTGAGAGATGTCAAGGTACTGGGAGGATGTCGGGAGATGTCGACATTGGTATGATGGTTGGCAAAAATCGGCAACAAAATTTGCAGACCCTGCCAAATGTGCAAGGGTCATAGGGTGAGGGAAGGGTAAATTAACCCCCCGACAATACAAATATATAATTTTTGATTTTTTTTTTAAAATAAAAATTTTACAATTTAATATTAAAAACTGCAAATATAAAAAAAATGAAAATAATAAAAAATTGGCTAATTTTTTTCTCCAAGCCCCAAATTTGACTTTCACCCAATATATGCGAATTTATAGTCAAAATTCATGGAAACGACCACTCGGATGTGATGGCGAGGTCAAATTTGATCTAGGATACCTCCAAAAGATGTTGCTCCTCAGATCTGCCTTTTGATTCCCTTCAACAATGCCTCTCAAAGACAAATCAATGATGCTCTAATGGCTCTGATACCATGTAATATTTTGCCAAGATCAAGAGGTCAATTAAGAGTACAAAATAGAGAGACAAATATAGGACAAGAATAAAATGTATTCTCATCAATAGATAAATGATCAATAGATCAATAGTTGTTACATACAATGAATATGAGCTTGCATATATAGGCAAGGCTATATGGATATGTGAGCACACAAACATGATATGTGACTCAATAAGAAAAAAGGGTAGGTAGGAAGTAGCTGTGGTAGGTAGGAGAAACAATATAATATTCCATATGAGGTGGATCACCCACCAAAGGTGGAATTATCACTTCACAATAAGTGGATATGATAAAGTAACAACAAGACCACAAAAGGTGTAAATTCTACTACACACACTATCCAATTGTGGCACAAACACCCAAGTGTCTCATACCCCAACTACTATGAAATGCATTTCCTAAGTAAACTTAAGTAAGGTGTAATATCCAACATGAATAATTAATTACACCAACATTGTCTAACCAAAGAAAATTGGTTTCATTAAAAGTTGTAATATCCTTGACAACATTATTCCTATCTAAAAAGTCATGGAGTGGGAAGAGAGTTCATAGCAATAACCTAATTCAATAATTTTTTTTATTTTTATTAAGGCTTATTGTTGATTGAATGACCTCTCATCCTTGCTATGTGCATGTCCTTTGAATTTGGGTACAATAATTTTTACTATATTCAAATCCTTTTTATGGATGCCTCTATTTATCTCATCATTCATTATTTTGGATTTTCATTCCATTCACAAGGGATGTCTTGTATGAAGTGCACAAAATACATTATCAGAGGGGGGATGAATCATTATATGCAAATTTTACTAATTCCTTGGCATTAATTACTCTCAATAACTTCTTCATGTGTAAACACTAGATCTACCTATCTAATGTAAATCCATGATGCAATACATAAAACATGTAAATGAACACACACAAACACACACACACACGCATAAGTAACACTAGATATATGTGAAAAATGGCAAAAACCATGGTGAGAATAACTGCTTGGAACTAATACCCAAATTTAACCTCATAAATAAAACATCATTTACATTTAGAATTTTGTAGGAGCCACCCTACTAGAGACATCAATCCTCTTGAAGTATAGCGAGCACCAACCCACTAGAGATACCAATTTTAATTTCCGTGTAAAACAAAATTTAGGAGCCAGGTCTTCAATCTCAACAATATATATTTTTTCTTTGAATACTAGTGTGAATGAACCTAGAATTGTAGAAGAGGCATTAGATATGAATAAAGCAGAATCCTAGAAAATTGCTATGGATGAAGAAATGACAACCTTGAAAAAGAATGATACGTGGGATCTTGTACCATTTCCTAAAGGATGAAAACTTGTTGGTTGCAAATGGGTGTTCAAGAAAAAGATTGGTTCAGATGGAGGTATTGAAATGCATAAAGCAAGGCTGGTTGTGAAAGGCTACTCTTAGGTAGAGGGTTTTTAGTATGGCAATATATTTTCTCCTGTTGTAAAAATGAGATCCATTTGATTTTTTCTTGCTATTGCTACTACTTATGATTTAGAGTTTGAGAAAATGGATGTGAAAATTGAATTCCTTCATGGTGATTTGGAGGAGGATATTTATATGACACAGGTAGAGCACTGCATGGTAAAATAAAAAAGTTATTTGGTTTGTAAATTAAAAAAAAATTTGTATGGACTCAAATAGAGTCCTAGGATACAATATGTAAAAAAATTGATACACAGGTGTTGAGTTTTTGGATTTGAGCATTCTAAATCAGATTATTGTGTTTATTAAAGGTTTGATGGTGAGCATTTCCTATACATTGCATTATATGTTGATGACATGTTATTCTTGTTAAAGGGAAAGGTGTGATTTCATAACTAAATGAAAGATCTTGGTGCAGCGAAGCACATTCTTGGGATGGAATTAAGAAGAGATGGAGAACAAAATGCTCTGGGTATGTCAGAGTAAGTATGTGAATTTAGTTTACATAGGATTAACGTGCATTATTATAGACCATTATATGGTCCCTTTACAACTGGAATTAAATCCTACCACCCCTCCTCCCTCTAACCCTCCCTCCACCCCTCCTCCCACCTCGACGACTTCCTATAGTGCAGGAATCGACTCTCCTGGCCCTATTAATTGAGGGAACTTGTGTGTCAAAAAGTATTGCTTATACTCCACATAGACACCTAAAAAATATCTCATTAATCATGTACTAATTATTCCTCCAATTAGTTAAATAATTATTTAATTAAGATAATTAATCTTATTCTTCTAATTTCATATTTCCTCATCAACTTACTAATTATTCCAATTTCAATTCTATCATCATTTAATCATTTAAACCATTTTCTAATGTTAATTAAATATTTATTATTTAATTAATTGTGATTTTTAGTCTTCAATTTAAACAATCTTTATTATTTAAATAAATTTATTTTTAATTTCTATGTCTATTCAATCAATCATTAACCATGGGTTCTAGAGCTAGATTTCCCTTTGATGATCCACAAAATCCAAAAACTAAGGAAATCAACATTGGAGATGTTGAACATGTACACTTAGCTGAGTCCTTATATCCTATTGAAAAATATATCTTTATCTGACTCTTCAAACAAAGACCAATGAACTTTTCTTTCCACATTGCATCTCATTTTATTCAAAGAACTGCATCACATATAGTTTCTTTTTCAAGCTCATCATATTCACAGATTTCATGGCATATAATTTTCTGCATTTACATATATCAAAATCAATAAAACAAGGCAACCATCCAAGTTTATCATTTGTTTGCATTCAAGAGAAACAAGGGTCATCTATTTTCTTAGATATTCAGACATGAAGACTTTGAGGTCCCAAGGTCATTTATTTTCAAAATTACCCTGTGACGATGCTTTACTTATGGTTGGGTAGTGATTTCACTATTTGAGACTTGTTAACCCAAAATATATCAATTTCTATATCTTAAACACATTAACAAAATCTCTAATTCATTTGAGACATCTAGTTGATCATATGACTAGTGAAAAATCTAAAATTCTACTTCAGCGCTGCTGTAATTATGACACCCAAGTAGGTTCCATTACTTACAAGTCAAGGCAAGAAAATATAAAAGAAAAAGTGCTATGCCAAATATTAATCTCAAGACAAAAGAGCAATGATATATAACTGAAATATCACACATACAAAGTGGGACAAAAAACTTGACTATGGGAACATGCAAGTAACTCCATCAGGGTTATGAATGCCTACTGGCAATGGAGCAATATTTGAGAAAATACAGTTTATAACCTCGTTGGAGCTCTATAAGATTGCTAGCAGTGAGGCTCTATTCGAGATGCTTTTGAAGTTAGAATAATCCACATAGCTAGTCATATAGGATGCTAAGGATCTTTAGACACAAGAGCGGGAATTAACTCATTTGCACACACATGGGTAAAAGAAGATCAAAGTTTCAAGATCCAATGGGGAATTTTTCTGCGTCTCCATTTGTAAATCCTAGTCACTAAGTGTGTTAATTTGGAAGTTCCAAGGGACCTTAAGTATCGATTGATTGCTTATCTACTAAATGTTTTGTACCTCCAATTCAATTGGTGTATTACAAAATGCTAAATAAATACAATCATCCTTGTTCGAATAGGAAATGCATCTTCATCATGTCATATAGGTATGCATACTAGGAGAATAGCTGAAAAAATCCTAAAACTTGTATAGAGTCCTCAAAAAATCCTAAAAACCGTATAGAATCCTGAAAAAATCCTAAAAATGATATAGAGTCCTGTAAAATCCAAAAACAGCGGAAAAACGTAAAATTCAAAAACATTGGAGAAACATAAATATCAATCCAAAAACAATGAAAAACAAAAAAAAAATCAATCCAAAAACATTAAAATATGATACTGAAAAAATCAACAAAAAACATTTAGAATAAATTCATGAAAAAATCAATCAAAAACATCCATATAAAGTCCTGAAAAAATCCAAAAAAATCATAAAAAGTCCTGAAAAAATTCAAATATGATCTTGAAAAAACCAACGAAAAACATCCATATAATATCCTGAAAAAATCAATCAAAAATATTCAAATATCAATCTACATAATCCAAAAACAATAAAAAATCAATAAAAAAACTTGCAATAAAATGTCTCGCAAGAAACAAATACCCTAGCAGATACCCAACAAACACTTTGCACGAAGTTAACAAAGGATACAACTATCCAGTCAAACACCTATAGTCCTCTGATCAAACTGTCTTATCAATCATATCATATCCATATCAAGTTATCATTATCTTGTGTTAAATAGAAGAGGATACATTCAAAACCAAATAGGTCAGTCTTAAACGGGGTCCGCAACTTTCAGAGATCAGACATTATCAACTATCACATCAAACAATCGAAACAAAGACACAGATCAGTATGGCTACTGGATTTTGTCCTAGTTAGTTTTTATCTTTTATCATTTGGCGACTGGCCATGTTCCTATGCTACTCAAGGATGTCCACAAGTGACTAGAGGAGTCGGGATGGGCATTATCTTTTTTTTTGTTTGTTGTTTGTGGTGTGAACCAATGAAGTTCTGGGGTAATAGTTCAGGTGGGTGTATGTCTTGGTACGTTCATTCAGAAAATATCCTATGCAAAATTCAAGGATAGTTATGCTTGTTACTATCCCACATACCTCGACCCCTGGCATTATTCTCAGAATGGAGGGTTCACTCCTTGTCAGCTACGTGTTTGTTTCTTCAATGAGATATCTTTACATCTTGGTCCCTTATACCCTGATGTGCTAAGCTCCATTGTTAAATAATAAGGCTCAGTGATGAATATATATTGTGCAATAAATAATGACATAGGTTCGTGAATCAATCATTCTCATTTCATCTCATTTGCTTATTGCTAGTTTGCTGATTCTTTTCTCATCATCTTTTTCTAAATCATTTTCTATCATCTAACATTATTCTATTTCATTCTAAGGTTCATTCTCTCATATTCTATCTCAATATCATCTTCACATCACCTATATTTCTATCTCTAATCAACTAACTATTCTTCTATCTAACATTCTTTTTTTTTTCGAAAGATCATTCATACCTTTAATGCATAAACAATCTCTCGTGGGGGCATTACACCCTAAGTATTACTGGGGCATACTGGGGCAAATTTTTTTTTCTTTTTCTTTGAAACAACGTCATTTCACCATTGTCTCAAAGAGAGGCAAATGTAGACACCTAAAAATGTCTCATTAATCATATACTAATTATTCCTCTAATTAGTTAAATAATTATTTAATTATTTAATTAAGTTAATTAATCTTATTCTTCTACTTTCATATTTCCTCATCATCTTGCTAATTATTCCAATTTCCATTCTATCATCATTTAATCATTTAAACCATTTTCTAATGTTAATTAAATATTTATTATTTAATTAATTATGATTTTTAATCTTCAATTTAAATAATTTTTATTATTAAAATAAATTCATTTTCAATTTCTTTTTATTCAATTAATCATTAACCCTCTTCTAAATATTACTTAAATATTTATTATTTAATTAATTGTGATTTTAATCCTTTAATTTAAATAATTTTTATTATTTAATTATTTTGATTTCTAAATAGTTAAATAATTTCTTTAAATTATTTAAATTAACTAATTAATTTTTCATATTTCAAATCCGCAAATTCTAATTTCATTTAATGTCATTAATCTTTCAAATTCTAATTCATATTCTATTTCTTCTAATTTTTTCTAATTTTTTCTAATTTCTAATACATGTGCATGATTTCAAAAATCAAATTGAAAATCAAAGTCAAGTTCTAAATATATTCAAACAATAAATTGAATTTAAAATAAATTCAATATTTCAATTAAATCTCATGCAAAGATTAAATTGAAAATCAAAGTCAAAGTGCAAGAAAATGCTAAATTAATTAATTCAATCATTATCTTTCCAATTCCTATTTCTATCTTTTAGTTAGCTTTTTCTAAATAAATCTCTCAAAAAGCTTTCAATTAGTTAAATATTCTATCAGTTTTAATTGATCTTTTCAATTCATTGATTAATTACATCTTTTCTTTAATTCTCTCTAATCATTCTTTTTCTATCTTTTAGTTAGCTTTTTCTAAATAAAGCTTTCTTTGTCATCAATTAATTATCCTCCAATCATTCTTTTTCATCTTTCAATCAACTTTTTTCTCAATCAATTAACTCATTTATCTATTCAACCTATTGAGTTCCGCCTCTAAATCAGTAGTTCAAGTATCAATCAGCATGTGAGCTCACCTGAGTTCCAACTCTTGATCAATCGGTTCTACCTCTTATTTAATCCTCTCTGATTATCTATAAATTGAGCATTCAATTTGAATTTTTAACAATCATGAACTTTGAATCTTTGTGTCATTTGTAGTTTGCCAATGCAATATCTGAGAGCCATCATACCACAAAGAGGAGAAGAGCAATGGAAGCTATATGCAGTAATGGAATAGGGAGAATTGATTGATAAATTTTACATTCCCGTTTGTTACTTTTGCATTATTTCATTGTGTTTTTATTTGAATTCTATTCGGATAGGGATTTTTGATTTCCCTTTGATTCCTAGTTGATTACAAGATGAATTTTAGCATATGACATTGTGCAGTCATCCTTGCATCTGCTATATCCTCAAACATACTCCATACATAAAAAGGAAAAGAATAGAACTTAACCTAGGCTTTCATAAAATCCAATGTGGGCCCCCAATTTGTCCTCTCCTTGTGTACCTGAGCATACAGAGTCATCCCCTATGGCATCGACTGCACGTACCCAAACTATCGGTAAACCCGAGGAAGGATAAACCTCTCTATCACATACGAGGTGCGACCCAAAAGGAATATGCTCATGAATAAATGTGGCACCTCAAAATCATCCTTCAGCCATGGCTCACACAATCGATAGGGCCTCCACACCACTATATCCATATCATCCAGGGCCTGCCTCCAATACTCTAACTTCCCAAGCATCGACTAGGAAGCAACCTAGTTATACGTCATCACAAAAGTTGTCCATACTGGTCTAAACCTTGGCCCAACTGGATGGGCCAAGACTATGTGCTCCCATGCCTAAATCTATAGTAGAGTGCATCCGTAAGCTAGGGTGGCTATATCAACATAAACCACTTGATGAATCTCATGATATAAATAGGTGAGTAAAACAATAACCCATGCATATCATGTGTGTGTCTGCACCATCTACCAGAGCACTTGTCCCCATCCAACTGATAAACCATGTGACCTCCTATCTGGAATCATGATGCTGCCACTCAAACCTGCCAAAAATGAAGGGAGTGGGGCATAGCTGTCTACCATATCCTTCCACACGACTGAGTAATCTGAAATATGGGGATCGACAGACACCTCCCGCTGAGCGTCGATCCCGTTGGCCTTCTCCACATTGTACTCCACAAACTCAACTGTAATCTAAATCCGATAGATATCCTCTGATGTCACTGCGATCTCACCCGTCCGTAAATGGAAGGGGTTATGCTCGTTGTGCTACCTCTCGGGCAGCATGGTGAGTAGTGCCCTATTCTTTTGATAGGGAGACAAGTGTAACAAGTGGATGAGACCGCAAACCTCTATGATTGCCAAATCATCAACACTCCTCGATGGACATATATCAATACATGGATATAATCCTATCAGATACATCTATCCTACACAATTCAACAATCAACAAATCAAGTATCCAATCAATCAATTATGCCTCATATCAACATTCAAAAAACATGCTTCATATTAGGGATCATATCGAAAATGAAATACTATTTTAAAACGATCAAGTTCCATATTGACAATCAATCTCAAAAACAAATCAATGAAGTTCCAATCAATCCAGACTCATATCACAGATCAGACAAATTCATCTCATATTGACAAATGAAGACTCATATTGAATCAGGACCCATATCAAAACTAGACCCATATGAAACAACAATTGACCCATATCGAAATCAGACTCATATCGACAAAATAGGATCCATATCGAAATCACACTCATATCGATAAAACAAGACCCATATCGAAATCAAACTCATATCGACAAAGCAAGACCCATATGGAAATTAGACCCATAACGACAAGTTCACCCATAATGACAAGGTGACCCATAATGGCAAGTTGACCCATAATGAAAAATTGACCCATAACAAAAAAATGACTCATAACGACAACAAAACCCATATCGAAATCGAACCCATATAGCAAATAGACTCATATCGACTTTGACCCAAATTAATCCTGACCAACAATCGAATTGACACAATAGACTCATAATGAAAAACATCAATTAAAGACCGAAATCAACACATTTGATTCCAAATGACACTTTGAAAGGGTGCAAAACTTCATAACAAATCTAAACATCAAAATTGCACATGTTCAAATTTTTCAAAAATCACACAAAATGTGCATTGTCTCATATTTGCCAAAACACTAATCAAATGTGCTAAAATACATGTTGTTTGTGCAACACTATTTCCTATATGCGCAATATTGTTTCTCATATGCACTAATCTACAACTCCTATGCGCTAATAAAAATATCATATGCGTCACGAGAAAAATCAAATGTGCTACGATAATTGTCAGATGCGCAACAAAATTCATCGCATGCGCTAAAAGAAAAATTATATGCGCAAAAACAGAAGCTAAAAAAGAAAAACGCGCGAAAAACCCTAACTAGCCCAAGAAATTCCAAAATCTTGCAAAAATGCCTAAAATATAAGCTAAAAATTTACAAGTAGGGTTAGAAAATTGAACTCACCAGTGGGCCATACTCTGCTGACCTCTCAAATCAACGAACTCGCTCAAAATGGTGATAGTGATAGGGGGTTCCATCTCCTCTCTCTCCTCCAAACTCCAATGCTCCAAAGACAAGTGTGCAAATGAGGTAGAAATGGGTACTCAGAGTCTTATATAGCCCATGTTGACACAGGCGGTTGTGATGCCTCGATGGACGTGTGGGGCATGTACGCGCAATAAATTTTTCCATATCCTTTTTAATAATTCTATCGGGTGATAAATTTTTTAAAATCCAAAAATTTTAAAAATCCAAAAAAATCCAAAAATCCAAAACAAATAATTTAAAAAAAAAAATCCAAAAAATCAACAAAAATTTTAAATCCAAAAAGATCAACATTTTTTTCCAAAATGTCACCGTACTTCATGTCATCTCCTCGAAAAGCACAATTTTTCTCAATTTATCGCCCGGGGGGGCATATTATCATTATCATATCAGTTTTGTATCGACATTGGTTCCATATCGACATCTCATATCGAAATCAATTTTTCATATCTAGAGAATCATATCGCAACTTTGGCAACATCGTCATAGTGCAAAATTTTGACGATAAATTGAGCGTTTTTCTTTGAATCAACATGTGGTCACACATTAACTCAAAAAGAGGTAAAATGTAGACACCTAAAAGTTGCACAACAAATTAAGTGAATTTTATTTATTTAATTATCCTTAATTCTTCCAATTAATTAATTAATATCCCTATTCTTCTATTTTGACTTTTAATCAAATTAAAGATTTGATTAATATTTCCCTTTTTCTATCTTAGCCATTTTTAATTAAATTTACATTTAATTAAAATCCCCTTCTAACCATTTTTGATTAAATTTACATTTAATTAAAAATTCCTCCTGTAGCTATTTAATTAAATTTACAATTACTTAAGTCCCCCCTTCTAGCCCATTTAATTAAAACCACCCACTTGCAAAATTAAAAATCACATTTAAATAAATTAATATTTATTTAAATCCTACAAATGCAAGTTGCAACCAATAATTAAAATAAATGAATTTTATTTTAATTAAATTCATTTTTCCCACCCACTTGCAAAATCCTACATCTCCCATTTTCCTCCCAAATTTCTTCTAGAGCCTTCTAGATTCTTCTAATCATCCTAATTAGCCTAGTTCATCTCTTAAACATTTGCAAATTCCTTAAGAGAAGTCACTTCTCAAAAATGCCTTAAAGTCTTTGAAATGCATTAAAGGCTAAGTTATGTCCTCGACAAGTTAACCTTCAAAGTCTTCCTAACCATTAATGGTTCACTCAACCCTCCCTTCCTGGTTAGAGACTTTCTCTCTAACTTAACACTCATCTAACCCAAGGGTCTCATCAAGCATTAATGGCTTTGACCTTAGTTATCATATTGACCCTTGCATAATAGTTTACCTCTTGGGTAAAAGATTTATCCAATGGATAACTCTAAGTTAACCTTAACCCTTACCTACTAAGATAACCTTCATGTCTTCTCAGGCATTTAATGCCTCTGGCATCTCCTCTCAAGCCACCTCTTGTTGACAATTATCACTATTTCATTGGTGAAAATTGTAAACATGGATTGAGTAACTTTCAATCCTAGCCCTTGGTTATATTATTCAATATCAACCCTCCATTGGCCTATTTTCTCTATAAATAGATCTCTTATTCTTCATTCTCCATATAATCAAGTCTTTTGTGCATCAAACTTATAGTCTCATTTCATCAAGCATTGTTAACCTCTCTTTGATAATAGTAATTAGATCATTTAGTTTTACATATCATATTATCAATATCATGTTAGCTTCATCTATATATATGCTAGTTTAATGTCATTTTAATACCATTTTCATATTAGTTTTAGCTTCATATCAATAGCTTGCATCATATCATTATCTAGTTTCATATCTAGACCATTCACTAGGATCATAGTTGCATCCATTTTGATCTTAGAATCATCACATATCCCTCGGTATTTTGGTAGTCATCCTATAGGTCAAGTGCTCTTCCAAGATGAGAGCCACCTTTATTTGAAGGATCTTTGGAGATAGAGAACAATGAGAGGCCCTTAAGATATTTATTATTTCACTTGTTTGTTCTAATGATTTTTATCTTTAACATTATGTCCCATTAGTATGATTTTGTTATTTGCCTCTCTCATGCAGGTACCACAATAGATATGTGTGTGTGTTTGTGTGTGTAAATAAACGTGTGTATATATATATATATATATATATATATATATATATAAAGAGAAAACAAGCTCAAGTGTAGGATGGGGATTTAGAAAAATCCCAAGCTATTCTATACATTGAACTTATCCCTGCGGAAGCACTACAAATATCTTATCTTGTTGTCATAATCGTATCCACTCCTATTTTGATTTCAATTGTTTCTCTCGATACCAATGTTTATACCTTTTCCACTATATAGTTGTAGAATATTTTACTCCCTTTGTTTCTATCTAGTCTATTACTTCTTCATCTACTACTAAGTCTATCCTAGACACTCCTCATGATAATCTTGAGAAGCTCCTAAGTCTATCCTAGACACTCCTCATGATAATCATGATAATCTTGGGAAGCACTACAAATATCTTATCTTGTTGTCATAATCGTATCCACTCCTATTTTGATTTCAATTGTTTCTCTCGATACCAATGTTTATACCTTTTCCACTATATAGTTGTAGAATATTTTACTCCCTTTGTTTCTATCTAGTCTATTACTTCTTCATCTACTACTAAGTCTATCCTAGACTCTTCCTTTCCAAGTTTGTGTGATTTTTCCATTTCTATGCTTGATAAATTAATGTTCTGGATTTTGATAAGCTAATATCTTTTTTTATGCCTTAAGTTTCAAATCTTGAGACTTTATCTGCAATCCAAACTTAGACACCCTTTATTGTATCCACTGAGGTACAAAATAAAACTGAGATTGTTCAAACTCTAGTTGTAGGTATAGAGAAAGAAACGTCAAATCTTCCTCCATGGTTGGAAACCATTGTACTCAAAAGGAAGAAACATGTCATCTCCCTAGATGATTTTGATGTTAGTCAATTGACTCCTACCAACGCTAAAGTTGCTAAGAGGGTTAAGACTATCTCAAGGATTAAAATAGATGAAGATAGAACAAGGTATGCAAAGATAGTTGAACCTCCTCCTAAAAAGACTATTGAAGATCTACAACTTTTAGACTATTTGATAAGAAGGGTTAAGCTAAAAAAATAGACACATGATAGTGCCAAGCAGGATGCCCAAGTTGCAATAGATGCATTGATTTAGAGGTATGATCAAGATAATATCATTAAAGCACAAATAAGAGAGAACAAAATAGATGATAGAAATAAACTGTATTCTATCAAGATGAAAATACTGATCAACTGGATCATTACACGTTGCATAGAATAAATATATAGGCAGGGCTATATGGATATGTGAACACACAAACATGACATGTGGCTCAATAAAAAACAAGGGTAGGTAGGAAATAGGTGTGGGTAAGTAGGAGAAACAATAAAATATTTCACATGAGGTGGATCACCCACAGAAGGTGGAATTATCACTCCACAATAAGTGGATATGATATAGTAGTAACAAGATCAACACCGCAAAAGGTGGAAATTTGCCTACAAACACTATCCCAATGTGACACAAACACCCAAGTGTCTCATACCCAAACTACTATGAAAAGCATTTCCTATGTAAAATTAAGTAAGGTGTAATAATATCCAAGATGAATAATTAATTACACCAACACCCCTCCTTAAGTGCAACTTAGGGGAATGCACTAAAGTCTAGAATGCAACTAAGCAATGCAATATGGGTCCCGACTATGAGGCTATGTTAGGTACCCATGTACAAATGCAAATACAATCTCCCATAAATGGAGAAAGAGAGAAAAAACCAATGGGAAAAAACCCTCCCCCAAAAGAGAGATGATGAAAGCACACAATGCTCTCAATGATGAATGAGAAGAACAAAAAGATGTCCCCTCCATAAGAGAGAAGAAGAGACCATGAAGCCCCCCCCCCCCCCCCTTCAATGTCGAATCTCCTGCAAGAATGGTCCAAGATGTTGACCAAAATATGTCCCTGTAAGGAAAAAGAGAGCCTATGCTGGACCAATAATGTCAAAGTGTGACAAAATGAGGTACCAATGTCGATGATGATGAATCACTCGCTGCAACAAAATAAAGATCAGGCATGGAGACAACCTACTTTGAGCATCATCTGGATACTCGTAAATGGTAGAAATACTAGTCAATCTAAGTCTCATGGGAGCCATGCACAAATGTCTACAATCTAAGTCTCAACTGGATCCATGCACCAAGTCTCACAAGATATTCCTAATCTATGTGTACAAGAGGATTACATCGAATAGTTAACAATGACAAGATACAAAGAGGTATGACACTTTATGATAGTGCAAGTACAACATTTCTCAAGAAAGAGCATACATCATGATAAAATATTCAATTGTGGAAACTTGAAAATGATACTACCAATAAAGAAGCCCTATAGATTATTGCAGATGAAGATGCCTCCGAATGGAATTTCAGCAAGAGATATAAATGAACAACTGACCCCCCATAAAAAAATCATGTTGGTACTTGTAAATAATGGAAAAGTGGACTTCTGATTTCAATGATTACAACTACCCCAATGAAGCTCTCATAGACTCAAATTAATTATGCAAAAGATCAAATTGAGATCTAAGCATTTACAATTGCCAAATAGGCCAAAAAAATGATCAAATACTGAAAGTATAATTTCTACTCAAAATCACTACAAACAAATGGCAGATTATCAAAGTAGACAAAAAATTATGCACTTTAAAAAAAGTCGGCACCTGAAAAGGAGTCCATATGAGCCCAAACAAAGCCTCCAAAGTTGTAAAAATCGGGATTTCATGATTTCAGAAAAATCTCTATCTAAAAATCCAAAACCTCCCACAGCACTATACAGATCATGAAATTGTACCCCAAAATAAAAAAACATTGCTCAAAAAAAGGAGTCCGAATGAGTGAGATATCACTATTTGAAAATTGCCTGCAAAATTATAATTTTGGAAAATTTTCCTCGTAGCTTCAAACTTCAAATGCCTCTAGTTTTAACCTCTGAAGTACGATTTGGATGAAACAAAAGGCAAAACTGACCCTCTCGAACCTCCTCAATCCAATGGTGACCTCAGATTTGACCCAACAAGCTCCAATAAAAACCTGCAATAGAAAGATTCAAAATGCAAAACCCCAAATTTCTCTCAATTGGCAAACCAATGACACTCTAATGGCTCTGATACCATGTGAGATTTTGCCAAGATCTAGAGGCAATGGAAAGCACAAATAAGAGAGAACAAAATAGATGAGAGAAATAAACTGTTTCTATCAAGATGAAAATACTGATCAACTGGATCATCACATGTTGCATACAATAAATATGAGCCTACATATATACGCAAGGCTATATGGATATGTGAAGATACAAACATGACATGTGGCTCAATAAAAAATAAGTGTAGGTAGGAAATAGGTGTGGGTAGGTAGGAGAAACAATAAAATATTCCATATGAGGTGGTCCACCCACGGAAGGTGGATTATCACTCTACAATAAGTGGATATGATAGAGTACTAACAAGATCAACACTATAAAAGGTGGAAATTCTCCTACACACACTATCCCAATGTGGCACAAACACCCAAGTGTCTCATACCCAAACTACTATGAAATGCATTTCATATGTAAACTTAAGTAAGGTGTAATAATATCCAAGACGAATAATTATTTACACCAACAAGGAGCTAACTTTAGTTCTTGTTAAAATCACTATCTTTTGAAGAGATCGTGCCTATGAATACATCCATTATTGAGGAATCCATCAAGAAGGCTGAAAGGGTTGGTAGCCAAGAAACAGTAGATGATGTATGGTTAGAAAGAATGATGGAACAAGGCACTCACATAGATTAAAAAATTCTTTCAAGATGATGAAAAATCAGAAGGACAATGAGTCCCAACTGGTGTAAACATTGGAAGTCCCATCACAAGATCTAGAGTCATAAATCTTAGATCTAACAAGTTGGACCAAATTCAAGGATATGGATTTGAAGATTCTAGTTGACAATGGTGTTATCCCATCTAGGAAAAAATACATTGAGTTTAGAGAACTCATGAGAAACAGAAAATTAGTTACTGAAGAATTGAAAAAATATTTGCAGTTGGCTTTGGAGATAAGTGAAGAGAAAGGGTGAGACATTGTTGCCAAAATTGAACAAATCCCTTGTAAAATCTTTGATGAAAGTCAAAAAATTCTTCCTGAGGATATAACAGTAGAAGAATATTATGCATCTCTCATTCAAAAGGAGATTGATTTAGATGATTTCTCAATATCCTCTATTGATAAGTTTGTAGATCTTCAAGTGGCTTTGGATAATTTGAAGTGCATTTTGGGTCGCTATAAGAAGTCTTTCATTGGTTTGGAGGATACCATCACATGAGTTAGGGAAATTGCAAAACATATATCCGCATCTAATGATGCAGTGATTCAAGATGGACTATGCAAATTTGAGGAATTCATTGTCAGGAATGGAGATGATGAAGAACCCCATGATACTTAGATTATTTTTCTTAGCATATACATCTTGTAATTTTAGTTTGATCCCTTTAATTACCCTTTAAGTGAGCATTTGTTTGCAATTTATTTTTACATCTCTTGACACTCTCTCTCATCTTGATGATGGATTACGGAGTGTGATCCGAAATGTTGATGCAAAAAAGATACACATAATCAAATCCAGAAATAGCTTACTGATTTAGTTATGGATTGTGGAAATTTGATGAAATTAATTCTACATGTCATTCAAAAAAATGTAATTGCATGTAGCCATATTACAAGTTAAAGTTAACTTGGATTGTACTATTGACTAAGTCATATTTAGTTGTACATTTTCCTAATTTTTCTCATAGCCTCTCCCCTATATATATGAGGGTTCTCATTTGTAAATAATCATCTTTATGCATAGAATCAAGACTCTGCCAGTTTATGTAACAATTTAAGACACTGATTTTATTTTGAAAATCAATTTCAAGTGAATAGAAAGGAGCAATTGTGCATTCAATATTTTTGTTGGAGCATTTTCTTATGAGATTACAATGTTCTTATATCATTGTGATTACATAAAATGAAATTTGATGGAGGTATTATGTTGTGGCTATTTAGTTTAAACTAGTTTTAAATATGATTTTTACAATCTTTGAGTTGTAATTTTAGATTAAGAAACGGTGATCAACATCTTAATTACAGAAGGTTTCAAGTCTTTGAGCTGCAAATTTTCTTTCCTTCATAAGTTAAGAGCCGCAATAAACTTGGATATATTTGTGGTTCTATATATTGCATCTTTGTTACCTAATTTGTAAAAGGGTAAGCGTAGAAAGATGGGAGACCAAAAAGGGGTGTTAAGATGCCACTTTTTTTTCTTTTGAAATCAACAAAGTCTGAACTTCAACAAGAAAATGAAGATAGTTACACTCAAAATATGAGGATGCAACAAGAACAAGAGTTGTACTGCTCCGAGTCTACTTTCTAAACTATATATATTTTTTAAAATGGTGTAGATTAAGGATTTCAAAAATAGGGAGCAGACAAAGTGGTCCTTTTTTTAACATAGCACCTAGTGTGCTCCCCCTAAAATGTCAACTTTTTGGGGGAATTTTAAAAATTTCTCTAGTGGGAAATTAGCTAACAAATTGTAGTTTATGCTAGATGGTTTGGCTAATTTTTTAATGAATATATGATTTTTTACTAATTTTTGAAGTGGAAACATCCTGAAAAACAAAAATTTGAGCGTGCTCCTCTCTAAAATTTGTGAAAACTAATAGAAATTGAATTTTCTTTTTTCTTTTTTAAGATTGTGTAGAATGAAGTCTAGTTTCTAAAAAAGTAATTTGTTTCAAAATTTGATAAATGTGTAAAAATCTATGGCCAAAATACAACATGTTGGTTTTCGACAAAAAACATACGCACTAACAAAATAAATTATGGATGAAGACCTTAACATTGTCAAAATTTGAAAATAATTATATGGTTGGATAGTTAGGAGAGAGCTTGATGATTTTATGGTGTTTTTTGTTTGCATTGAAACACATGCAAACCTGAAGGAGACACGAACAATAAAGAGAAAAAATTTAATATTTTCTAGAAAACATGTCTTAGGCTTGAGAAGAGCATCCAAGCCTTTGGGTTGGATGCCCAAGGAAAATCCAAGCCTTTGGCTTGGTGTTTTTGAAGGTAACAAGTTTGGCACATGCCAAATATGGTACACACCAAATTTGGCATGCACCAAATGAAAAAACAAATGCAAAAAAACATTTGGCGTATGCCAAATATGGCACATGCGAAATGAGGCACGCCAAGCTTGTTTGGCGTGCACTAAATAGGGTGCACAACTTATTTGGTGTGTGCCAAAGGGCTTGATGGGGGCCAAAAACATTTTTGGTACCTTTTTGGTCCTCCATCTTGGTTCACTCACCCAAAAAGGGTTGCATAAGCCTTTGAGCTTGTGCTAGCACTTGTAATTATATATTGCATTGGTGCACATGGGGTTTCTCTTTCAGTTAATTTCATGGTATCAATTATCATTGTTTGTTTCCATTCTTATTTTAAGTCTTGAGAACAAATAACTTATTCTAAAGTAAGAGTATCGGATAAACATCAATCCCAAAATAAGAGGAATTGATGATTGTAACACCCAAATAATCAGCTTAGTTTTTTTTTCAGTCAAGAGTTAATTGTTATAAATAATTAAGACGGCAACACCCCCTCAATGAGGAGGATAGATTAAATCTCATGTACTATAGTTGAAACTCTTTGTAAACCTTTTGAAAAAACAAAATTTTTACCCAACACTACCAAAGCATGTGTAGGCAGACTCTCCATTCAAATTGTAAGTTGTAACTCTCGAACATTAGAAAATGTGAACCTATGCAAGTTTTCAAATCAAGCATACAAACTGGGAAACTGCAACCAACTTTGTGGAATACACTTCCATCAAGAAGAAAAGATGAATTGTGAAGATGCAGACATATCCTAAATAATTTTGCAGTCATATCAATCAATTAAGATAAAGGGTCATTCACTTCAACGATAAGCCTTTGCAAAATCAACATTTATGAATAAGGTTACTGCCATGAACACTCATCCCAGTCCATGCCTTCTTAGATATGAATAATATTTTCAAGGGTATTATGGATTTTAAAGAAACCTATTTTCTTTGGCTAGATAATAAGTTGAAGTAAATTATGGATATGAAATGCAAAAACCTTGGCTATGATTTTGAGCGACGTATTCAAAGGAGTAATTGGTCATTAATTACACATTTTTTTTAAGGTTGCTATCCTTAGAGATCCTAAGAAAATTAGTGGCGTAAACTACCTGGTAGACCTAGCAAAGGTTAGGATTGACTCTATCCCACAAGGCCTTATAAAATTCACATGTGAATCCATCACTTCCCTAAGATTTATAATTAGTAATTGAAAATTTTTCTTCTTAGAGT
This sequence comes from Cryptomeria japonica, assembly GCF_030272615.1. Classification (NCBI taxonomy): domain Eukaryota; kingdom Viridiplantae; phylum Streptophyta; class Pinopsida; order Cupressales; family Cupressaceae; genus Cryptomeria; species Cryptomeria japonica. The sequence continues at coordinate 716,130,331 of NC_081405.1, read as the reverse complement.
TCCACTAGAGTGAGGTGTTGGTCATAGAAGGCCCATTGTGAAGTGGAAAGATTTGTGGGAATTAAATTCGGTATACAGCCTTGCTTAAGCTGTAACAAATTTCTGTCATATAATCTAACCTAAAATAGAAACATCAATTTGAAAATATGAAGAATACTCTATGACTGAGTTATACTTCTTTTACACTCAGAAAACATTTGCTCCAGATCGTCGTGATGCTTCCCCCATTAGCTGCTGTGAGTCATTATCGTCTGACACATGCTATATGTTTTTTAGGGTTTTCCCTATTGTTAACTTGCTTCCATCCTACCACTTTCAGCACTCATTTTGGGATTAAATTTACTTCTACCACTTATCTCTACAGAGCACCATGCATGAAAATCTAAAAATCTCCACTTTCTGCGAGTCGGTTTTATATTGCCAGTTTGAAATATACTTCACTGAGGTATTATCTGACTGAGGTATACTTCTTATATTGCCAGTTTCTGCGAGTCAGTTTTATATTACCAGTTTGAAATATGAATACCGTGAGACATGTCCACTGTATTAATGCATTGATAGCTAAAACGGAGATGATTTTTACTGGGAATTTTATCTGATAAGATGCACGTGGCATTCTTTATCACATAAATGGTATTATATAGTTTGCTGGGCCTGGCAAGTCCACTTTAAAGAAAGCCTGCTGCAGTTGTTCAGTAGGGTGCTGCAGTTGTTAGTATTGTGGATAAAATTTTTCATCAACTTGTCAATTGTGAGAATAATGTTCGTGGAAGTAGCTGATGAAAATATCCTTGCACTATGTTGGTTTCCTTTGCTAATTGTAGGGCACCTATGACCAGAGTGATCTGGCAAGGTCGCATCCATGATAAACGACATATAATGTAATTCTACATCCCTCTCTATTCTCTGCTTAACCGTAGCTATGACAATAACCAACAACATGAAAGAAACATAAAGAAACTAAAAACTGAAAAAATGATACGAATGCAATTTTGAATATACTCTCTTTCTATTGAAGCTCACTAGGCACTCATGACCCAGAGGTTTGACAAGGTTTTATATTCTGCAGAGTATAATTCAAATGCATTCTTTCCTTCTCCTACTCAAACATATCTTTTGATAAATAAGTTCATTCTTGACCATACATGATGTTGACAATATTGGTCTATTTCATCCCATATTAAGTGCATATAACCTGTCCAAATGAATACTCACAGTGTCTATGACCTTTTCCTTACCATGATTTCAATAATTTTTTAGCAACACTTGTTCAAATTCTTCTTTCCATTCATCATATTTCTTGTCAAGTTCATTAGGCATAGTGAATCAAAGAGATTGAGAGCAGAGATAGGAATATGGTCTCAGATAATGAGAAAAGCTGAAGCTTGAGCAACTTGACTTGCATATGTATAATTAGTTTGAGCATTGAATATTTGAGTTTTTTATATTGTAACATCGTAAATTGCACTCCGTGTAATTCCATGTCATATACACATCTTCACTTGAAGTTGATCGGGAACAATCATTGCTTGTTTATTATTTTGTTCACATGGATTGCCTTGCCAGCTTAGTATTTGTCTTTTATGGAGCATGTTGATCAGTCGACCTATGGACTCTAGCACACCGCGGAGACATCCGCACGTCGTGCAAGTGTCCCATGAATTTGTTAGTCCATAGGTGGCTATTTGAGTATTACGCCTGCACCCATGTCCGGATTCACTTTGGAGGCTATATCTCTTGCATTTTGAGTCTTTCTTGAGGGTTCTTGATCATTTGAAAGTTTCTTGATCTCTTGGTATTCATAATCTTTTTATCAAACATAGGTTATTCTAGCATTTGAAGACCACCATTGTTGTATCTCCTTGGAGAACTCATGGTGCTATTTTTATAAATATTGGAGGGGAGTTCACTCTCTTCTCTTAGCTTATTTCTTTATTGTCTTTAATTAATTAATAGAGGAAAGGAGGTTAGATTAAGTAAATAAAAAATATCTATTTAATTTAAGAAAGAAAGAGATTAAATAAATAATAAATATTTTTTCAATTTAGAATAGAAAAGGCTAATAAATTAATTAATAAATAGAAATATATATTTAATTAATAGTAGAAAATGCTATAGAATTAATTAAATAAATAAAAATACTTATTTAATTAATAGTAGACTAATGAAAAATAATTAAATAAATAATAAATATTTATTTAACTGGGTTAGGATAATTTTAGGTGTCTACATTTTGTCCCTCTTTAAGGCAATACAGTTTATCACATTGTTTCAAAGAATAAAATTTAAAACTTAGTTGGTAGGAAAGGGATAAGGACTACAAGTATGATTCCCTAGTCATAGGAAAGATGAGGAAGGTTCAAGAGTTAGCATGATGATGTCCGCTCTAGAGGATCGGTGCATTAGGAGAACACACATGTGCTCATGAAAGAATTGATGTTGAGTAAAGAGGGGTATGGATAAAGAGATGGTGAATTGATGGTCATAGAAGTAGTTATGGATAGGAATGTGTTGGTTTTTTCATCTGATTATCTTAGAAATCCTAAGAATTAGCCATGTTCTATCAATAGGTTTAAAGGTCAATGGCCAGATTGATATCTCTCACTTTGACTCTACATGACCTAGGTGGACCTCCCTTTACAATGCCTATGAATTTAATGTATTTTATATTCATATTATGTTTTATAGTAGATAACTCCCAATGAAAATATACCAAGGAAATATTGATCAACCTTAAATTTGTCTATACTCTTGGTTTAGTACCGTTCATTTAGCAATTGAGAGAAAATTTTAATTTAAACCCAATCCTGACAACAAGAAAGTAAAACTAATTTCAATTATTTGATTGGTTCATAATCAAACATAGACACTTCAATAGATTGGTGCCTAGATCATAGGGTAAGGAGTCAAGTTTAGATAATAGATATATACACTTAATATAACCAATTTTAATCATTAGATTATTAACATTTATGCATTCTACTTGTGTAATCATAAAATCTTACAAATGGATCCATATTGTTCCTCAAACTCACAAAAATCTACAAATAGAATTTAGTTCTTTACCTGAAATAAACCCATATACAATTAACAAAACCTTAAGAAAATTGGAGTGTCAAACTATAATACCATTGGTATTATTAATTCATATAAAGTTAAAGATTACAAAGTGGAGAAGATTTTGTAATATTCTCATTGTTCATTCAAAATTGACTGAAATTGTTATCAAAATATATACATTCTGTGCAAATGACTCCTACTTCTATGCTATAGACTATTCTCTATCTACCTACCCAAAAGTAAATTTATGTACCCTTTGCAAAGGTCTTGATTTTTCTTTTGTAAAACAAAGGAGAAAACAAGCTTTAAACCATTTATATGTATCAGAATCTCATTTGATAATCTTCAAAATAATAGAATCTGCCTTAAGAGTCTTTTCTTACATATGAAGAAAAAAAACATTTACATGGTTGGAGGGAAAACTTACTTTATTAAGATAATGTGAACTTTGGTGTAGACTAAGCATTCTCTTTAAATTGCCTTTGCTTATGTGTAACCAAAATGACAATTGAAAGTTGACATGTAACAAGAAGGAAATGAAATAACCAAGGCACTAAAATTTGATGACAAATCATGGGCACCTAGATTATGTATATTCAGTTGCCTTTGATAATTGTAGGGCACCTATGATCAGAGTGATCTAGAAAGGTCCGATCCATGACAACTAACATATAATGTAATTCTACATCCATTTATATTCTTTTCTTAATCATAGCTATGAAAATAACCAACAACATGAAAGAAACATAAAGAAAATAAAAACTAAAAATTGATGAGAATGCAATTTCGAATATACTCTCTTTCTATTGAAGCTCACTAGGCACTCATGACCCAGAGATTTGACAAGGTTTTATATTCTACATAGTATAATTCAAATGCATACTTTCCTTCTCTTGTTCAAACATATCTTCTAATAAATAAGTTCATTCTTGATAGGTGCTTGATGCAACTCTGGACAACATACATTATGTTGACAATATTGGCCTATTTCATCCCATATTAAAGTGCATATAACTTTTCCAAATGAATACTCCCATTCTCTATGACATTTTCCTCATCATGATTTCAATAATTTTTAGCAACAGTTGTTCAAATTATTCTTTCCATTCATCATATGTCTTCTCAAATCCATTAGGGATACTGAATCAAAGAGATTGGGAGTAGAGATAGGAACATGGTCTCAGATGGTGAGAAAATTTGAAGAGTGAGCAGCTTGACTTGCATATGTATAATTAGTTTGAGCATTGATTATTTGAGTTTTTCATATTGTAACATCGTAAATTGCACATTGTGCAATTCCATGTCACATACAAATCTTCACTTCAAGCTGATTGGGAATGTTCATTGCTTGTTTATTCTTTTATCCGCATGGATTTCCTTTTCATCTTAGAATTTATCTTTTATCAAGCAAGTTGACTAGTTGACCTATGGACACTAGCACACCGTGGAGACATCTACGCATCGCGCCAGCGTCCCACCAATCTGTCAATCCACAGCTGGCCATTTGGGAATTACGCCTGCACCCTGGAAGAGTTTTTAACACCTTTGTCTATGGCCATCCATGTTGAGATTCACTTTAGAGGCTATATCTCTTGCATTTTGAGTATTTGTTGAGCGTTCTTGATCATTTGAAATTTTCTTGAGCTCTTGGTATCAATATCTTTTTATCACACATAGGCTAGTCCTACATTCGAAGACCACCATTGTTGTATCCCCTTGGAGAACTCATGGTGCTATTTTTATAAATATTGGAGGGGAGTTCACTCTCTTCTCTTAGCTTATTTCTTTATTGTCTTTCATCTAGATTCTTTATAATCTAATTATCTATCTATTATCTTTATCATTTCATTTCCATCATTTCTACTATCTGGGTTGTCCATGGAGGTGGAAACACCGAAATGAGTGTTTGACTAAGGCAAACCTCTAAATAGAACCCCCAACATTTTCGTTTCTTATTTGTGTAAAGGTTTGTGATTGTAGGAAGATACTCATCTTGCAAGAGGCTTTGATCGTGGACCGGTTATAAGCTCCTCTTGGTCCTCTCATCTTATTTTGGTGTTTCACATCTTGTATTGTCTTCTTAGTTTATTACCATATCATTTGTTCAGTAGTTAAGTCATACTTGTTTTTTTATACGACTTTTGTGTTCTATCCATATAGGACGTTAGCGCGACGTGTTGGTGTCCTAGTTCCACATGTTCTTCCTAAGGATAGATACTTAACGAAGTCATCTAGGAGTCTTGTTTGTTGCTTGTAAGTTTAGTTTTGCATTTTCATCCCCTCGCTCATGTTTAGCATCTCGAGGGTGACAAATCTCATCCTTTACACATATGTAGATCTATCCCTTTAATTCATGCACTTGTTTATATATAATTTATTCTTTTCCGATAATTCATTTTAGTCTTTATAAAATCGATTTGTGAAAATATATAATATGTATTCACAAATACACACATGCCTATATGTATGTGAATCCATATTATGCAAATCATCTAAATCTCTATAGACATTATCATAATTGAATCATCTTATATTGCTAATTTGTCACCTTCAACATGAAATATATGAAAATTATATCATACTTGTAGACCTATTTTTCAAGTCCAACTCTATAGTTTTTAAATCTTTTTGGTAAGAACAAAGTATCGTCCTTAACCAACACAACATCATTTTATCATCCTCCTTTTTATATTTAATTTAATATATAAGAAATATTAATTATAAGGTTTGCTTATTATTACATGAGAGGTAAAGTCATTAATTGGTATGATATTAAAAATTGAATATCCCAAACTTTTTTTTAAAATTTCAATTTTGTAATGAGAGAGAAAATATATTATTCATATAAATAATAGAATTTCTTTACTAAAAATAAGTCAGTCAAATGTTTATTCTTTTGTATTGTGTTAAAAGTTTTGGTGTATTATTATTAGAACTGACAAGAAAATTTGATAGCATTATAAATTACAAAAACAAAATCAAATCCAAAGTAACATAAATTAGAGATTGTTGTTAATATTTCTTGTAATTTTTTTTCTTTAGATTTGTATTCAAAATGTCAAATTTTTATTTTTTTTATTTTTTTTATTTTTTATTTTTTCATCTATATCACTTAATATTGTATTATATGTTCTAATTAATAGAATTCTGATTAATTCTTAAATTTGTATATATAAAATTCTTTTTTTCATTATATTTAAAATTTTTTCATACTTTTAGTAATCAAATTGTAAAATTAAAAAGAAATACTTTCTCTATTTTTTTCTTTTTGATAAATTTTGAATCATGACTTCATCCCAACCATGACTACTAAACAATAGCAATCATATAGGAGTTTGTATCTTTGTGGCAAGAAAATAATATAATTTGATTATAATAAATTGACTATTAATAGTATATTTAAAAAATATACCATCTTTTTATTATTTAGAACCATAAAATTTTAGTATTTAAAAAAAAAAATTGATTATTTTAGATGAAATAAAATGTATGATAGTAATACTCTTCAAACTTTATGAAGTAAAATATAAAATAATCAAAATAAAACACAAATAAATACACAATTCTATTGAATTGAATAAATATTTATATATTTTTCTCCATTGACTTAAATAAAAAAATATTTAATTTTCCTCATAAATTCATACAATTTAATATGAAAAATATTTATTTTAAAACTTGAACTTTGATCTTGGAATGATTTTTCCATTTTCATCATACAAAATTGATGACGGAAATAATATTAATAAAATTATTTATATAATATTTTTAAATTTGTATTTTACAGATTTGTATTATTTAAATACAAAAAATATATTGATATTGATAAAACCACACAATTGAATATGAAAAATATTTTCAAATATTACTACAATTTATTTTTAAAGATTAAACATTGATCATGGAAAGATTTCTCCATCTTTATCACACAAAATTGATGATGCAAGAAATGATAATAAAATATTTTCTGTTATACTTTTAAATTTCTGATATTTTATTCTCAAAAAAAAAGTTATGAGGTGAAGGGGCCATCTTATGTTTCAATTAATGTTGACTAGATCTGTTTAATTAAAAGCCCACTAAAAAATCATCCTGTGGGTCAATACTTGCCCGTTGATATATCCAATAGTTGTAAAACGTGTTACTAATTAGACCAATTATATAATTTAACTGGTACTAATAGGCATGATTGTTGGAGTATCTATGCATAAGTATTGCATGCATTGTGCAAATAATGCGGTGGTCAAAGCAAATCATTAATGGGGCAATAGGGAATATGTATGACCACTTTTTGATCCTTGTGTACATAAAGAATCCCCAAAAGCTGAAACAGTAGCTTTAGGAGCTTTAAGTTGACAACGAAAAAATCTCAAAATCTGATCCACCGTTTAGGAGCTTCGAATATGCAAAATGAGCAAAATGAGCTGTAATGTTAAGTTGACTACTGGAATCCTTCCTCTATACGATTTAGGGTTTTAAAAAAATAATATAATATTATACATTTATGATTATATAACTGGAAGAGTTATTATATCACCCTTAACATTTATCTACAGTGAACAAGTCCTAATCTTGTTCAGGGTGCTATGGACAAGTTAGAGAACCATGAACCCAACACTTCATTGGGTCTTCAATCCGCCATTAACAATACTGGAGCTCCAGTCCCTGCAGTTTGTCAAACAATTACTTTAAATGGAGGAAGTGCTGCTATATCACCCTTCGATACCTCTGCAAACCCTAGAGGCAGAGGTAGAGGAAGGGCCAGGGGTACAGGCAGAGGCATAGGCAGAGACATTGTTCCCAAGCCTCCATTGCCTTTTATATCACCCTTCCATCTACAGGTGACAGGTGATGCCTCTGCAAACCCTAGAGGCCGAGATAGAGGCAAGTCCAGGGGTAGAGACATTGTTCCGAGGCCTCCAGTGCCTGACATTAGACGAACAAGAGGAGATCCAGTCCCTGCAGTTCATCAAACAATTACTTCAAATGGAGGAAGTGCTGCTATATCACCCTTCCATACGTCTGCAAACCCTAGAGGCAGAGGTAGAGGAAGGGCCAGGGGTAGAGGCAGAGGGAGAGCAGTGCCTGATATATCACCCTTCCATCTACAGGTGACAGGTGACGCCTCTGCAAACCCTAGAGGCCGAGGTAGAGGCAGGTCCAGGGGTAGAGACATTGTTCTGAGGCCTCCAGTGCCTGACATTAGACGAACCACAGGATCTAGAGGTTTCTATGTATGGCATAGAGAGGTACATAGAAACCTCTCTAGCTCTGGAGAACCCATGGAGAACAATTCTCAAATGCCTGAAAATGGCAGCATTGTTCCCAATAACAATGTCATTATCACCTTGCCTTCAACTAGCAGGGCCATCAATCCACATAGCCTTGCCTTGCCTGCAACTAGTAGGGCCATCAATCCACATAGCCTTGCCTTGCCTGCCATCAGTCCACATAGCCTTGCCTTGCCTGCAACTAGCAGGGCCATCAATCGACATAGCTCTGGGCAGCTATTGGGGTCTAGTGAGGAACACAAAATCCATCAAGCTGGAGGCTGTTCCTATGAAGGTTCAGGCCTTCTACAAGAAATAGTTTGCAAGTATATTGGAAGGTACTGAGAACACTAATATTGCTCTAAAAAAAAATGTTTTCATTTTTGATCTTTACATTGCAACTGCAACATTTCTTACACTGCTGATGTCTAATGTGAGTTGATTTTGATACATATTCTCTTGGTGGGGCCTCCCTTGTGGCCTGTTAAATCGATGTAAAATTTCTTATGAGATTTAGTTTTGTTGAATCACATAAATAATAGCATTCTTTCTTCCTTTGGCCATTTTATCACAGTCCATTGCAGCACTAACAGCATTATGGGTTGGTTTTGTATTGCATGGGATATCCATATTTGTGAGTATTGCATGGGATATCCATATTTGCATGGGATATCCATATTTGTTGGTTTTGTATTGCATGGGATATCCATATTTGTTAGAGTGCTTTAGCAGAAATTTTGTTACGATATTTTCATCAGCTACCTCCACAATTGATATTTTCATATGAACATTAACTCAAAAGCACATGACGGCTACTTCACAGATGGTCATGAATAATTGCTTTCGGCCGCCCTAAACTGTACATAAATAAAGTGGACATGAATTGATCGATCCAAATAAGACTCCCATTGTATTGTGATTAACTTGTCTTCTTAAACAGTTTTTCTGAAGTCCGATGTTTTTATTTTATGTTTCAAGCTGTATTCTTCATATTTTCAGTTGAATAAATGTTGATATCATAAGAGCATCATGACAATCTGGAGCAAATGTTTTCTGAATCAGCTGTGCTCTTAATGACCGCCTTATTCCTCAAATCAAACTGTTAGATTATGTTTGAGAGCCGACACCTACAGCTGGCAAAAATTTCTTTAGGGATTTTATGTCAATGGTTGTCATGGCTATCAATTTTGTTTTGTTGATAAAGTCTATTAAGAGCTGCTAAACTACTGCATTCGCAACCATCACGTTTATATATGAATGCATTTATTCCTCACATAGCTTTTACAAAGATTGCACGGGAGGATCTGAACTACTATCAGATCCTCAAATTAGGAGTCTTGCACGGGAAGAGTTAATAATTGAATATTAAAATTGAGCGAAGGGATGCAATGTGTGTCTTCCTGCAGGGATGGGTCTCACTCTCCTCCTCTGATATTGTGTGAGTTGTCATTATATAATGAAAAAGCTCGATAAACCGTTAGTAACTAATTTAAGAACTGAAATGTATGATATTGACAATATTGTGTGAGTTTTAGGAAAATATTATTGTATTAATTTATGGGTGTTAGTTGTGTATAAGTTATTTTAAAATGAATTCTTTTATAAAATAGTTTTATTAATAATTTAAGTTTAAGTCTTTTAATTTTCTTTTTTTCGATTTATATTTATATTTTTATTATGTATTCAGTTTCATGTTTTATGACATTAATGTTAGAGACACGTTCAAGTAGAATTACATATTTAGTTCTTTGGGGATCATTATTTGTCATTCAATGCATAATCAAATCAAAAAAATATTGTAAAGGGGACAATATACAACAAATAATTGACATGTAAATTGATTATAAATTGTAAAGTAAAAGATAGATTGCCTTTGCAACATGGTCCTATCGAGGAATGTAGGAATTCCACATATACTATGCACAATCAAGGTGGTGAGAATGGACATTAGGAATAAAAAAATAATAATTTATTGTACACATAATAATAAGTTTCCTACTTGCTACCTATTCAATGCATTGGTAAATAGTTACATCTATCAAATGCTACCTCAACTGTATTGGGATTTCAATTTTAGGCACACTTTCATTAGATTAAATTTGGTGAAATGGTTTGCAAGTAATTTTTCAATCATGTAGTGTCAAAAATTGTATACCCCTTTCTAATTTGACCTAAATGTTTGGTAACCACTTTCGTGTCCATTCCCCTAGCACCTGAGTAGGCTCACTTCAGCCCTAGAATCAGCCTTTTCCCTCTCAGGATGCTCAAGGCCCTCTTTTTTAGAAGCTCCCTCGTGGTGTTAGTCTTGTTAGCCACATGTCTCCCTTGTCTCCTATTGTTTTCAAGTGTGATTCATTTGGACACTAGTATGTCGTGCGGACGTCTGCGCGCCATTCATTTATCCTGCGACATCTTAACGTTTGAATGACGGTTCTGAGTGCGCCTTTCCGCATGTCACTTGCACATGTTAGTGGAAATGGCCCCAAATATTTCAAATTTCTCGCCATCCCTCTTTTCCCTCCTCTTCTCTCTTTTAAATCTATCCTCTCTCTTCATTCAAGCTCTCTAGATTCTAGACAATCTCTCTTATTATTTGGGCTCTCACGACTTCCTCCGGCTCTATCTCGCTTGCTACAACAGTCTCTATTTTTCTACAACACTCTCAAGCTCTCACAATATTCTTTTGTAACTCTCTTGGCTTTCTCAAGCCTCGTTGGTAATATCTATCTATTTATTCTGTCTTTGGGCATCTTGGGATTTATCACATCCCTCTTCTATCATTTATGCTATCTTGCATTTATCTTTTATTCTATCAATCTATCTGACTGTCTGTGGAGCTGGAAACACCGAAATAGGGATTTGACTGAGTCAAGTCCCCAAGTAGCCCCAAACATTTTTCCTTTCTGGCTTGTGTGCAGGTTGCCATAGAGAATATTTATCTGGCTAGAGGTTTCGTAGCATGAACCTATTGTTTGTCTACTTTCTTCTCTTTTCTCTTATTTCACTTTATTTCCTAGTTATCTATATTTTTTATATTATCATACTTCTTTCATTTATCCATGACTCTTAGTCCCTTCTCTGTACGGTTCTTTGTTTTTGTCCGTATAGGATGGTAGTGCACTGCACTGGAGTCATAGTTACACATGTTCATCCTAGTCATAGAGAGCCACCAAAGCTGTATAGAGGGTTTGTCTATCTTGTATTATCTTAGTTCTATATCTCGTATCCCTTGGCTCATCCTAAGCGCCAATTTCAGTGAGGTAGAGGTGGATAGTTTGTTCCCTGAGATTCATCATCTTAGAGGTAACAAATTCCCACCTCTACAAATCCCTTAGAGCTTATCGACTCTCCCAAAGTATCAAGCATATTAAAATATGTTAACTATTTCTCTCTAAAAATATTCCCTCTCTATAAGTCTCTATCTACCATTATTAGTAGTCTTTTAGGGACAATAAGATTCACCTAAATATAATCAATATCTTCGATAATATGTAAATGTGATGGTTACAAATATTTCTAGTTCACTATGAGTCTTCTATGTTTTGGAAACTTTGGTATTGTTAGTATTGTAGAATGTAAATGTGAGCTAGGGAGATGGTGCAGACGGTTGATAGTTTTTTTATCAAATGTGTGTTGTAAATGATGTTCATGCTTGGATTTCCACCCTCATGTTGTTTTTGATTAAGGAAAATCAAGTTTTAAGGGACCCGAAACCCACTTACATAACGAAGAGATAAGCAAAAGAGAAACTACAAAGAACAGAACAAAGAAAGAAAGGCTGCAAAAGAACAATAGAAAGAACAACATCCAAAGAAAAGAATATCTCAAGGCCAACAAGAGACTGGCAACCTAAAACCAAACTACATATCAGACGAAGATCTTTATAGTCTCTTCCATATCCTTGACCAACATCATCATCGCATTAGCTTCCTCTTTTAATTCTTTTTTTTTTTTGCATCTGTTGATTGTCTTTCGTCTTCAACTCCATCTCACTTGTATTTTACCTGGTTCTGCGTTTGGAGAAGTGTAGAACAGAACTAGAAACTAGCTTGTCATCAATGATCATTGTTTCTTTATTCTGCTTGTTCTTCTCCAGGTAAGCAACCAACGCATTCATGTTTTGAGAATACACCTTCAACACCGCCAGACTATGCTCCATGCATTTATTTAAAGCATTCTGAGTTTTTGAATCCGATTGTTTATCAGACCATTATCAACCTCACCCTTTTTTTTGATAATCCTCACCACATCCTCAAGATGATTCAAATCTCCCTTAATAATGTCTTTTTCAGCCAGTTTGGAATTTCATCTTCATCCTCTGCACCATTAGTATCCTCTGCATCATCCTCTTTTCCTTTAATGTTGATATCCTTAATCAAATTCTCAATTTTAAAATCCACCTCTCTCTGATTATCGTGAATGCTAGTGATGTTATCAATCACTCATTTCTAAAAATTGAACATTTCCAAGGTACTATTTCTTGCAGCATTCAAAATGGATTCCACATTCTCCAAAATTGGGGTAGAGTCCATAGACCTAGGGTTTCCCTCCTCCATTCTATGTTGAACATCATCCCTATTATCCAAGACATAGGGATTATCCTTCGCCTCTTACTCTTCAATATCCTCTTATCTCTTCTCATCCCCTTCCTCACCCTCAACCTCCTTCTCCTGCTCATTCTCCTCCTGTTCTTCCACCTCCTTCCCTTGCTCCTACTCAGAACCAACATTCTCTTCTGTGTCTTCTTTAGCTTCATCATTAACCCTCGATTTCTTATGCAGAGGAAGATTAGAAGAATCTTCATCAGATTCAGAGCCATCATAACCCTTCATGTTGTTGATGTCTATATCTTGTTTGATATTTTTGATGAGGTGATGATGCATTGACGATGCAGTGATGTGTTATGTTGATGAAGTTCATGATTGGTCATCATGTCTTATCTATTGTCAACATAGATGTTCACATTGGAATATCATATTAAGATGAGGATTAGAAGTTTTATGTTGAGGATTATAAGCATTAAGATGAGGATAAGAATCATGGTGATGAAGTGGATATGGTGACGATGTTTTATGCATACAACAAGTTGTTGTTTCATCTCTCTTGGTGCTCCTAAGTAAGGAAATGGTCCTACAATGATGTTTTAGGTTTCTATAGGTTGATGGAGTGTGGAAGTGTAGAAAGGACCTTTCAAGTCTGTCTTCAAGAATTCTTCACATTCCTCCGTGCTTGAATATTTGGTCTTATGGTTTGTGATTTAAGTTTTATGTGTTGTTAATGTTGTACTCCTCTTTTTTGTTGGGAAAATGGTGTCTCAACCTTGAATTTACATTGAGGTTACTATTTATAGTAAGTTTTCATTTCAACACGAAATGGTGGAAAATTCTCCCCAAAGCTTCTAGTTGGCTAGATAAGAATTCTGGTAAAGTTTCATTACATGATCACAACTAGTTTTAAAGATATTAAAGTTTTCATTTTGGAGGGGAACAATGAAATATTTAAACTTAATTTTGAGGACTTTAGAGGTCTTGAAATATCCTAAAAAGTGGGCATAAATGATGTCACAATTTATAAGGTAATAGAGGACTTCACAAGCTTTCTGTCGCTTCAAACGGTTCGCAAGTTATGACCTCCAAAAGTTTGTACTCCTGAAATAGGAAATATAATTTGTATTAGACACATAAATGAGTTGTAAAAGGTAGGGTCACGTGTTAATGTGTGTTTTAACACATAATAGGGCATCTAGATTAGAGATAAGGTCGGCTATACTTTATTAGGTGGTTTCAGCCCATGGTTTTGTAATATCGTTTGATGGTTTGTTGTATTGTATCTCCTATATATGAGGTGCGTGAGATAGAGGTTGTGTGTAAGAGTCTTATGGCTATTGAGTTACCTCTGAATCTCTGATTAGTGATACTCTTACGAAGAGATTTCTTTGAAACTATATTACAATCTATTTTTAATTGCTGAATAATATATTGGGTGGATTTTGGAGTGTGGGGTTTTTCTCCCGAAAGGGTTTTCCCCACGTAAATCATTGTGTTGTGGTATTAATATTATTTATGAGTATTTTTGTTAAGGTTCTGTAACTGTTGTAATGATCTATAAATTTTTTTGTATTACCCTCCTCTCAAGGTTAGTGTAGGAAGTTGTTTCACTACTTAACTTCCTTACAAGTGGTATGAGAGCTTGATCACCTTTGGTTTTAGTTGTTGGTTGTTGGTTTTTTTGAACTAATCTAGATTTGAGTAGGAGCTTGTGCAAAAGATACTTTTTGATCTTGTTGCAGTAATTTTTAGATGGAAAGTTCGTTAGGGAAAATAGAAGTGGAGAAATTTAATGGAAAATATTTTGAGATGGGGAAGTTGAAGATGGAAGATCTGCTAATAGATTGTGATGCATGGGATGCTATTGATGCAAATGTCCAAAGGCCCTCAGATCCTATTACGACGACTTAGTATGATTTTATGGACCAAAAAGTCAAGGGTCTAATCGGATTGTGCTTGGAAGACTCTATTTTGATCAATGTCCACGAAGAAAACTTTGCAAAGACGCTATGGACTAAGCTTGGTGAAATGTATCAAGAAAAAATATTTATTAAATCAATTTTTCTTGAGGAAGAAATTGTATTCCTTGAAGATGGAAGAGGGTGGACAAATTACAGACTACCTGGAAGCATTCAATATGTTGGTGGCTCAATTAGTATTTGTTGGTGTTAAGATGAATGAAGAGGAGAAATGTTAGATCTTGCTCTATTCTTTGTCTGATTTGTGGGATTCTCTTGTTATGGCTATCAATAGTACTTCTATTGTTTTAAAGTCTAAATATGTGGTGGGTTCCCTACTTGGTGAAAAGATGCACAGGAATGTATCTCTTAGTTCAAAGGAAGCCCTAACTCTTCATGGAAGACCTAAGGAGAAAGACAAGAAGAATGAGAAGCGCGATAAGTCCAAATAGAGAGGGCGATCAAAATATTTTGGAAAGTCCAAAGACATTTGCTAGAATTGCGGTAAACTAGGTCACATTAATAAGGACTAAAAAGAAGAAAAGAAGAAAGAGAAGAAGTTTGATTTTAATTTTGAGTCCGAGATGGAAGATTGTGATGCATTTATTGTAGCTTTGGCGACTCATGCAGGTAATGATGTCTAGTTAATTGAGTTAGGTGCATCATTTCATATGACTTCCAATAGAGATTGGTTTGCTGAATATGAAGAATTTAATGGAGTTAAGGTATACTTGGGTGATGATTCAGATTTAGACATTGTTGGTCAAGGGAAAGTTAGGATCAGGCTTTTTGATGGTAGAATAAAAAGGACTAATGGTGTGTTGCATATCCTTGGATTAAAATGAAATCTATTATCTGTGAGAAAAATGCTAGATGCTGGTATGCAGGTAGTCTTTTCTGAAGTAGGATGTAGGATGATTAAGGGTGGTATGGTAATTGCTATAGGTGTCAGGCTTGACACTTTGTATAAGCTAGACGCATACACTGTTGAGTGTAATAGCACTTTAGTAAAAAGTAAATTTGTGGATACTTCATCAAAAGATTTAAGGGTTTCACCTTCAACAGATGGAAATAGATTCTGGGTACCTAAGGGTTTTGTTTTTTCTAAAGAAAAGTTACCTACAGAGAAGATGTTATGGCACCAAAGGCTTGGCCACATTGGAGAAAAGGGTGTAAGGACCTTGAAAAATAAAAAAACCTTATTGAAGGTTTGAATGATTCTAATCTTGACTTTAATTTCTATAAGCATTGCAATTATGGAAAATAAAACTGTGTTCAGTTTTATTCGAGTTCTCATAAACCTTGTGGTGTTTTGGATCTTATTCAATATGATGTGTTTGGTCCTGTAGATTTTCCTTCGATTAATCCATATATTATGATTCATTTATTGATGACTTTAGTAGAAGGACATGGGTATATTTTCTAAATAGTAAATCTAAAGTTTTCAGTCAATTTAAAGCAATGGTTGAGTTGTAGACTAGAAAGAAAATTAAATGTTTGAGGACTGATAATGGCGGTGAATTTTGCTGTAATGATTTTGATAGATTCTGTAAAGACTGCAACATTAACAGATAGAAGATAACTTCATATTCTCCACAATAGAATGGAGTTACATAAAGAATGAACATGACACTGATGGAGATGGATAGGAGTATGCTGAGTGGTGTTGGTCTAGAGAAATTTTTTTGGGCTGAAGTTGTTGCCACTGCTTGTTACCTAATTAATAGGTCTCCTACATCAACCCTTGTTGATAAAAAACCTATGGGAGCATGCTCCGGTCACAAGATTTCATTGAGACATCTTAGAGTTTTTTGTTGTGAGGCATAAGCACACGTGTCAAAGGAGAAGCGAACAAAGTTGGAGAACAAGGTTGTCAAATATATCTTCATTGGGTACAATTATGGTGTGAAAGGATGTACAAGCTTTGAGACCATGTTGCACAAAAGGTAATTCATAGTAGAAGTGTTATTTTTAGAGAAATTAAGTCTCCTTTTGTTACATTGCAGCCATGACATACTAAAAAGGAAGATGTGATTCAATTCCCTTCTACACACAAAAGAGTTGAATTGAGGCCCCTAGATAGGTAGGAAGTTGAGGAGAGCTCGTCTAGCTCTGAATCTTTAGAAGAGGAGGAAGAACCTCCAACTTAGCTTGTTCAAAGGTCTACAAGACATAGGCAACCACTTGAAAGGTATTCACCTGATCATTGGAGATGTATTTTTTCTTTGAATACTAATGTGGATGAACCAAAATCTGTAGAAGAGGCATTAGGCATGGATGATACAGAATCCTAGAAGATTTATATGGAAGAAGAAATGATAGCTTTGAAGAAGAATGACACATGAGATCTTATACCATTTCCTAAAGGACATAAACATTTTGGTTGTAAATGGGTGTTCAAGAAAAAGATTGGTTCAGATAGAAGCATTGAGAAGTATAAAGCAAGGTTGGTTGCAAAAGGCTACTCTTAGGTCGAGGGTGTTGATTATGGTGAGATATTTTCTCCTGTTGAAAAAATGTCATCCATTAGATTTTCACTTTCTATTGCTGCTGCTTATGATTTAGAGGTTGAGCAAATGGATGTGAAAACTGATTTCCTTCATGGTGATTTGGTGGAGGATATTTATATGACACAACCAGAGCACTATGTGGTAAAAGGTAAAATTAATTTGGTTTGTAAATTAAAGAAATCCCTGTATGGCCTCAAACAGAGTCCTAAGATGTTTTACCAAAAAATTGATACATATGTGTTGAGTTTGGGATTTGAGCATTCTAAACCAAATCATTGTATTTATTATAAATTTGATGATGCTTATTTCCTATACATTGCATTGTATGTTGATGATATGTTATTCATTGGTAAAGGGAAAGGTATGATTTTAGAACTAAAGTTTCAGCTCATTGCTAAATTTGAAATGAAAGATCTTGGTGCAGAAAAGCACATTCTTGGGATGGAAATTAGAAGAGATAGAGAGAATAGAAATCTATGGCTAGGCCAAAGTAAGTATGTGAATTTAGTGCTACATAGGTTCAAAATGAATTTTTGTAGACCATTGTGTGTTCCTTTTATAGTTGGAATGAAATTAGTTGTTGCAGATTATCCTACATCCCCATTGGAGATGGAAGACATGAGCAAAGTGCCTTTCTAGAGTGTAGTTGGAAGTTTGATGTATGCTATGGTATACTAGACCAGATGTTGCCCAAGAAGTAGGAGTTCTTTCCAGATATATGTATAATGCTGGTAGAGTTTATTGGGATGCAGTCAAAAGAGTCTTTAGATATTTGAAGGGTACCTCAGATTAGTCTTTGTGTTATCATGGTAATTTAGTTGGAGATGTGATTTCCCTTGATATTCATGGTTATGTGGATTTTGACCGAGCAGGTGATATTGATAGCAAGAGATTCACTAGTGCTTATGTGTTTACTTTATTTGGTGGTACAATTAGTTGGATGAGTAAGCAACAAGTTGTGGTTTCTTTATCCACTATTGAAGTAGAGTATATGGAAGCTACTCATGCTTGTAAAGAAGCCATTATCTTAAGAGACTGTGTTTAGACATTGGAATAAAACAAGGAGTTGTGACAGTCAGAGTGTGATCTACCTAGCTAAGACCCTGACATTTCATGCTCGGACCAAGCACATTGATGTTCAGCATCATTTTGTTAGAGATATGGTTGAAGATGGCATGGTGAAGCTCGTTAAGGTAGAAAATTTGATGAATGTTGCAGATTATTTAACTAAGGCTATGAGCTCAGAGAAGTTCAGAGTCTATGGGTCTGATGGCCCCTAGCAATTGATTCATTGTGTTGATACTCCCTTTTCTCTTGCAAGGTGTTCGAAAAGTGGGATATTTGTTGGGAAATTGGTGTCTCAACCTTACATTTACATGAGGTTACTATTTATAATAATTTTTCATTTCAGCACAAAATTGTGTGAAATTCTCCACAAAGCTTTTGGTTGTCTAGATAAGCATTCTGGTAAAGTTTTGTCACAAAATCACTACTAGTTTTGAAGTTATTAAAGTTTATGTTTTGGAGGGGTCCATTGAAAGGTTTAAACTTAATTTTGAGGACTTTAGAGGCCCCGGAATAGGAAATATAATTTGTATCAGATGCATAAATAAGTTATAAAAGGGAGGGGCATGTGTTGGTGTGTGTTTTAACATGTCATAGGACATATAAATTGGAGATAAGGTCAGCTATACTTTATTGGGTGGTTTCAGCCCATGGTTTTGTAATACCGTTGACAGTTTCTTGTATTGTATCTCGTATGTATGAGGTGCGTGAGATAGAGGTTGTGTGCAAAAGTATTATGTCTATTGAGTCACCTTTAAATCTCTGATTAGTGGTACTCCTATGAAGAGCTTGCTCTGCAAGTATATTGTAATCTATTTTTTATTGCTGAATAATATATTGGATGGTTTTTGGAGTGTGGCTTTTTTGTGTAGAAAGGGTTTTCCCAACGTAAATCACTATGTTGTGGTATGAATGTTATTAATGAGTATTTGTGTTAAGTTTCTATAAATATCGTGATGATGTGTAAAGTTTTTTGCATTACTCTCCTCTCAAGGTTAGTGTAGGATGTCGTTATGCTACTTAATTTCTTTACATTGTTTTAGATCACTGATGTTATTGTAGATGGTCTTTGGTGAATTTAGTTTGTTGGTGGTTTTGTTGTTGGTTATGACTGGTCTAAAAAATTCTCTTCATTGATGTTTCTTATACTATGGCTTGGTCAACGTGTTTATATTATCTATACCTTCTTTGATATTCTAGGTGATGAAGTGGTCCACAAATTGAGTTGACATTGATTTATCTCATGTCATTGTTGTTTGCGCTTCCAGGTATGACAAAATCTATATCAATTTGATTGTGGTAGCTTGTTTTGGCATGATAGTTTAAGAAAAAAATTTGGTATTGTAGTTGGATATTTATGGAATGTCTCTATGTGGTCCACATTACTATGGTTTATCTTTTTATTATCACATCCTATCTATTGCTTCCTTTCAGGGTGATTTGTGGTCATTTCGCTAATAGGGCCTACTCTCTTGATGGTGATTTGAAATTGGGGGTTTACATTGTTGCAAGGTGTGCACACTTGGTCTCCTTGTGTTGTGCAGTGCAATGCTCGGGTTTGTGACATGGTTTAACCGCCTCCTGCGGATTCTATAAGTCTAGTGGTTGTATCGGGCATTAACAAGTCAATCTTTTAGTGTAACAAGAATCACACTTGTAACAAGTGGTATCAGAGCTTGGTCATAGGTTCAAACCCCTCACTTGCACTGGGGGGATTGTTGAAAGGTGTGAGCCCTTGGTCTCCTTATGTTGTGCAACGCAATGCTTGAGTTTGTGATATGTCTTAACCACCTCCTATAGATTCTATAAGTCTAGTGGTTGTATCAGACATTAAGAGGTTGATATTTTGGTGTAATGACAACCACACTTGTAACATACTTTAGCTTTAGAGGACATGATGAGTTGTATTTGGGTCCTACTATGCCTTGTTCTAATCTGCATTGAGTAAATTTATTTGGAAGATGTGTTTTGGGTTCACTAGTTTTTGTGCTACACTTTTTATCTACACATTGCCATTTTATTAAATTGAGAGGATTTGTGCCAACATGTTTGATTTTTTGGGGTACATGGAAAGATCTAATAGGATGTTTGAGATCCTCTCAATCTCCTAGCTTGGATTTCTTTCAAGTTGCAATATGATTTTGTGAAAGACTTATTCCAGTCATTACCTATCCCCTATTATAACCAACTTAATTGGTGTTTTGAGGTCTCATGGATGGTATATATAAAAGATCAAATTAATTTCAAATGTTTGGATTTTGAAATATGTCAAGTTGAGTAAGTAAATGTATGTGGTGGAAGTATTGGAGCTAAAATTTTGCTTAATGTTTTCTTGATATAGCGAGTCAAGAGAAGCTACATTCAAGGAGAATGTTGGAATTATTAAGCTAAAGGAATATTTATTGTAATTCATATTTTTCATGTACCTTGCTCGGAGATAGAGAATCTCTTTAGTATTTCCATTGTATCTTTCTGGGAGATAGTGAACTTCCTCCAAAAGTCTTTTCTGAGAGTAATTTGCTTCATTAGGCAACGAGCTTTAAAACAAAATTGTAATCTTGTTCATGTATTGTGAGATAGCTCTCACCATGGTTTTTCCCTTCTTGGATTTTACATATAAATCTAGCGTTCTCTAGTGTATTGGTGTTCATTATTTTATCTTTCATTTATATTGATCAAATTAAGAATTTTGAATTTGAATTGCGATAAAAAGTTTAAGTTTTTATTAAGACTGTTTCACTCCTCTCTTAGACTTGGAGTGTGTTCAACAATATGTTAACAAATCACTCTATTGCAACTCTAAGAAGTAATTTTCTACATCAAAAATTATAAATATTTTCGATGTGATGGATTCACATGTAGTTTTTATAAGGCCATTTGAGATGTAGTCAATAGTAACATTTACACCACTAGTTTTTCTGCCTATGAATTCTATTAATGGAACAATAATCCTCAAATTATTTTCTGCAATACTCACCATTGTTATTAGATTTGAGATATTTTGATCTTTTACCTATCTCATTTTTAACCAAGCTTCTCCATTTTTGAAATGTTTCAAATAAATTAGATTTCTACCTAAGGAAGTAAATCCAAACCTTCCTAGTTACATCATCTATGAATGAAACATAATAACGAGAGCCATCGAGAGAAGATACCTGAGCGGGTCCCCATACATCTGTATGCAGAAGCTCCAAATTTTCATCTTTGTTTTTCTTCCCATCCTTGAGAAAACTAATGTCTTTTGTTTGGCATACACACAACTTTCACATAAATCCATATTAATGCATCTCAGACCTAGTAAAAACTTTTTAGAATGAAGTACCTTCATAGCTTTTTCACTCATATGCCCAAGTCTATTGTGTCATAGTGTTGTGTTAGAATTTGCAACAACTATTTTAGTTCTTCATGCAAACCTGTAGTAACTGTTCCTAAATGAGTTTGGGTTTTCTCTGCAACAACTAAAGTAGAAGGATCAATATGACCTATACAAAGATATAAGGTGCCTACTCTCACACATTTTGCTACTATCAAGGCACCCTTTGAAACCTTCCAATTTTTATCATTAAAGGTAACTCTACAACCTTGATCACCTAGTTTCCCGGCTAAAATTATATTCCTACTTAGCCTTGGAACATGACTTACCTCTTGTAGTAGCTAATATTTCCCATTCTACAATTTAATCTTAATTTTTCCCTTTCAGACAATCTGACAGGGTTCATTATCTCCCAAATAAACCAACCCAAAATCTCCTTGGACGTAATCAAGAAAATAACTTCTATGGGGTGTAACATTAAATGAAGCCCCTAAATCTAAAACCCATGAGTCATCAACATTATCTGGGGAAAGAATCAAAGCATCTTTTTCAGATTTATTACTTACCACATTTGCCTCCTTTTTACCTTCTTGTTTGTCTCCTTCTTTATTATTTTGAGACCAACAATCTTTCTTTAGATGACCTAGTTTCCCATAGTACTAGAAATATTTTGGTCCTCTAGATTGGGATCTCTTGTCCTTTGATTTTCCTTGTGACTTCCCATGACCTCCATAACCTTTTCCTCTCTCCTTTCGTCTGCCCCTTCTTTCTACATTCAAAACAATACCTGATGTGGATCCACCTGAGCTTTTCCTATAAATTTCTTTACTCAAATTAACATTAACAACATCATCAAATTTTAGGATATTTGAACCAAAAACAGAGTTACTAACTGCAATTACCAAAATTTTCCAGCTTTCAAGCAAAGAACATAATATAAGGAGATCTCCAACTTCATCAAAATTTACCTTTAGAGAAGTCAACTAGACTATTAATTGTATTTAACTCATTTAAATGATTTGTCACATATCCACGTTAAATAATCTTCAGATTAAATAGATGCTTCATGAGAAATATGTTATTTGAGGTTGAGGATTTTCCATACAATTTAGCCAGTGCTGACATCAGTTTTGTAATCGTTATTTCTTTTGTTATACTGAATGCTACAGGCGATGCTAGGAACATCCAAATGGTTCCAAGTGCCTTTCTATCCAAAATATTCCTATCCTCATCACTCATTTTTCCTTTCTTGGTTCTTCCTTGCAACGGCCTCCATAAATCCTTCTGATAGAGATAATCATTCATCTGCATCTTCCATAACTGACAGATCCGCCCATTGAATTTTTCTACCTTAAATTTACCCTCATCTGCCATTGCTCTCACTTAACTATGAGACTCCCACTCAATTGTGAGATCTTTCTATAGACGATAATCAAACACAACTATCTCTAATACCACTTGTTAGGAATTGCATGCAAAAAATATCAATTATATGCAGATAAATATTAAACACGGGAATGAAAAACACATAAATAATAACAATGAAGAGACAATACTTAACATGGTTTAAACAATCTTGGGTTACATCTACCAAACAAAGAGTCCAATAATATTATCGAGTAAATCAAAATCAATTACAACTAGCAATCCCCTTGCAATTGAATACCGTCACAAAATGCTACACAATTTTCTACAAAGAAACCCTAACCCTTAGCCTTTTTATCAAGAATTATGTTGGTTACAAAATTAGGGTTACAACATGTCAACCAATATAAAAATAGCACCAGACGCCTTTATAGAATAATAAGTCTTTTTGGTGTCATGGGGTGCTACCCTTGGACCCCGCAAGGAGCGCTGCCCCTTGAGCCCATCTTGGGGATGCTTCCCCCAAACCTCCATCAAAAAATAGGTGGGAAAATCATGCCGATAGAAGTAAGGAAAATTTAACCTTCGAGTCTAATTAGGCTCCATATATTAACAAAATATATGTGAATTTTACTCAAGAATATTACAATAAAAATGAGAGGTGTAAGAAGAATATCAACACTAATTGGGCAGTGAAGTTGAGAGACACAACCACTAGGTGGCCTAGGTTATCCCTCTATGATTTCAAAGAAGAAATTAGTGACATGGTTACATTTCTCATTAGGATCAAGGGGATAAAGAACTCAAATACCTTCGAGGAATAGATGTACAAGTACATTCTCATCATGAGGAAAGGTCCACAAAAAATCTTCAGGGGTGAACATATCAGTGAATCCATTTGTGAAAAACTCTCCAAAGTAAACACCACCCTCAAAATCTACATGAATTCATACTTGGTATAGATATTTTCCTCAATGAGGTTATTTTTGGGTTATTTGCAGAGGGTGACATGAAAAATGTTCCAGCGTAGAATTCTATTAGCAATTAAATTTGATGCCCAATTAAAATCACTGTAGAAGGGTCCAAGATGATTTATTTGCTTCTTTTATGTGTCAATTTGATTAGAAAATTTAGAAGGCAAGAGTATCAAAGGTGACCTAGAAGAAAGTAATTGAGTATGGTTGCTTATTTTTACAATTTCTAACTTTCAACTATCTTCGAGCAGGGTGTTATGAAGGAATTTAATATATGCTCCCAAGGTATCCTACTAACAAAATCATAATGATGGATCTTGGAAGAAAGATCATAATAGTGCATAGTAGGCAATCAGAAGCTCACACGACTAGTTTGAAATTCCCTCTTGTTATTGGGAGGTATTCTTTGTTGACATCCATCAAAGCCAAGTCCGTGGAAACAAAATTGTGGGTTATTACTCTCAAGAAGTTTAAAGGGAGAAAATGGAAAGAAGGACAGATTCAAGAAATCCTACTCATTTGCATTAGGTGGAAGATATTTAGATTGATCTTCACACCGATGAGGACATCAAGAGACTAGATTATATTTGTCTTACTTTGCAACAAATCATGGATCTTGATCTAGCAGACATTATTGATGACATGGAGGATGATGAGGATGTCCTTGATCCTATATATATAAGTTAGATGATTGTAGATACACGTCTTCGTTCTATTCAGTGGTCACAGAAAGAGTGTATTTTAATCAGAGAGATATTTTAACCAATCCTTTCTAATACCAACACTTGGCTACAAATCAAGGGAATAAGGTTGAAGGATTTTTGAATAGGATTAGAGGATGACATTGCAGAGCCAGTTGGAAAGAGACCTAAACTTAGAACAAAGAACTTAAAAGATCCTTCTCCTTCCAACAAGGCAACAAAGTTCAAGTTCATAGTAGGGAAAGCCAAGAACAAAGTTGAAGGAGAAAATATTGACAAGGGAAAACAAGCTCAAGTGCAGGATGAGGATTTAGAAGAATCCCAAACTATTCTAGACACTGAACTTACCTCTTGATGCAATAGCATCATTGGTCTATGAGCAATACTACACCAACCAAAATTATTTTCTTTCAGTTTAGTTCTTGTTCAACTTTGTGTGCAGTTTTTTGTGTTCCTACCGGTATGTTCCGAGAGTATGCCTACACATGCTTTAATAGTGTTGGGTGAAAAAATTGTAAACTAGAAAGGTTGACAAAGAGTTTCAACCATAGTACATGAGATTTAATCTATCCTCATAGAGGGGAGGTTGCCTTCTTATTTCTTTATACCAAATAACTCTTGACTTAAAAATAAAACTAAACTAATTATTTGGGTGTTACTATCACGAATTTCTCTTATTTCAAGATTGGTGTTTCTCTTATACTCTTATTTCAGAATAAGTTATCTCTTCTCAAGACTTAAAATAAGAATGGAAACAAGCAATAATAATTGATACCATGAGATTAGCTGAAAGAGAAACCCCATGTTCTCCAATGCAATATATATTTTTAAGAGCTAGCACAAGCTCAAAGACTTATGCTATGGATAGTCTTACCCTCTTAACAACATTAGACTTGGTAGGAGTCAATTGACTTAAATCGGAATCATCTGGCAATATGACATGTTTCTTCCTTTTAGGTGCAATCATTCTGAACCATGCGGAAATATTTGATGTATCTTTCTCTGTACCTACAACTAGAGTTTGAACAATCCTAGTTTTATTTTGTACCTAAGTGGATACCATAGAGCGTGTCTAAGTTTGGATTGCAGCTATAGTCTCAACATTTGATACTTAAGGCATAGAAAAAGACATTAGCTTATCAAAATCTCCAACATTACTATCAAGAATAGAAATAGAAACATCAAAATAATTTGGAAAGGAAGTCTCAAAAAAATTCTCAAGATTATCATGAGGAGTGTCTAGGACAGACTCTATAACATATGAAGAAGGCAGAGACTTCGATATAGAAACAAAGGGAGTAAAAGAATCTACAACTGTATAATGGAAAAGGCATGAACATTGGTATCAAGAGAAACATTTTAAATGACAATTGGAGTGGATACCATTATAAAAACAAGAGAAGATATTTATAGTGTTGCCCCAGAGGTGATGCAGCCATAACCGGTGAATCCTCAAAAGAGAACTAATCGACTTCTCCAGCAAGAGTAACATAACAAAAGAAATAATAAAACATAGAAAGATTACAGAAATATATCATATTATTTTCTTAGGACCTAATCAACTGGTTATCATCATATAGTCATCATAGAACATCTAGTAGTCAATCGGTTGCATGAAGGCTAACATGCCAGATACAATCCATCTAGAACCCTCAAAGTCAACCAGATCCCTAATCATGAATCTAAATCCTTATTTTGATATCTAATTCCCTACAAATTATTATATAATTCCATATATATACCCTTTGGAGCATATCTGGGTTGGCCACACAAGATTACATTTACCAATACAAGAAAAATGAAACGTGTAAATAGGTCAGCCCAAAGAATGAAAGGAAACTCTCTGGAAAAGAACCACCAAGAAGTGTGGATCAACAAGAAGGTTGGCCAAGGACTTAGGAACATTAAGAAAGACCCAAAATAGATCCACATGCCAAGAAACCACTCTAGAAAAGAAGAATCTCCAATCGGTTAGCCCAAAACTGCCTCGAAACCGATAAACAGTCAAACCAAAAGCAATATATTGTCAAAAAAGAATACAAATGGACTTAAAATATGGAATTTTGCACATAAACTAGCCTTAAAACAAAAAAATGTGATCTGCAATGAAAATCAAGCCACCACCGGAACATATCGGTATGAACACAAAAAACTACACACAGAACAAAACAAGAACTAAATTGAAAGGAAATATTTTTGGTTGATGCAATATTGCTCATAGACCGGGTATGGTCCTACATCAGACACCCTATGTAGAAAGAGATGTTCCATGAGAGAAAACTCATGAACATTGAAAAGGAATCAGGATATAGATTCCATGCTCATTTCTGATCCAAATATCTTCCTTATTTTCAAACCTCTTCCTTAGCTCCTCCCAAACCTCAACTAGATTCTCTAACTCCTGACTCTCTTTATTTTTCTTTCTTTGCTTCAGACATGCACACTATCTCTACTTATTGCTCTCTTTCTTCTACAACTCTGACTTATTTTTTCCACAAGACTTCATTCGGTTTGTCACCATAAGCGTCATGTCATCTGGATCTATCTTGTTATCAGACTTATCTATTAGATCCTTCTACAAATTCATGCCTTTCTGGTATAACCTTTACAACCAGTTTCTCAGCACTACAACTTCTCTCAAAACTTAGATTCTTTAATTCCTTCTTGTGAGATTTTGCCAAGATCAAGAGGCAATGGAAAGCACAAATAAGAGAGACAAAATAAATGATAGGAATAAACTGTATTCTATCAAGATGCAAAATATGATCAACTGGATCATCAATCATTAATCATTACATACAATGAATATGAGCCTGCTCATATAGGCAAGGCTATATGGATATGTGAGCACACAAATATGACATGTGGCTCAATAAGAAACAAGGGTAGGTAGGAAATAGGTGTGCTAGGTAGGAGAAACAATATAATATTCCACATGAGGTGGATCACCCACTAAAGGTGGAATGTAACAACAAGATAAGACCACAAAAGGTGGAAATTCTCCTACACACACTATCCCAATGTGGCACAAAAACCCAAGTGTCTCATACCCAAGCTAATATGAAATTGACGGGATGGGGTTTGGGATAGACTAGCCTAGTCTATGCTCTTGGATCCTTTCCTTGGATCACTAGGTGTTCTAACCACACCCTAGGGTATCTACGACTTCCCTTGCTTATGGAATCCCCTGACCTTGCCCAGTCTACCCACCAACAAGTTGAAAAACTACTCCTAAGGTCTCACCTACTCATGAGATTCAAGAAACCCTTACTTAGGCCACTAAGGGTTAGGCTTGTTCCACACCTTCCTAGGTCTTAGCAAGGTTAGGTCAGGTCTAATTCATGGTTTTTCCACCCATTCATGTGCCCCCAAGAGGTTTCAAGCTTCCAATCCCTTACCAATTTCACTATTTTGTGTTTTGCCTACAAAATAGGGCTACAAGGATTATGACCAATTAGGCCTCCCACCCGTTCCTTTAGGGCTCCCTCTCACAAATGATGCACTTTCTTGTGAAACTTCCCAAAATACCTGCTATTCATTTGCCAAGGACTCAAGGAGTTTTCAGGTTTTAGGCCTCCAAGTGTCTGTACACTGCCCTAGGTGGATTTTAAGGTTTTTAAGGGTTTTTAGGCCTGTCAGGGTCATATTGTAGGTTTGGTGCTCTTTCCACCTTTTCTGGATTGGTGGAAGCTCCTCCTTCACACCAATGGTGCTTCACTCACCCGTCTACAACTCCTCCAAAGGGTGCCTCCTCCTCTGACCTTCCTTGCTCTCCAAGACCTCTACAACTTAACCCTTCCTAGCCGGGCACTGTCCAGTCTTGCCTAGGAGTGGGTCTTCAAATGGCCTCCTTGAATTTTCAAGGGACCTACCTGCTGTGAAGTATAGTACAGGGTCTATACTCTCATTTCCCATGGTTTCATGGTGATTCCACAATGGGGAATGGAGTTATGGGCCCATTGACACAAACCAGTCCAAAACTGGACAGAGAGAATGCAATTTACAAAATATTTACAAACACACCTCACTTACAAACCAAAACCTAATATAAATTCTCAAAATGAAAGTGAACACACCATACAAGACACTCCACACAGATTTTCATGAAAATCAATCCATTAACAATCTTCCTTTACTCCATTTGTGCCGACTGGCAACAAAATTGCAGTCATAGTCAAGTCACTTTTCTTGGGCCGTACAATATCTGACATCCGACCCCTTAAATTATGGTTTGCAATTACTTATAGCACCTTTGCCTTGGTCTGTGAGCCCATACTAGGGTTTTCCATGCTACATTAAATATTTTGACCTCATGGTGGAAAAGTTGCTTGACAACTTTTTAAAGTTGTCATGCAACTTTTGCAACTTTTGAGCAACTTTCTCAATGTTGCTTTTCTTGACTCCTAGACCCATATTGGGCTAACCTAAGGACACCACCATTCTAAGAAGGACCCCTAAACACCTCAAAGGGACACATACCCTCTATTTTCAAGAAAATCTCAATCTTGACTTATGACACTAAGACCTCAACTAGGACCCTAACTAGGACCAATGAGCACATGGCTCTTATTTTATATACAATGGCTTCAATGAGAAGAAAGAACACAATCCAAAACTAATGGTGGGAGCCCTTTGAAGGGTGCTCCTACACCATACTCCCCCTCTGCAACAAGCTAAGTAATTAGGGGAGTGAGAAGAGTCAGATCAATGCCAAGCTTCTTGAACTTGCTCTCCTCCACCCAAGTAGCTTCAGACACAGGTTGATCTGCCCACTTCACTAAATGCTCCATGTAGACCTTGTGTCTAGTAGACTTCTTCACCCTTGACTCCAAGATCTCCTTTGCTATAGGCTACTTCACTTGAGGTAAGGCATTCACATCCAAGTCTTGTAGTACCTTGGCTTGGTTCTCAATCTGCCCTTCTATCTCACCCTTATACATGATCAGATCAACAACATTAAAGATTGGACAAATGGCTAAGTCTGAATGAAGTTCAACCTTATAGGCATTCTCACCATATTTTTCCAGAATTCTACAAGGTCCTACCCTCTTCATTTGCAGTTTGGTTGGCTTACCACTTTGCATCCTAGCTTTGCTCAAATGGACCATCACAAAGTCACCCACCTTGAACTGAACCTCTCTCCTTTTCTCATCCATTTTGGCCTTCAGTTTTTGAGTAGATTCAAGGATGGCTTTCTTGACTTGCTCTTGAACTTCCTTGATGGTTTGAGTGAAGTCCTCTGCTTGCCCACTCTTCATCTCCATGGAACTAAGTTCCCTGAGTTCACACACCCCTCTTGGATGTCTACCATAGACAACCTCAAAAGGACTCTTTCCAGTGGTCCTATTCACACTATTATTATATGCATACTCTACTTGAGGAATGATTAGGTCCCATGTCTTTCCATACTCCTTAGTTAAACACCTTAACAAATTGCCTAACACCCTATTGATGACTTCAGTTTGACCATCAGTTTGTGGATGGCAAGATGAGCTAAATGAGAGGTTAGTTCCAAGTCTCCTCCACAATGTTTGCCAAAAATGGCCCATGAACTTGTTGTCCCTATCTGAAACAATGCTTAAAGGGAGTCCATGAATCCTAACAATCTCCTTAAAGAAGAGATGTGCAACATAGCTAGCATCATGTGTAGTCTTACATGGAATGAAATGGCTCATCTTGGAAAATCTATCTACTACCACATAGATGTTGTCCATACCTGTCTTTGTCTTGGGAAGTCCTACTACAAAGTCCATTCTTACACATTCCCAGGGCCTATTTGGGATTGGTAATGGTTGATAGAGACCAGCATTGCTTGATCCTCCTTTTTCTCTTTGACACACACCATATTGCTCCACATACCTCTTTACATCTCTTGGCAACTTTGGCCAATAGTAGTACTTCAGTACTAGATCCAAGGTTTTGTTGACTCCAAAGTGTCCACTTAGACTACCATTGTGTTTCTCTTGGATGAGGTTTTCCCTCATGGATCCTCTTGGCACACATAATTGATTACCCTTGAACAAGAGACCATTTTGGAGAGTGTAATCTACATACTCACCATGGAAATGTTTCTCAAACTCCTTGCAAACCTTGTAAGCTAATGAGAAGTCTTCATCTCCTTCATGGAGGTCCTTGAAACCTTCTATTCCTATGCTCTGCAACTGTAACTCTTGAACTATCAACAACTTCCTGCTTAGAGCATCTGCCACCTTGTTGAGTTGCCCCTTTTTATGCTTGATGGTGAAGGTGAAGGATTGGAGGTATTCCATCCATTTCAAATGCCTATTGCTAAGCTTCTCTTGAGTGTTAATGTAACTCAAAGCCTAGTTGTCTGTGAACACCACAAATTCCTTAGGAAGTAAGTAATGCCTCCATTTTTTAAGAGACTGCACTAATGCATACAACTCTAGGTCATAGGATGAGTACTTCTTCTTTGCTTCATTGAGCTTCTCACTGAAAAATGCCACAGGTCTTCCCTCTTGACTCAATACACCCCCTACTGCAATTCCACTTGCATCACACTCCAATGTGAATAACTTATCAAAAGTAGGTAGAAGAAGGATAGGTTTTGTGGCTACTTCTTGCTTCAACAATTGAAATGCTTTGTCAACCTGCTCAATCCATTTAAACTTAGTTTTAAGGCCTCCTTTTATGGTGTCAAGGACTGGTGCACATATGCCACTGAAGTTCCTCACAAACTTTCTATAGAATTGGGCTAAACCATGGAAACTCCTTACTTCAGTCCCTATTCTAGGTGTAGGCCAATTCAAGATTGCCTCCACTTTGCTTCGATCCATCTTCAAGGTTCCCTTAGACACCACAAATCCTAAGTAGACTAGCTCTTGCTTCAAGAAGTCACACTTCTCTAGTTTGACGGATAACTTCTCCTCATGCAACCTCTCTAAAACTAACCTCAAATGCTCAAGGTGCTCCTCTTTGGTTCTGCTATAGATGAGAATGTCATCTAGGTACACCACCACAAACCTGCCTATGAAATCCTTTAACACCTCATTCATCAACCTCATGAAGGTGCTTGGGGAATTGGTGAGTCCAAATGGCATCACAAGACATTCATACAATCCTTCTATGGTCTTGAAAGCTGTCTTCCACTCATCACCATCCTTGATTCTAATCTAGTGATAACCACTTTTAAGGTCCAACTTGGTAAAATACATAGCACCTCCTAAACAGTCCATCAAATCCTCTATTCTAGGAATAGGAAACCTATACCTTATGGTGATCCTATTGATTGCCCTTGAGTCAGTGCAAAGTGTCCACTTGCCTCCCTTCTTTGATGCTAGCACCACCAGGACTGCATATGGGCTGATGCTCTTCTTAATCAGTCCTTGTTCCAATAACTCCTGCACTTGCCTTGCCACCTCCTGCACAAGGTGGTCCAAGTAGGAGATTAGCCTAGTCTATGCTCTTGGATACTTTCCTTGGATCACCAGGTGTTCTAACCACACACCCTAGGGTCTCTAGAAATTCCCTTGCTTGTGGAATCCCTTGATGTTGCCCAATCCACCCATCAACAAGTTGAAAAACTACTCCTAAGGTCTCACCTACTCATGAGATTCAAGAAACCCTTACTTAGGCCAATAAGGTTTAGGCTTGTTCCACACCTTCCTAGGGCTTAGCAAGGTTAGGTCAGGTCTAATTCATGGTTTTTTCACCCATTCATGTGCCCCCAAGAGGTTTCAAGCTTCCAACCCCTTACCGATTTCACTATTTTGTGTTTTGCCTACAAAATAGGGCTACAAGGATTATGACCAATTAGGCCTCCTACCCGGTCCTTTAGGGCTCCCTCTCACAAGTGATGCACTTGCTTGTGAAACTTCCCAAAAGACCTGCTATTAATTTGGCAAGGACTCAAGGATTTTTCAGGTTTTAGGCCTCCAAGTGTCCGTACAATGCCCTAGGTGGATTTTAAGGTTTTTAAGGGTTTTTAGGGTTTTTTTGGTGGAAGCTCCTCCCTCACACTAATGGTTCTTCACTCACCCCTCTACAACTCCTCCAAAGGGTGCCTCCTCCTCTAACCTTCCTTGCTCTCCAAGACCTCTACAACTTAACCCTTCCTAGCCGGGCACTGTCCAGTCTTGCCTAGGGGTGGGTCTTCAAATGGCCTCCTTGCATTTTCAAGGGCCCTACCTGCTATGAAGTATAGTATAGGGTCTGTACTCTCATTCCCCATGGTTTCATGGTGATTTCACAATGAGGAATGGAGTTATGGGCCCATTAACACAAACCAGTGCAAAACTGGACAAAGAGAATGCAATTTAAAAAATATTTACAAACACACCTCACTTACAGACCAAAACATAATCTAAATTCTCAAAATGAAAGTGAACACACCATACAAGACACTCCACATAGCTTTGCATGAAAATCAATCCACTAACAATCTTCCTTTACTCCATTTGTGCCGACTGACAACAAAATTGCAGTCACAGTCAAGTCACTTTTCGTGGGCCATACAATATCTGATATCCAACCCCTTAACTTAGGGTTTGCAATTACTTATAGCACCTTTTCCTTGGTTTGTGAGCCCATATTAGGGTTTTCCATCCTACATTAAATATTTTGACCTCATGGTGGAAAAGTTGCTTGACAACTTTTTAAAGTTGTCATGCAACTTTTGCAACTTTTGAGCAACTTTCTCAATGTTGCTTTTCTTGACTCCTAGACCCCTTTTGGGCTAACCTAAGGACACCACCATGCTAAGGACCCCTAAACACCTCAAAGGCACACATACCCTCTATTTTCAAGAAAATCTCAATCTTGACTTATGACCCTAAGACCTCAACTAGGACCCTAACTAGGACCAATGAGCACATGGCTCTTATTTTATATACAATGGCTTCATTGAAAAGCAAGAACACAATCCAAAACTAATGGTGGGAGCCCTTTGAAGGGTTCTCTTGCACCATACTCCTCCTCTACAACAAGCTAAGGAATTAGGGGAGTGAGAAGAGCCAGATGAATGCCAAGCTTCTTGAACTTGCTCTCCTCCACCCAAGTAGCTTCAGACACAGGTTAATGTACAAATGCAAATGTATGAAAAGTAGTGCAATGAAATCTCTAACAAAGCAGGAAAAGAGAGAAAAACCCAATGCAAAAAAATCCCTCCCCCAAAAGAGAGATGAAAACTATACAAGAGAACTCTCATAGAAGCATGTGAGGAACAAAACCCCATGTGAGGAAAAATTCCCCCCCATATGAGAGAAGAAGAGAACCTAGGAAGCCACCCCCTCAATATAGAATTTATGCCAATGATAGAAGCTCTAGAATGAATGAAGAAACTGCTCCATGACCGTTGAACAACATTACTTCCCTTAGGAAGAAACAAAACCAAAGGTGTATCCATGAAGTATCCTCAATCATGAAGGGAAGATGTATGAAAAAAACTCATGATGAATGAAGTCTTTGAAAACCACTCAAGTGTCCCCATGTCGATGCTGAAAGATACCCCCTCCAAAGGTGGTGAACTACTCCACACTATTGAGAAAGGCACTCCAAGATCTAATGGAGAATAATTTAGACCAATATCCAAAGAGTCACATGTCTCCTCAAAGGATAAAGAGACCCTACCTCTGAAATTTGACCCAAGTTGGATATGATCAATGATGATCTTCTCCAAATCTGTCTGCAACACGTCTAGATTTCAAATTCTTTTCCTTCTCTATGTTGTTCTATCACTTGAGTTCTCTCCTTTCTAATCTCTCCCTCTCTTTTCTACTTACTACTCTATATTCCAATCTCTATTATTTCTTCTTTCTTTACTATACTCTACAAATTTCTCTCTTTTCCACAATACCATCTTTTCTCTCTTCTATTTTGTGTCTTTTCTGTGTGTGCTTTATGTGTACTAATGCTCCATATTTATGCTAAATGCATTCTATATAATTTGCTATGTTTCAGGCTTACATACTCTGTTATTAAAGTTTTCCATGCCACCATGCAACACATCTAATAGTTCTCTTGACCATGTAGGCTTTTTTGAACGGTATGCACCACGTATGTAGTATGTGTTCTATCTACAAACCATGTTTGAATTCAATACAAACACTTAAATGCTTGTTCCATGGCATGGTCGATTTTTAATATTGTTTTACCTTTGCAAACATTTTTTTCTAAGTCTCTTTGCCAAGTCAATTAGTATTGACTCCTTCATAAACTTGATTTATTTGACTATGACTTGTATTAAATACACCCGACAGCATATCGATTATTTTGCTTCATAGTTCACATACTCTCCTATTTGCAAGGTGTTTAGTTATGTGAGATAGTCCCCATAGTGTCTACATTTCACACACATAGTAAGCAAAAACATCACCTCCCTACTCACTAGATGTGCCTACTATAATACCCTAGCACCTACTATACGGACTGACCCGTGGCAAGATCCGATCGGTTGAAAAAATTTGATGTGGTGGTATGGTATGGTCTGCGCGTCATACGAAATGACGTGGCAGGGTACCCACTTGGTGTTACAAGTGTGTGAAGGTGACATGATGGTGTCTACAGAGGCTGGCAGGGGGGATCATTGGTGGGAGTTGGAGACTAACGGCGGTCGAGGTGGTAGTGGCTCGTGCAACGTTACAACAGCTGGCAGCACGGGCAGATCAACGCCGACAGGCAGGGAAGGAAGACACTACCAGGAGGGAGTCGGGGTTAGTGCCAGAGAAGAAGCACGTCAATGTCAGTGACTGCCGGGAGGAGCACATTTGGCGTATGACAACCTGCAGAATCTGCAGGGTTGAATGGTGGCAGGGGGGAGGGGTGGTGTAAACAATAATATCTAATTCAGAAATCCATATCGTACTGCCCAAATTGGGCCAAATTTTTTTCCAAGGCCCAAATTTAACTTTCACCCAATATAGGCAAATTTATAGTCAAAATTCATGGAAATGGTCACCTTAATGCAATGGCAAGGTTAGATCTTGTCTAGGATGCCTCCAAAAGATGCTTCTCTTCAGATCTACCTCTTGACACTATAATGATACCTTTAAGAGATGAATCAATGACACAGTAATGGCTCTGATACCATGTGATCTTTTTACAAGATCTAGAGGCAATGAAAAGAACAAATAAGAGGGAACAAAATAGATGATAGGAATAAATTGTATTCTATCAAGAAAATACTGATCAACTGGATCATCAATCATTAATTGTTACATACAATGAATATGAGCCTGCTTATATAGGCAAGGCTATATGGATATGTGAGCACACAAATATGACATGTGGGTCAATACGAAACAAGGGTAGGTAGGAAATAGGTGTGCTAGCTAGGAGAAATAATATAATATTCCACATGAGGTGGATCACCCACCGAAGGTGGAATGTAACAACAAGATAAGATCAAAAAAGGTGGAAATTCTCCTACACACACTATCCTAATGTGGCACAAACACCCAAGTGTCTCATCCCAAAACTAATATGAAATGCATGTACCTAAGTAAACTTAAGTAAGGTGTAATAATATCCAATATGAATAAATAATTACACCAACACCTCCCCTTAAGTGCAACTTAGGGGAATGCACTTAAGTCTACAATGCAACTAAGCAATGCAAGATGGGTCCCGACTACAAGGCCACATTAGGTACCCATGTACAAATGAAAATGTATGAAAACTAGGGCAATAAAATCTCTAACAAAGCAGGCAAAGAGAGAAAAACCCAATGGGAAAAAACCCTCCCCTAAAAGAAATAAGAAAACTATACAAGATAACTCTCATAGAAGCATGTGAGGAACAAAACCCCATGTGAGGAAAAATTCCGAACCATATGAGAGAAGAAGAGAAGCTAGGAAGCCCCCCCTCAATATAGAATTTGTGGTAATGATAGAAGCTCGAGGATGAATGAAGAAACTTCTCTATCGAACAACATTCCTTCCCTTAGGAAGAAACAAAACCAAAGGTGTATCCATGAAGTATCCCCAATGATGAAGGGAAGATGTATGAAAAAAACTCATGATAAATGAAGTCTCTGAAAACTGCTCAAGTGTCTCCATGCCAATGCTGAAAGATACCCACTCCAAAGGTGGTGAACTACTCAACACTATTGAAAAAGTCACTCCAAGATCTAGTGGAGAATAATGTAGAAAAATATCCAAAGACTCACATGTCTCCTCAAAGGATAAAGAGACCTCCTCCAATTGCTATACATAAGTATCCACAATCATATCAACCTTGAAAGAATGATCATGTAGAGAATGAATAAGAGGGTTAGAGTGTTCCCTCGCAACAATAGAAGAAGGATCATCTTCATCAAAGAGAAGATGAATATCATGAATGATGTCTCCCAAATATGCAATGTAGGATTGCGCAAACAAACCTGCAATGTTTGTGAAGTAATCAACCCATGAAACTGAAGCTCGAAGACAAGGAATATACAGATGCACTGGATCAGATGAAGGAAAAACTATCACACAATCTACATCATTAGGTGCAATAGGTGTTATGATATCAATAGGAGGAGATGAAACCCAAGGCTCAAGAACGGGGTCACATGTGAGAATCCCCAAGTTCAAGTACCCAAAATTCTCCTCAAAATCTGAATCATCACAAGAAGTGTGATCATCATGTGTAGAATCATCATATGTGAATTCATCATCCTCAAAAAAATCTAAAAAGGAGTATAACCGAGATGCATGATCAACCACCCCTCACAATGATAGCTCTAGTGTCCAAGGCCCAAATTTGAGTTTCACCCAATACAGGTAAATTTATAGTCCAAATTCATGGAAACAGCGACCTGCACACAATGACGAGGTCAAATATGGTCTAGGACACCCCCAAAATATGCTTCTCCTAAGATTTGCCTCTCTACGCCGTAATAATGCCTCTCAAAGATGAATCAATGATGCTCTAATGGATCTGATACCATGTGAGATTTTGCCAAGATCTAGAGGCAATGGAAAGCACAAATAAGAGAGAACAAAATAGATGATAGGAATAAATTATATTTTATCAAGAAAATACTGATCAACTAGATCATCAATCATTAATCATTACATACAATGAATATAAGCCTGCTTATATAGACAAGGCTATATGGATATGTGAGCACACAAATATGACATGTGGTTCAATAAGAAACAAGGGTATGTTGGAAATAGGTGTGGTAGGTAGGAGAAATGATATAATATTCCACATGAGGTGGATCACCCACCAAAGGTGGAATATAACAACAAGATAAGACCACAAAAGGTGGAAATTATCTTACACACACTATCCCAATGTGGCACAAATACCCAAGTGTCTCATACCCAAACTAATATTAAATACATGTACCTAAGTAAACTTAAGTAAGGTGTAATAATATCCAACATGAATAAATAATTACACCAACACCCCCCTTAAGTACAAATTAGGCGAATGCACTTAATTCTACAATGCAACTAAGCAACGCAAGATGGGTCCTATCTACAAGGCCATGTTAGGTACCCATGTACAAATATAAATGCATGCAAACCAACGCAATAAAATCTCTCACAAAGCAGGGAAAGAGAGAAAAACCAAATGGGAAAAAACCCTCCCCCAAACACATCATTGAAGGAGTTACCCCCAATGGAAATAAATCATTTCCCAATCACATCCATGTATGTATGATTGCCCATCAAAATCTGTAGCATGCTACAAGGTTCAAATGTAGAGAACATAGACTATGAAGATGCCATATGATGAGAAGCCCTTGAATCTAGAAGCCATGTCCCTGAATCATGACTTGTAATAGCACAAAGAGATTTTCCTTTTCTTATCCCAAAAGAGTGAGTCTTCCCACTTGTAAAAGCCATGAATGCTTTCCCTTTCCCTTTTGATTGTGTGGAAGTGGAAGTTGATGAATCATCCTTCTTGTAGGCATTAGGAAAATCGATGTTATGCTTTTTGAGGATGTATGTGAGGTCATCAATCTTCTTAGAATGGCAATGACGCTCTTCATGA
This sequence comes from Cryptomeria japonica, assembly GCF_030272615.1. Lineage (NCBI taxonomy): Eukaryota > Viridiplantae > Streptophyta > Pinopsida > Cupressales > Cupressaceae > Cryptomeria > Cryptomeria japonica. Next base: position 716,091,621 of record NC_081405.1, on the reverse strand, counting down.
CCACCCTTTTTTAATAGGCACAAGTAGGTCTCTCCCTCTTTGGTGAATTGTCCTTCTTGGAAGAGGATGAATCTCCTTGGTGTGAATAAGTTAGTGCTTTGTCCTTAGGATTTGATTACCATTTCTTCTTGTTTGAGTTTTCCTTTCCTTGATTTCCTTTGTTCCATTGATTTGCCACTAATGCTTGAAACTTAGAAGCCTTAAGAATACCCATGCTTATCAATTTAGTTTGTTCCATCACCATTATTTTGATGAAAGCATAAAATGTAGGCACTATGTAGCTTGAACCCATTGTCATCCTATGGGTTTGGAAACTAGAAACAAATGTTGCATATTCTTGTGGAAGTTTGCCCATGAAATTAAAGATCAATTGAGCATCCTTCTTATCAATGCCACAATCCTTGAGTTGTGCACTCAACTATTTTACCTTAGTGAAATAATCTTGTATAGTATCAAATTTCTTTGGATCCAACATGGTGGATCACTATCAATTTGATATCCCCTAATCTCATTAACCTGACCATACAAGTCTTGAAATATTTGCCAAGCATCCTTGATTAGAGTACATTTCTCAGTATGAAAAATGAGATCCTTTGCTACATACTTTCTTAAGGTACCAATTGCCACGATAGTTTTAGTGATCCAATCCAAGTGACCAACAGGATCATCGAGAGCAACAATAGTTCCATCAATGTAATGAGTTAGTCCTTTTTCCATAAGTTTACTCCATGCATAAATTTTCAAAGTAGCATAATTATGAGGAGTTAAGAAAGGAAACTTAGGAGAACCCATAGCAGCAAAATGGAAAGAACATAAGAGCACAAAAGCGTAAGAGCACCCCCCCAAATTTACTCAATCAAAGTACCCCCCCAAAATGATGCTTTTGGCACTTTATATGTAGTGCATGTACAATAGGCCACTTGCAAACAATGGCAAGGTGGACTTATGATTTTTTTTTACAACTACCCCAATAGGGTGAGAAATACAAGGCAAAAGACCACCAAGATAGATCTATGCAATACAAGTGCCAAATTGGCCAAAAAAAGGCTATATGCTGAAAGTATAATTTCTACCCAAAATTGCTACAAAATGATAGCATATTATTAAAGTAGAGGAAAAATTATGCACTTTCAGAAAAAATGACACCTGAAAAGGAGTTCATATGAGCCCAAAAGGAGTCCCGAAAGTTGTAGAAACGAAGATTGGACATGTACAGTCACCCAAAAATGGGATTTATGAAAAATGTATCCATAAAAATAAGAAATTAATTGCACCACAAGAAAGTACATGACAAATTAGCCTATTTGAAAAAAAATTGCACCAAAAAAGAAGCAAAAATAAGCAAGATATGGCAATTTGAAGTTGAACTGCAAAATCAAAAAACTCAATGGAGGGGGCCTGCAAATTTTTCAAAAAATGATGACATCAGCAAAACACAAGGTTAAATTTGATGGTCATATGGCCATCGCCAAAACTTCACCTCCCTGCTAACTAGATGTCCCTACTATACCAAGTGACACATGGCAAGATTCGATTGGTTGAAAAAATTGATGTGGCAGTACGGTCTAGTCTACATGTACGAAATGAAGTGGCAAGTTGTTGACATGGAAGGCTAACCATGTGGCGCTACGCGTGTGTGAAGGTGATGTGGCGGTGTTCACGTGGTAGGAGCAACATGAAGGAAGTCAACAGGCGAGGTCATCGGCGGGAGTTGGAGATCAATGGCGGTCGAGGCGGTAGCGGCTCGAGCGACAGTACAAGAACTGACAACATAGGTGGAACAACGCCGATAGGCAGGGAAGGGAGACACTACCAGGAGGGAGCTGGGGCCGGTGTCAGTGCCGAGAGTCGTGGCCGATGCCAGAGGAGAAGCACGTCGACGTCGGTGGTTGCCGGCAGTGGCACGTTTGGCATAGGGTAACCTGCAGAATCTGCATGGTTGTATGGTGGCGGGGGGGAGGGTAAACAATAATTTTTTTTTTGGAAAAAACTTTTCAATAAATAAATTTTTGCGATTTTTTTTTTTGTAGAAAATATTTTTTCTTTTTATTAAATTCCAAAATTCATACCGTACCACCCAAATTGGGCAAAATTTTCTCCAAGGCCCAAATTTGACTTTCACCCAATATAGGCAAATTTATAGTCAAAATTCATGGAAATGACCACCTCAACACAATGGCGAGGTCAAATCTAGTCTAGGATGCCTCCAAAAGATGCTTCTCTTCAAATCTGCCTCTTGACACTGCAATAATGCCTCTCAAAGATGAATCAATGACATGCTAATGGCTCTGATACCATGTGAGATTTTGCCAAGATACAAAGGCAATGAAAAGCACAAATAAGAGAACAAAATAGATGATAGGAATAAACTGTATTCTATCAATTAAATACTGATCAACTCGATCATTAATTATTAATCGTTACATACAATGAATATGAGCCTGCTTATATAGGCAAGTCTATCTGGATATGTGAGAATACAAATATGACATGTGGCTTAATAAGAAACAAGGGTAGGTAGGAAATAGGTGTGGTAGGTAGGAGAAACAATATAATATTCCACATGAGGTGGATCACCCACCGAAGGTTAAATGTAACAACACGAGAAAACCACAAAAGGTGGAAATTCTTCTACACACACTATCCCAATGTGGCACAAACACGCAAGTGTCTCATACCCAAACAAATAAGAAATTCATGTACCTAAGTAGACTTAAGTAAGGTGTAATAATATCCAACATGAATAAATAATTACACCAACACTATGCATGACATTTTACTCGAGTAACTTATTGACCACTGAAATAGATGGATTTATTTATGCTCTCTGCCATATCCTCAATTGATCTTTCTTATTTCTTAATGGAATTAAAAAATAGAAAATGCATGTATCATTCTAGGCATGCACCAGATTCCATCTTGTCTACTAAATTGTTTTTGCTAAGCAATTCATGCAGGGTCGGGTATTCTTGATTGACCAAGAATATCAGGGAAGTGTAAGCTTCAAGGTTGGATGGAAAAGACACATGAATCTTGTTCTCATCTTCATTCTAAAGATTGCATTGAAGATAGATTGGATTGCAAATCAAAGGACGCATCTCATCCTTTACTTTATATTTATCTTGTTATATGAACTTAAGTCATTTGAAAGGCCTAAGTATAGTATGTGCATATAATTGAGATACTACATACACATTCTTATTGAATTAAGAATCTTTATCTCTTTAAGAAATCCCTTGTTTATTGTCATATCATTGGAATGATCATTTAGAGGTGAGAATGGAATGATGAAAGATAATAGACTTATAAAGAAATTATGAGTTTATTTAAGAATAAAGAGTGTAGACGTATAAAAATGACCATATTCCTAAATGAATATTTTATGTTCATTTCTCTATTTAATTAAATCTAATTTAATTGAATCACCTACACTCTTCTATTTAAATTAAGTAAATTACTCAATTTATTTAAATTAAATTCACTACATTTCTTTTTACCATTTAATGAATAAATCATTTTATTCAATTAAATCCCTTCTATCCACTTTTAATTAAATTCAAATTTAATTAAATAGTTTATCCTAAATTGAATAAATCTAATTTATTTGATTTCCCCAATTACAACCAAATTGAATGAAATTCATTTTATTCAATTAAAATCCTATTATCCCTCCATCCACTTGCAAAATCCTACATCTCCCACTTGCTTCCTAAACCCTATTCCTAACCCCCCTTCTAGACTCTTCTAATCACTTCTAAATTAACCTAACCCATCTTCTAAACTTTATCACATCCCTAAACAAAGGGAAGTCACTTCTCAAACCCTCAAAGTCTTCAATAACCATTGAAGGCTCCAAGTCTCCAACAAATTTCTCTTACAAACCATTAATGGTTAACTCAACCCTCTTACATGGTTAGAGACTTTTTACCTAACTTAACCTCCATCCAACCCAAGGGTCTCCTCAAGCATTCATTTCTTTGACCATGGTTATCTCTTAATTATTTGCACAAGAGTTTATCCTTTGATAAAAGCTTAATCCAATGGGTAATCTTAACTTAAGCTTGACCATTACCCCTAAGATAACCATGAGGTCTTCTCAGGCATTTAAATGTCTCCAACCCCTTTTCTCAACCATTCTTATGTTGACATTTGTCACCATTTCATTGGTGCCAATTGCAAACATGGATTCCCAACTTTCAAACTTAACTCTTGATTGAAGCTTTCAATCCTGGCCATCCATTGCGCTATTTTTGCTATAAATAGAGCTCTCATCCCTCCATTTTGATCATCCAAGTTTGTAGTATCATACTTATGCTCAAATACATTCAAGCTTTCATTTCATATATGCTCATCATTTAGCCTCTCTTTAAAATAGAAATTAATTTAATATGCATTTTAGAGTATTTCTATTATCATTAGCTTAAATCATTAACTAATATAGCATGCTAGGATAGTTTGTTTACTAACCTTGTCATCTTATAATTAGTTTATTGCATTTCTAGAATCATGCATAGCTTAGGATGCATCTCACATTAACATCAACAAAAGCATCCCTCATTCTTGCATTTGTCATCCCTAAACCATTTTGCTCAGTGATCTGAGAGCAAAAATGTTGGTTTGAGGGACCGTGCAAGATAGAGAACCATGGAACCATCCTTGGGAAGCTGAGTTATGCTTCATAACTCCATAGCTTGCACCAAGAAGTCCTGTGGGTGTGTGAGCAAGGCTCCATAGAGCTCCGTTTTTCGCATTTTGAGTTCTATCGACTCGCTTTTCCCGTATATGTTTCTGGCGCCCACCGTGGGGCATCACCCCATATATCAAATCATTTTTTTTATTTAACCCCTTTTGCAGGTACGCAGGAAAAATGAATTAGCGCGTTGAGTTAACTGTTTAGCACATCCGGTTAACAGCCTAGCGCATTCGGTTCACTGTTCAGCGCGTTGAGTCCATCATTTAGTGCGTCAAGTCTGTTTATTAGCGCATCGGCATACTAATTCTTCCTGTAGGTTTCGGCGTGGGAGAAAAATAGAGCAGTGTCTCTGGAACATAGAGTCGCGCATCCCGAAGATAGTATAGCGCATCACTGATTTATCTTAGCACATTACTATGATTTTGTAGCGCGTACAGTTTGTTCTATAGCGCATCACAGACGGAAATAAGAAAAACAAAAACTGTAACCGAAAGTTATAAATTAGACTTGTGGAAGTCCACTGAGGTACCTCACGTCTTTTCACTGGTTATTTTGCAGGTTTCTAACAACTTTATTGTAGACGGGAGCTTCGTCTTAGGATCAAGATAGTTAGATTTTTACTAACTTACCCATGTTAGTTTAAAATTTGATTTTCATTTCCTAAAATTGAACTCACCTTGTTTTTAGGCTATAAAAAGAACCACTATCAGAAATTTTCTTGCTTTCATAGGAGAAAACCTTTATTTTAGGCTCTAAAAAGAACAACATAAACTTTTCTTTTTGTAAACATAGCTCTACAAAGAACCTCACCATCCTTTGGTGTATAAAAGGATTCATTTTTAAAATTTGCAAAGGAAAGAACCTCATTTACAAAGTTTTGTTCAAAATCAAAAGAGGGAAGTTATTCCCCTTTTTTGATTTTCTTTTGTTGACCACATTGATAATTTTGCTTTGTTGACTAGATTCTTTCACTAGATTAAATAATCATTGCTTTGAGAAACTAAAAGGAACACCATGCTTTTCTTGGAGCAACATCTCCAAGTAGAGGTTAGCAAATCACTGAATTGAAGGCTTAAAAAGAAATTTGATTGCCTTGTATCGAAAGAGGAAGGTATATGCTCTCCCCTTACCTGGGTGATCAAAAAGCTAGACCTCTCTTAAAAAGCTTTCTTTCCTTCAAGCATTTACATCCTTTAGTAGGTCTGCCTTCCCGAGGAGTTGAAATCAACTCTTAAAGCCATTTATGGCTGGTCTGAAGGGAATGACCTAAGTGGGAAACTGCTTTGACGCCAAGTATTCCAACCCACTATAATCAAAAGTGGAAGGAGATGAAAGTCCCTTTCAACGGTTGCACGCAACGATTAGCCTTCTCCCAGTATCTTTGAGATACGTAAAGCCTTTGTTCTAAAGGTTGGGAAGCCTCCCGAGGGAGTTTATCACTGATGGCCTAACAAGAAGCCTGATTACGAGCCATAGAAATAGAAACTTTGAACCAAGTCAGTAACCAGACATTTATAACATCATAGTGCAAGGGTGGGGAAGAATCCGTCCCCAAGATTACTCACCATATATCTCCCAAGATAACTACTCAACTGTGAAGCAATTCACTTTGGGTTAATTTCTGACAAAAGGCAAAAAAACGGGCGCCCTCTAGGGGGTGACACGGTTGTTTGAGCTGACGAAGTATCAAGACTAGTGGGCTATGATGTTATTTATGACCTTTGAATAAAGAGTCTTTCTGAAGTGTATTATTCATATCCAAACCTGTTAAAACATTGGGGATTTGAACACATCCTCACAGAACATACACTTTTTGTTAGAGTAGGCAAAATGGTTGTACTTTTTGTGCTGTGCTTACATTTATTACTTCAGAAAATCATCCATCTAAGCTGAAAAACTCACAATCAAACCCAAAAATTGCAGAAAAACCAACCAAAGGAAAAAAAAAGGGCAGATTAGCACGTGGGGACAACTCCTTAGCACATAGGGTATTTCAGTTAGCGCATCAAACCATCCAGTTAGCGCATCTGTTTCAAACAGTAGCATTTTATTCTAAGTCCAAAATAGTGTTAAAACATTTAGCACATCAGAGAAACAATCTAGCACGTGGAAGCATCAGCTTAGCGTGTAGAAACCAAACATTAGTGCATCAGGTTTAACAGTTAGCGCGTCACAGACCCAGATTAGTGTATAACTTTTCAAACAGGCAGAAAACAAATTTTGAATAGTCAAAACTTTAGCGCATGTCTGGGGGTAGCCTAGCACGTGTGGTAACTTTTCAAATAGGCAGAAAACAAATTTTGAACAATTTTCATCCCTGTTTTAGCGCATGACCAAAAACATATAGATAGGGGGCACAATAGTGAGGAATTTTAAAATTTTGAAAATATTTTCAGAAGCCTCTTTTCATCAACAACATTTTTCATCAAAGCAGAGTAGCGAAAACAAGACTTTAAAAGCTATTTCTTGAACCAAATTTGTGTCAAAACAAACGTTGTAAAAATCCAAAACTGATCGCACGGTAAAACATATCTATCTTATCATAATCCAGAAACCTCATCATAAGTATCAATTGAATCCTTTACCATCTTATGGATTTCATCTCAAAAACACTTGTTTAACAATTTCAGGTTGTCAAATCAAGTCTCCATATCGGAAGACTTTTATCCATATCATTTGGCGCGCTTTGTCGTGAAGGGGCATCTAAACCTTAATTTTGATAGAGAAAACTTGAAATTTTCAAAACAAGATCAACTAAATCCAAATAAATCAAAGGAAACCATTGATCACTCATGCATGACTAATCCCCATATTCTGAGAAGAAAGAACCTTTATCATAACATCACGTTGAAGAAACAACAACCTAGTTTTTCCAAATTCATTAAGAGAAATAAGTTTTTATACATCAATCGTCAACTCTTCAAATCTCATCGCGTATTCCTTCATCACGTCAAACGTTATATCCAAAACAAATCCAACGAATTTGACAAAGAGCCTTTAAAAACAAGAGCATATTGTCAAAAGTCCACTTTTAATCAAATCATAAACCACAGAGGAAAGATCAATCCGACATTCTTGCCCGATGAGTGTATCACTTATAACACACCTTGACCAGAACCACCCACACCCGAGCAACATATCAACGAGGATTTTGTCCCCTTCGTAACTAAAAGTTTCTACTAAAATGCCTGTTACTCGCTCTCAGCAAAACCAACAAAGCGAGACACACGCAGAGTCTAGCATGAATCGAAGGTTGTCAAATCCTTTTGAAGGTCCACACTTAGAGGAGACTGAAATTTCTGAAGCGCTTCTTCAGGAATGTTAGGCAAACGCTTCATTCCAAAAGCTTGTAGAAAGGCTTATGGAAAATGACAAAGAAAAATATTTGCTCATGCTCACAAGTAAAGGAGTAAAACTCCCTGACAACCTTGACGCAGATATGTTTAGGACACACCCTCAGCATTACGAATATCAAGAACGACAACGAGAAAGGGAAATCTGAGACCCTGAACAAAACATCCCGGATCACAACATACCAGAACAAAATACACCAATGCAAAACATCTCTGATCAAAACATACCAGAGCAACATACACCGAGACAATACATTCCTGAGCAAAACATACCGTTCCAAACACCATTCCAACCCAGGATCAATACAAGAGAAGAACTTTTCCCTCAGTAAAACAATGTACCTTTGGCCACCCTTACTCAACAAATGTAAATGTTACAAAGGCAAATGCAAGACATACAAAAAGGGACAACAGTATGGTACTCTTTAAACGAAATCTATCCTTATCCTTTTGACAGGAGATTGCACATGATCCCTTTTCCTCCAAACTCAGATGTGCCTAAATTTGACAAATACGATGGAAAAAGTGATCTCCATGATCATGTCAGAGAATTCTATACCATGAGTCTTGAGTTTGCTCATGATGACAACTATCTGATGAGGTTATTCCCAAGAAGCTTGGGAGGGAAAACAATGGAATGGTTATCCAAGATTACACCACCTATCAAATCGTTTGATGAATTGGTTAACAAGTTCATAACACAATACTCCTATAACATCCAACACACCATAACCATGCTAGACGTCTGCAACACCAAACAAAAGAACAACGAAACATTCATGATATTCCTTCAACACTGGCGGCGTATGGTATCACGATATCCTCGAGATATTCCTAAAAAGGAGAAAATGGAAATCTTCATCGACAACTTGAATAGTGAAATGAGTTACAGGCTCAAACTCCAATGCATACCATCTTTCGCTAAATTGATTGAAAATGGCATTCAAGTAGAGGAAGCCTGTGTCAAAAAGGGAACACTCAAATTCTTCAAGGAAGGAACAAACTCATCAAATTACAACAACCAGAACAACAACAACTTGGACAAATCTCGTAACTAGACTTGAAACAAAAACGAATGATCCCAAATCTAATCAACCAGTGCTTGCATTATCTGGAAATCCTCAAGCTACGAAAAATCCTAAAAGTGCTAATCCAAATGCTAACACATATGCACCAAACACCAATCAAGGACAACTCAACCCAAACAACACCAACGATACTCGAAGCAAAAACATGAATCCAAGACCTAATAACAATTCACGCGACAACACAAACAACTTCCAAAAGCGTGTCTTCACACCACTGGGGCAATCACTAGAATCAGCATTCAGAGAACTTCTGGCAAACAAAATTCTTTCCTTGCCTACAATCAGCAACTATGAACCCCAAATCAAACCACCTTGGTGGAATGATTTACACTATTGTGATTTCCATCGTAACAAGGGTCATCGAACGAATGATTGCATGAGATTGAAAAACATTATTCAAGACATGATTGATCGAGGTGACTTAACGATGGATGGTCTCAAAATAAATGGTGATCATGGAGCCTTTAAAAATTCTCTTCCAAATTACAACAAAGATGGAGCTTCAACCTCGAACGATACACGCGGAGCTCGTATCAACCATATCTACAACAACACCATAAATCACATATCAACTGAAGATCATCAAGTAAATGTCATCACCATCCGAGATCAACGTGATCATGAATCTGTCAATGTGACAAACCAAACTCAAAAATATGTCTTAAAAGGACATACTGTGCCTACAACTACTACACCAAAAATCCAATATGACTTGGTTAGCCAACTACGTAAAACACCAGCTCAGATATCTATACTAGAAAAACTGAAACTATCACCGAAACACAAAGACATATTGGAACAAGCGCTATTGGAAACCAATGTACCTCAAAATCTGGATACAGAAAGATTTCAAGCCATGGTCGCCCATATGACAGGACCTCATAACCTCACCTTCTCAGAGCATGACAATGCTTCCTTGAGTCATCCACATAACACTCCTCTCCATATCAAAGTCATCATTTACAAACACTGAGTAAAAAGAGTCTTAATAGATGGAGGAGCTGGACTTAATATATGTACTTTAAAGCTTATCCGTGCATTAGGCTTCTCAGAAGAGTCTATTGATCCCTATAAGAAGATTACCATAAAGGCATATGATGATGAGGAAAGGTCCTCTAAAGGAACCGTGATGTTACCCATTCAAGTGGGACCAGTGCAAAAGGATACTATGTGCCAGGTCTTAGACATAGATCTCACCTACAATATTTTGTTGGGGCGACCATGGATACATGAAATGCAAGCAGTGCCTTCTACGTATCATTAGTGTGTCAAATTTTCTTATGACAGACAAGAAATCTCCATATCTGCTAATCACAATCCATTTCAACATTGCAACGTAATGGGGGCAACCCAGGACAGTTTAGCTCCTCATAATAGAGAAAAGCAACGATCTTCAACATTAGATCTACAAACAACAAAGCCCAACTCATTATCTGGAGACTTCAAGCAGCAAATGCAAATCAAAGACTGAGGTATGGGAGAATACTCTTTAGAACCCCTGTGTTTGGCCAAATTACCAACATCACCTAGATCTCATGGATTGCCTACTACATCAACACATCTGGTCACTCAGCCCATCACCAAATTTGATGGTACCTTCATCCAATTGGGTACTCTAGCACATGAATCAGAAGATAAGGATATTCTTAGCTGGTTATACAAAGATGAGGAAGAAGATAACAGAGCAGCTACTCTGGACATTGTTCTACCAACACACCTATATGGAAAAGGATACTTAATCATGTAGCAAATGGGATATGACGGTAAAGGACCTATTGGGAAACACAAAGAAGGAGTCACTAAACCCATAAATCTTCCTTCACAGCCTAGTAGAGACAAAACAAGATTGGGTTGTAAGCTCACTTTCCTATTAAGAAAGCCGCCACGCATAACTGTGAAACATCAATGGAAAGTAAAGAAGAAATACAAAGAAGAATCCTAGCAGGAAGCACTATTTGAGTTAGTAGAAACAATCCGCAAGGCACGAGAATGTCAAGAACAAAAGTTACATCAGGAAAAGCTTCTAAGCCACAAGAAGGCCATATCTGTAGCAGTAGCTCATATATTCAAAATCCACTATTTCAAGAACAAATAAAATCATCTCAGGATATCGTTATTTCTCCCCAAGGAGGCATAGTCTATGAACAAATACAGAAAGTAGAAGCATGATCTGACACTGAATCAACAAAAACTATCAAAATGGTATCCATTATCAAAGATTTGTTTTCACCATACAACATACCAGTTTACAGCACTGATAGAATCTGGGATGATGCCTCCGAGACTGATTCCAAATAATATGAATGGGGTACTTGCTCAAATGCTACTACAGATATCCCTAATAACACTGACACCATACCCCTTTCTCAGGAAGGGCATAATGCAAAAGATAGACCTCTTGAATTTGGACCACAAAACATCTATGACGCCAAGGAAAGCGAACAGAAACATTATGAACAAGTCTATACAGAAGATAATACCATCGAAGACCTCGATGAAATCTTGGACTTCTTTAAAACCAAGAACAATCATGATGAAACCTCTGTCTTGACACTTACAATAGCAGAACTTAATCCACCAAACGATTCCTTTACACTTGTCTTTCCTGACCTCATAGACTGGGATGAACCTGAAATCCATGATATACCAATTTTCCCAGATGATGAATCTATTATCCACTACCTATGTATCGTAGATCCAGAAATAGGCTCTACCAGTGAACAAAGTGACGATGTCTGCCAATCAGGGAGTGCCAAGTCTCTCAGTCACAAAAATGAACCAAGTAAAAGATCTGATGCTGAAAACCAGTCAATGGCAGCTCAAGATCACAAAAAAGTAAAAATAAAGGATGCATCTGAGGGTGAAAACCTTTTTAAGGCACCTAAAGATGGGAGACTTGACACTCTTCCTGAGCACTTTCATGAGCGATCACCCATATTGATTGAGCCCACTTAATCAATCAACATTGGTACCACAGAAGCAGTCAGAAACATACACCTTGCAGAATCTCTGACAGAGGAGGAACGATTAGCATTTATCATTTTCTTTAAAGAACAACAAATTAACTTTGCTTGGTCATATGTTGATATGCCCGGAGTAGATCCACACTTAATCATGCATCACTTGTCCATCTCTCCAGGAGTTAAACCAGTCAAACAAAAGCTATGAAAGATAAATCCACAGGTGGCACTCATGGTCAAAGCTGAACTGAAGAAACTATTAGATGTCGGATTCATCCGACCCATTGACTATGTAGAATGGATTTCCAATATAGTATTGGTATCAAAACCAGACGGTAGTATTAGAATCTGCACTGATTTTTGAGATGTCAACAAAGCTTGTACAAAAGACGACTTTCCTCTGCCCAGTATCGACATAATTGTAGACCTCACAGTGGGCCATGCAATGCTCTCACTAATGGACGGTTTCTCAGGGTATAATCAAATCAAAATAGCCTCGGAAGATCAAGATAAAACTGTGTTCACCTGTCCTTGGGGAACGTACTATTGGAATGTTATGCTTTTTGGCTTAAAAAATGTAGGGGCTACTTATCAAAGAGCAATGACAACAATATTTCATGACATGATGCACACATTTATGGAAGATTACGTGGATGATTTACTAGCTAAATCCTTCACTAGAGCGGAACATCTCAACATCCTCACAAAGATCTTTGATCGATTGGAGAAATTCCAAGTCAGGCTCAACCCTAAGAAGTGTGTCTTCGGGGTTACATCAGGCAAGTTACTAGGCTACATAGTCTCAGCTAAAGGTATTGAAGTAGACCCAGGAAAGGTACAAGCCATTATGGAGATGCCACCACCAAAGAATATTAGTCAACTCAGATCTCTACAAGGATGACTTCAATCAATCAGGCGATTCATTGCTCAACTAGCAGATAAAAGTCTACCATTCAATCATTTACTACAAAAAAATGTGCCATTCAGATGGGAGACCAAGTGTGTAGAATCTTTTTATCAAATCAAACAGTACGTGATGAATCCATTAGTTCTAGTACCACCAGTAGCAGGAAAGCCACTTATCCTATATGTCTCAACAATAGATATATCGTTGGGGGCACTATTGGCACAAGAAGATCAACAAGGAAAGGAACGAGCCATCTACTACATCAGTAGGACATTGAATGGCTATGACCTTAACTATACATTCATTGAAAAGGCTTGCCTCACAGTGGTCTTCACATCTCAGAAGTTTCGACATTATATGATAGCACACACCATTAAGCTAGTAGCAAAAATTGATCCTCTCAAATATCTACTCAGCAAAGTAGCTCTTACTGGACGATTGGCTAAATGGGTCATGATTCTCAGTGACTTTGACATCCAATACACAAAAAGAAGAGCCATCAAAGGATAAGCAATTGCAGATCAACTAGCCGAAACACCACGGTCATGATTCTCAGTGAATTCGACATCCAATACACAAAAAGAAGAGCCATCAAAGGACAAGAAATTGCGGATCAACTAGCCGAAGCACCGCTACCAGTCAAACAAACTATGGAGATTGAATTTCCAGACAGGGATGTTCTTTCTCTTTCTACCAAACAATGGACTCTATACTTTGACGGATCCTACACACAACATGGTTCAGGTGCTGGTATTCTTTTCATCACTCTAGAAGGACACACTATACCAAGATCATATAGGCTTATGTTCCCATGCACAAATAATGTGGTTGAATACGAGGCATTGGTTATAGGCATCAAAATGTTAGTAGAATGGAAAATCACAGAGTTAATGGTCTACGGGGACTCACAACTAGTCATAAATCAGATCAACAATGACTATCAAACAAAGGATGACAAGCTGCTACCCTACAAACAAATGGTGGATGACTTCAAATAGTATTTTGTTCACATCACCTTCGAGCAGATACCAAGGTTGAACAACAAAGCAGTCGATGCCATGACTACTATCGCTTCATTACTACAAATTCCAGAGCAACAGAGTCATTACGAGTTCTTGGTAGAGCAACTGTTCTCCCCAGCCTATGACCACTCCGAATCCCAGGTTATCTATGCCTTGACTGTAATGCCCCGCCAGGAAACCCCTAAGGGTTTAAGTTAAAAACACTCAAATAGAGTGTAAATATTTTTTTTTTAATAATAATACTAAGAGTAGTTAATTATAAGTTACAACATTAAGATAGTTTTGAAGTTATCTCAAAGTTATCTCTAACTAGATAACACAGCGGAAGGCTAAAACAATCCTAAGGAGTTTCCCAACGCGATTACATAACCTTACACCTAGCTCAACTTGCGTCAATTGATCCATTAAATCTGGATATCTTAATTGTGAGATAATGCATAAGACATGATTATATATATGTTCAATGATTTGACATCTTATAATAGATAGGAAGCGTTCATTTACTTTGAGTGGTTAGGAGGCCATCGTGAGGTTATTTACTCAAGGCACATTAACACCTATTTAATTTAAGAGGCCTTCCTTAAGGTTCAATGTGATAAATATGAGAAGTTCATTCATTGGGTTTTAAGATAACCACCCACATTTGATGTTTTTCTTAAATATTAAAAGTATGGTTAATAAGATGAGATGCATTCATTAAGGGTTAAACTACAATTAATAGAGTGAGGACCCTTCATTTGATTTCATGCATAGCCAACTAATGAGTTGCAGTTCTTTTATGAAAGATAAAATGTGAGTAGCCATATAATTCATTGAAGTCTTAATAAAGATAATAGATGGCTAAATTCATTAAGGTGACAATGTATTAGGACACATGAGAGCATCCCTTAAATTAAAATATAGTTAGCAAGATGATATTCATCATTACATGATTAAAACATGAGTTCATAGTGACGTTCTTTCATTAGGATTAAAGTATAATTATCTTATTGTATGTCACTCCTTTTTAATCAAATAAGGTTAACAGGAAGAGATACATTTACTAAGGTTGAGATAAAATCAACTATACCCATACTTCCCATTTTAGTTCCATTTTAGCAATTATAAGAGATTCTTTTATTAAGGTTACAATTATGGATAACTAGTTGAGTTCACCCAATTATCAAGTTAATTTTGGTAAGGATTATTGTTAAGATTAAAATGTGATATAACTAAACAAATTCGTCCAATGTAGTGAAACATAATTAACATGGCGTTAATTCATTTAAGAAGATAAAAGTAAATACCTATATGATGTTTATCCTTTAGAATCCAACTTAGAAATTATAATGTTAATTCTATCTTTGTTTTCCCATACTCATTCGTTCAATTTACATGCTTAATAACAAGTTAATCCAATGATGTAACCTAGCAAGATTCTTTCCACTATTACTACTTTTAATTCACATTATCAAAATACTTTTTCCATAATCTTAATTACAAACTTCCATGAACTTGATTACTACGTTTGCCAGGATGAATAATTTTATGCACTTAGATTTAAATTCGTTAATTTCCATCATACACTTTGCAAGATAACAACCATACATGATAACTTAAAGCATGAAATAAAGGAAACTAAAACATCGCATAACACAGATATGATCTCGGAGTTCACCCCTAAAGGGCTACATCTCCGGGTCTGCTCAACTGCAAGACCCCTTTGGCAATTAATATCGTGAGGAATACATAAATTACATGTCTTTTACATCTTTGCCACTTAGGCGGATACAACCAATTACAAATGACCACTTTGATCCCCAAGTCCTAATTGACTTCCACGTAGAGGCAGAATCAATAGTGCATGCTACAAGGAAGTACAAGGTCCATTGCCCAACAGTACCCTATTTAGAGACCTAAGACTTAACAAGTGTCCCAATGACAACATGGCAGGGTCCAAACAATTACATCAAGGTTTTGCCATCACTTTAACAAGAAAATACAAATCTTAAACTTATAACTTTCCAACTCGATACATTGTCCAACTTCCATTCATTTTACTAGCATATCGATGAAGTAATAACAAAATACACGAAGATAATCTAGATTCATATTTTCATACTCTCCTATACTTTAGTTTTCATATCTAAAATTTTCCGAAAGATCTTAATTATTCAAATGGAAAGACAATTCTTATTTCAAGAAAAAAAAACAACATCTCATTTAAAATATTTTTCATAGCGTTAACAATAGTGTTATATTCCAAAGGGCTTCAAATAAAGGCATTATTGGTTCTCTTTACCAGAGATTACCTTACCTATTAAAATGAGTACCAAATTTAACGTTCGTTGATATAAATTTAATAACCGATGATCAATAAATTAAAATGAATTTACAACTTGAAACGAAGTATGCAATCTCCATTATATATATATATATAGATATATATATTTTAACAACTAAGATCTAAATTTATATAACATAAATCTTCTACAAATTCGTTATAAACTCTCTTTTCCCTTTTTTTTTCTTTCTATACAAATTCCCCATGGCATTCCTTTTTTTTAAACACTAATATTATAATATATATATATTTTTTTCTTTTTAAAAAAAAAAGTATAAAAAAAAACAAAAACAAACCATAAAACAATTTCCATATGTTATTTTTGGAACCCTACGTGTGGGCCCCACCTCCCATCTCGGGAGTGGGTGGAACCCATGCGCGGGTCCCTGCAGCCCACAGCGTGGACGCAGATCCCTACGAAACCACACTGTGGGACGCAGGTCCCTGCGAACCACACTGTGGTTTTCGCAGGTTCCCTGCGGCCCACAACGTGGACACAGGGTTCCCTGCGAGCCACACTATGGTCTTCGCAGGTTCCCTGCGGCCCACAGCGTGGACGCAGGGTTCCCTGTGAGCCACACTGTGGTCTTCGTAGGTTCCCTGCGGGCTACGACGGCGCCGCGTGGAAGGGGACGGGTCGAGCTTCGGCTCCCCCCCCGAAAACCCTAAATTTTATTTATATTTTTTTTGTATGTAATTTTTTTGTAATACAAATCTAGCCCGATTTAAGCAAATTTTTTTTTTTTTTTCTTTTTAAAATCACATAATAAAATAACTGAAATAACATAAAACCCCCATTGGCCATTTATCACAGTCATAGCCTTTTTTTTTTTTTTTTGTATTTCCAGAATGTATAAGCAAGGATTGGGAAAGATTTTCTCCCTTCAAAATGTCCAAGTAGCCATGTCAAAACTTGAATCCAAGAACAAACAAGCTTCCAAACTTGAAACTAAAACTCAATGACATTTGTGGACATGACCATTTCTTTTTCTAGCATTTCATGGAGAACTTTCAACTCTTTTTTTTGATCCAACAAATAAACAAGAGGGTGGTTTGGAATCCTACCTTCAAACGCATTCTGGGAAGAGATTTTGACGAAGAGCTCCACCTGCAAACTCCAAGCAAATTCCCCATTTTTTTTCCAAAAAAACCAGCTCTCCAGAAAAGAACCCCCAAAGACATTTTCAAACTAGGTTAAATGAGAAACTGTATTTTTGCCCTAATTTTCAATTTCGAATTTAGGCATTTATTTTTTTTAAATAAAATAAATGAAAATGAAATTGGAAGTCATTCATTTCCATTATTTATTACATCTTATTCGCTTTCTTTATGAAAATTAAAATGCTTCTATTTCTTATTGAGTTTTAAATTTTAATTTCTCAATATAAATTTTAGGCCTACATTTATATTTTGAACTGTTAACAAGGGTGAGATATTTAAATTAATTTAGATCTCAAATAATCAATCCTTTATACTATAACAATTTGCAAGTAAAAAGAATAATTATTTCCTTTTAAATAATAAAATTTATCCTTTCTATTCCAAAATGCAAAAATGATGAATTTATTTCTATTTTCCCAAATGACTTTGAATCTTTCCTTTCTAAAACGCATAACTCATTAAATTCGTTTATTTTAAAATTAGCTATTAAATTGACTCGCTATAACATAATAAAGCGACCTTTTAAAATAAATGACTAATCTAATGCAAGAGTCTTATTTATTCTAATTTCTCAACTACAAATGCGTAAATGAGCACACTAATCCAAGTTAAATACCTTAAGCTCGCTACAATAATAATTAAAGCGATCTCTTTTTAAATTAACGATTAATCATATAAAAGAAACTACCTATTTAAATTTCTATATCACTAATGTGTACGTCTACTCATTAAATTGAATTTAATACTTAGGGTAACAAACTCCACTTACCCCACGCAAGGCACGCAAATTGAGGAAGTCCACCTAATCACATGACACGTAACCCAATGCAAGGAAAGCCCCATGAATCCACACACGATGCTCACCTGACCATGGCTAAGGCAAGATGAAAGTTTAATGACCCCCGAATCCGAATTCTAAGGATGGAGGAGGTTTACTCAACCCTGCGAACCCCGAAGGAGATGAACCTCGCCTTAGGTGGTGTTGTACCTGAAATCTTTTGCACCCATGAATCACGCAAGTATACATATACATATACATATTCAATGAAGGCGTTAGCTAGAGATTTATCACAAGAGTTAGGAAACAATTACATATACACAAGAATCGATGCAAAAGCACAATAATAGGTATGCACGATTATTTATATTATCTAAACTACACATAGCACCACGGTTAACCTACCATTCAAGAATGCCACATAGGAAGTCAACCAAGGTCAAACAGGTTTTACAAGTCCAACTAGGGTATGGGCATTACATTCTCCCCCCCTAGGCTCCGACTTACTCCTGGAAGTCGCAAAGCTAAATGGAAGTCATCCAACACGCATTAGCCCTTAAACTCAATTAACAATTATCAATTTGCACAACCAACTATTTTGTCATTATTTTGGAACATTATTTATAAATCCTCTATGAATGTCATTATCCATTAATAGGAGGCATCTAACATCATTCACATCTTAAAATATTCTAGATTTTACACACAATCATAGTAGAGAAACGAGGATTTTTCTTTCCCTTTTTATTACACCAAATTTAAAGTAATTAAAAAATATATATATAAGCATAGTTATCATACCCATTTATCAAACATGACAAAAAAAATATGCTCTCAAGGTCAATTTCTCTCACCAATTCATCTCTTTCACGAAACTTTATCGCATAGAACTAGCTTCCAATATCAATTTTTTTACAACCAAGTTAACTTTCGACAAATAAGAGCAATGTAAGAACTCAATTGTTTACACTTTTCAGACATACAAGAACCTTTCCAATGACTATGCCCCATAACATAGTGACAAGTTAATACCATTTAATCCATGATTACACATAATATCCATCCACAAGACTAGTTTGCACAACACAATAGGCCACATGTGAGCATGTCTAATGCTAGGTCAAAGGTAACATATATGATCCACATCTCTATGCCTGCTCTCAGAATAGATACATGATCAAAAAATATCCAACATCTCACTCAAGGGCTTGATGGTGCTAGGGTACACCATAGCGGTGCTACCTTCCATAGAAGTCCCTCATGAATATCCCTTGTTGTGTAAGGTGTTTAGCCTCCAAGAGATAGTCACCACTCATAGGTAGGTAGTGGATCCTAGTTGTTTCACAGCCTCACATACCTCCATCCTCAAGGTTCCCTGCGTCTACTTCCTCGTATACACTCATCCAAGACCGCCTCCTACGTTCTTGGAGAGGAATTCACATTGCAACACAAGACCAGCATACGAAAACAACAAGGATAAACCGGTTTAGCCACCAAAGTAAAAAAGAGTAAACATAATATTTGTCAATTCCAACATTAAAACAAGAAAATAATTTCCGGATTTGCAACATCAAATCAAGTAAGATCAAGATTGCAAGATCGTGGCTAAACTGTCAAGGTCAAAGTAAAATAAATTGCTGGCCCACCAGGAAATAAGTAAATAAATAAAAGAAAATCATAAGTGTACATTACATCACTATGTGACTAGTAACTAGCCACCAACGAGGAAGGAAGGAACAATCGTCTAGCTATCCTAGTAGCTCATCATGTGGTGTGGCCAAGTCACACATCCGCATGGCATGGCAGTGTGCACCTCGGCATCACCTCGCATCACGTCGTCACGTGGCATGGCTCTACCCTATACCTAGCGGTAGGCCACATGAAAATGTCTACTACATCCCGCATCGTGTCTCAGCACGGCATGGCAATACTCCAAGCGGACAAAGCACACAATGGACGTATCCCGCATGGCAGTGTACCCCGTGGATAAGGCACACGCCGGTCACACTCCGCATAGTGATGTTCCTCTCAGGATACTCGCCGTAAGCCAGAGGTATACATGGCTAAGGTCTACCCACAAGTCTACCAACACTAGTCAGTTGGCAACTTATGTAAGAAAATAACACGCCTCTCATGAAGACAAGGCAACAGATGCTCCAATAGAATCCATCAATATGCTCAAAAACTGTCATCTATATGCTCAAAATAAGGGATAGGAATTAGGCTGGCACACATGAACCTCATAAATCGGTTCATCACAAGGGGAAGTATAGAGTACACCTATGTTACAGTTCATTACAAAACTATACTTTTCCTCAAAATAGGGAAGCTAAAGTCGCTTCACGTTGACATTACTCGTACGCTGTTCATACTATTCAAGGAATGGTGACTTCTACTACTACCCCTTCACATACTGACTTATCAACAACCCGTGGGTTGGCACTCAGTAAGGAAACAAATAAGAAACATCACATAGATAGGTATGGTTTTCCCATACTCATAAGCAAACATATTCCCCATGGTTGGTTACCTCACCATCCCATGGGCACACAAAACAAGTACGGGTTTTCTCACAACACACACAGAGTAGCACCATTACTAGTTTAGTCACATTTACGGGGAGTACTTTACATTATGCTAACATATACTTAAGGGAAGTTTTAATTATGCTTTACACATGAACCACCAAACAAAGTTTACTCTAGATACACATTCTGAAATTCTTAACAATTCAAATTTACACAAAAAAATAACATCATTCTGATATCTTGCTCAATTTCTCCTAAGCATTTTCATTCACATCACTAACTATGCAATTTCCCTTTCCAAGATGAAAAACTTTCCCCTTTCAATTAGAAGCCCAAAGCAACATACAATTTCATATGCGTTATAACAAAATTTCTCCTTAAATCACTGCATTCCAAATAGTATTTCAAAAACAACAATTCCTATATTTTAGACAAGAGGAGGGAGAGAGTTGGCAATCGACTATTTCCTATGAAGACACAAGAATTTCAAGATCACACCATATGCTCAGATATAAGTCTATCATTTTAGTTGCACAGTTCCCATTTCGCTATCTTTTAGGAAGGTGTCAAAGCATCCTAACATGACATTTCTAATCATTATTGTTGCACTATAATGTTTTGGTTTTCCAAACAAGAATTCATGACAGCCAAATTTTCTTTTGTAATACAAGTCTTCTTGAGACAATCACTATTCGTAATACAATAATACATCAAATTTAACATTGAAATTTCATAATACGACAAGGAGGTACATGAAGAGCTACCTACTAGATATTACACATTTAATGCATACAAATTAACAAGTCTTTCATTTACTCTTTTGGAAACATAATAAGACAATTTTCTATATCCAAAGCAAGTTAAATGGTGCGTCACTTAATAGGTCCTAAATCACACTAGTTGAATAAGAACATAAAACCATCTTTTGAGGCACACATTAATACACTCCTGCAGCTACTACAACATGTCCTCTTTTGGTATTCCTTTCACATCAAGCAATTTTCACAAAATCAACTATACGCATTTTATTGCACCTTACTTAAGATGGGATTTAATTATATTACTCCTACCAAGCACATGAAGAACCCTTTAATGCAACATACCATTTTCTATCATTAACCAAAAATTAACTCCTATACCAATCCCTTTCACAATTTAAAACACAAAAACATTATAAGGCTCACACAAGGCTCGAGAAATATCATCCTTTCTCTTGCAATAAGAAAACTTAAATAAGAGATAACTACACATATCAATTCCCTTTAATTTACTAGAGAGAGGGAAGGAGAATATTCATAATCACTCAATGTACTACATAATAAGCATTAACATTTTCCATACTAGTCCTTCAAGTGGACAATCATTAAGATAGATCAAAACCATAAACAAGCACATTTCGTACTTTTAGATTCAATATATTAACAATCAACCTAGATGGATTAGTCAAAAGAGTAAAACAAATCAAGAACGAAGGTACATACAACTCCCTTTCAAGGTAAGAGAAATCGTAGACCAAGACTTCAGTAAGCAGACAAAACACCTATAATTATTCCCAAAACACCCACATCAATAAGGTGAAAACAAGGTGTGAACACACATGTTACACACAAGCAGGGGTTGATAAATCACACCCTCACATCAAGGTGGAAAAGCATACAACATAAGGTAGACACACACACACCAACTAAGGGCACAAGCAAAACCAAAGATCCCAGTGTTGCAACATGGGCTCTGATACCAAGTGTAATGCCCCGCTAGGAAACCCCTAAGGGTTTAAGTTAAAAACACTCAAATAGAGTGTAAATATTTTTTTTTTTATAATAATACTAAGAGTAGTTAATTATAAGTTACAACATTAAGATAGTTTTGAAGTTATCTCAAAGTTATCTCTAACTAGATAACACAGCGGAAGGCTAAAACGATCCTAAGGAGTTTCCCAACGCGATTACATAACCTTACACCTAGCTCAACTTGCGTCAATTGATCAATTAAATCTGGATATCTTAATTGTGAGATAATGCATAAGACATGATTATATATATGTTCAATGATTTGACATCTTATAATAGATAGGAAGCATTCATTTACTTTGGGTGGTTAGGAGGCCATCCTGAGGTTATTTACTCAATGCACATTAACACCTATTTAATTTAAGAGGCCTTCCTTAAGGTTCAATGTGATAAATATGAGAAGTTCATTCATTGGGTTTTAAGATAACCACCCACATTTGATGTTTTTCTTAAATATTAAAAGTATGGTTAATAAGATGAGATGCATTCATTAAGGGTTAAACTACAATTAATAGAGTGAGGACCCTTCATTTGATTTCATGCATAGCCAACTAATGAGTTGCAGTTCTTTTATGAAAGATAAAATGTGAGTAGCCATATAATTCATTGAAGTCTTAATAAAGATAATAGATGGCTAAATTCATTAAGGTGACAATGTATTAGGACACATGAGAGCATCCCTTAAATTAAAATATAGTTAGCAAGATGATATTCATCATTACATGATTAAAACATGAGTTCATAGTGACGTTCTTTCATTAGGATTAAAGTATAATTATCTTATTGCATGTCACTCCTTTTTAATCAAATAAGGTTAATAGGAAGAGATACATTTACTAAGGTTGAGATAAAATCAACTATACCCATACTTCCCATTTTAGTTCCATTTTAGCAATTATAAGAGATTCTTTTATTAAGGTTACAATTATGGATAACTAGTTGAGTTCACCCAATTATCAAGTTAATTTTGGTAAGGATTATTGTTAAGATTAAAACGTGATATAACTAAACAAATTCATCCAATGTAGTGAAACATAATTAACATGGCGTTAATTCATTTAAGAAGATAAAAGTAAATACCTATATGATGTTTATCCTTTAGAATCCAACTTAGAAATTATAACGTTAATTCTATCTTTGTTTTCCCATACTCATTCGTTCAATTTACATGCTTAATAACAAGTTAATCCAATGATGTAACCTAGCAAGATTCTTTCCACTATTACTACTTTTAATTCACATTATCAAAATACTTTTTCCATAATCTTAATTACAAACTTCCATGAACCTGATTACTACATTTGCCAAGATGAATAATTTTATGCACTTAGATTTAAATTCGTTAATTTCCATCGTACACTTTGCAAGATAACAACCATACATGATAACTTAAAGCATGAAATAAAGGAAACTAAAACATCACATAACACAGATATGATCTCGGAGTTCACCCCTAAAGGGCTACATCTCCGGGTCTGCTCAACTGCAAGACCCCTTTGGCAATTAATATCGTTAGGAATACATAAATTACATGTCTTTTACATCTTTGCCACTTAGGTGGATACAACCAATTACAAATGACCACTTTGATCCCCAAGTCCTAATTGACTTCCACGTAGAGGCATAATCAATAGTGCATGCTACAAGGAAGTACAAGGTCCATTGCCCAACAGTACCCTATTTAGAGACCTAAGACTTAACAGGTGTCCCAATGACAACATGACAGGGTCCAAACAATTACATCAAGGTTTTGCCATCACTTTAACAAGAAAATACAAATCTTAAACTTATAACTTTCCAACTCGATACATTGTCCAACTTCCATTCATTTTACTAGCATATCGATGAAGTAATAACAAAATACACGAAGATAATCTAGATTCATATTTTCATACTCTCCTATACTTTAGTTTTCATATCTAAAATTTTCTGAAAGATCTTAATTATTCAAATCGAAAGACAATTCTTATTTCAAGAAAAAAAAACAACATCTCATTTAAAATATTTTTCATAGCGTTAACAATAGTGTTATATTCCAAAGGGCTTCAAATAAAGGCATTATTGGTTCTCTTTACCAAAGATTACCTTACCTATTAAAATGAGTACCAAATTTAACGTTTGTTGATATAAATTTAATAACCGATGATCAATAAATTAAAATGAATTTACAACTTGAAACGAAGTATGCAATCTCCATTATATATATATATATATATATATATTTTAACAACTAAGATCTAAATTTATATAACATAAATCTTCTACAAATTCGTTATAAACTCTCTTTTCCCTTTTTTTTTCTTTCTATACAAATTCCCCATGGCATTCTTTTTTTTTAAACACTAATATTATAATATATATATATATTTTTCTTTTTAAAAAAAAACATATAAAAAAAAACAAAAACAAACCATAAAACAATTTCCATATGTTATTTTTGGAACCCTACTTGTGGGCCCCACCTCCCATCTCGGGAGTGGGTGGAACCCACGCGCAGGTGCCTGCGGCCCACAGCGTGGACGCAGATCCCTACGAAACCACACTGTGGGATGCAGGTCCCTGCGAACCACACTGTGGTTTTCGCAGGTTCCCTGCGGCCCATAGCGTGGACGCAGGGTTCCCTGCGAGCCACACTGTGGTCTTCGCAGGTTCCCTGCGGGCTATGGCGGTGCCACGGGGAAGGGGACGGGTCGAGCTTCGGCTCCCCCCTGAAAACCCTAAATTTTATTTATATTTTTTTTGTATGTAATTTTTTTGTAATACAAGTCTAGCCCGATTCAAGAAAATTTTTTTATTTTTTTTCTTTTTAAAATCACATAATAAAATAACTGAGATAACATAAAACCCCCATTGGCCATTTATCACAGTCACAGGCTTTTTTTTTTTTTTTTTTTGTATTTCCAGAATGTATAAGCAAGGATTGGGAAAGATTTTCTCCCTTCAAAATGTCCAAGTAGCCATGTCAAAACTTGAATCCAAGAACAAACAAGCTTCCAAACCTGAAACTAAAACTCAATGACATTCGTGGACATGATCATTTGTTTTTCCAGCATTTCATGGAGAACTTTCAACTCTTTTTTTTGATCCAACAAATAAACAAGAGGGTGGGTTGGAATCCTACCTTCAAACGCATTCCGGGAAGAGATTTTGACGAAGAGCTCCACCTGCAAACTCCAAGCAAATTCCCCATTTTTTTTCCAAAAAAACTAGCTCTCCAGAAAAGAACCCCCAAAGACATTTTCAAACTAGGTTAAATGAGAAACCCTATTTTTGCCCTAATTTTCAATTTCGAATTTAGGCATTTATTTTTTTAAAATAAAATAAATGAAAATGAAATTGGAAGTCATTCATTTCCATTATTTATTACATCTTATTCGCTTTCCTTATGAAAATTAAAATGCTTCTATTTCTTATTGAGTTTTAAATTTTAATTTCTCAATATAAATTTTAGGCCTACATTTATATTTTGAACTGTTAACAAGGGTGAGATATTTAAATTAATTTAGATCTCAAATAATCAATCCTTTATACTATATCAATTTGCAAGTAAAAAGAATAATTATTTCCTTTTAAATAATAAAATTTATCCTTTCTATTCCAAAATGCAAAAATGATGAATTTATTTCTATTTTCCCAAATGACTTTGAATCTTTCCTTTCTAAAACGCATAACTCATTAAATTCATTTATTTTAAAATTAGCTATTAAATTGATTCGCTATAACATAATAAAGCGACCTTTTTAAATAAATGACTAATCTAATGCAAGAGTCTTATTTATTCTGATTTCTCGACTACAAATGCGTAAATGAGCACACTAATCCAAGTTAAATACCTTAAGCTCGCTACAATAATAATTAAAGCGATCTCTTTTTAAATTAACGATTAATCATATAAAAGAAACTACCTATTTAAATTTCTATATCACTAATGTGTACGTCTACTCATTAAATTTAATTTAATACTTATGGTAACAAACTCCACTTACCCCACGCAAGGCACACAAATCGAGGAAGTCCACCTAATCACATGACATGCAACCCAATGCAAGGAAAGCCCCACAAATCCACACACGATGCTCACCTGACCATGGCTAAGGCAAGATGAAAGTTTAATGACCCTCGAATCCGAATTCTAAGGATGGAGGAGGTTTACTCAACCCTGCGAACCCCGAAGGAGATGAACCTCGCCTTAGGCAGTGTCGTACTTGAAATCTCCTGCACCCATGAATCACGCAAGCATACATATACATATACATATTTAATGAAGGCGTTAGCTCGAGATTTATCACAAGAGTTAGGAAACAATTACATATACACAAGAATCGATGCAAAAGCACATTAATAGGTATGCATGATTATTTATATTATCTAAACTACACATAGCACCACGGTTAACCTACCATTCAAGAATGCCACATAGGAAGTCAACCAAGGTCAAACGGGTTTTACAAGTCCAACTAGGGTATGGGCATTACATTGACTGGTTCAGATTCTCCGTTATATGGACCGATATACGACTACCTTAAGAACAATATGTTACCCATTGACCAATCTCGTAACCAAAAATGTAATTTTATCTGGCAAGCTACCCATTATACCCTTACCACTGATACTTTGTACCATCAAGGTCTAGATGGTACTCTTCTTTGTTGCCTTGATCGTAATGATTCTGATTCCGCTTTACACGAGCTTCACGAAGGTATTTGTGGAACACATTCAAGTGGGACTACTCTTGATAAAAAGCTTCTCAGGATGGGATACTACTGACCTACAATGGAGAAATATTCTTACCACTTCGCCAAGAAATGTCCTAAATGCTAGATCCATGGCAATCTGATACATGCACCAGCACAGGAACTATAGCCATTTACAACATCCTGGCCCTTTTGTTAGTGGGGACTAGACTTAGTCAGCAAAATTCATCCTTCATCTTCAAATGGACACAAGTTCATTATAACCACTACAGAATACTTTACCAAATGGATAGAAGCAGTTCCCATGACCATAGTAACTAGGAAACAAATTGCCTCTTTTATCCTAAATTATCTGATCTACAGATATGGTATTCCAAATTCGATCATCATGGATAATGGATGACCTTTCAAAAACCAAGATGAACAAGAACTATGTGAAAACTTCAAAATCCAACATCGGTTCTCTACACCATACTACCCACAGGGAAATGGTCAAGCAGAAGCATCTAACAAGACAATACTAAAAATCCTAAAGAAAACAGTGAATGATGCAGGCAAAGATTGGAACGTCCAACTCAATCCAACACTTTGGGCATACAGAACCAACATCCGCACACCTACAAGAGCCACACCATACTCATTGGTATATGGATCAGAAGCCATTTTACCCCTGGAGGTAGAAATCCCATCTCTCAGAGTATCTTTGAAAGGTTTAATCTCGGATGAAGAGTATCGAGTTAACCGGCTACAAGAACTTGAACTATTAGATGAAAGACGTCAGCATGCTTACACTCATCTCAAAGCATATCAGCAACGCATGTGCAGGAGCTACAATCACAAGGTCATCCCTTGCAACTTCAAAGTTGGTGACCTAGTCCTCAAAGAAAATCCAAGAAATCAGCAAGATCGAGAAAAGAAAGGGAAGTTTGAACCTAACTGGTTGGGTCTCTATGTCATCATATCAGTCTATGGATTAGGCGCCTATCAACTAACAACTTCAGAAGGAGATATGCTCGACGAACCAACTAACAACATCCATCTATCTATCTATAAAAGCAAAAATCCAAAAAAAATAAATAACAAGGTACAATCAAAGCAACTAGTGAAAACCTGGTAACAGGCGCTATTGTGAAAGGATGGCTCCTCTATCTATCTCCATACCATTTTATCCATATCCTTAAAACACTATCGACCATCGCCCAACACTTAGCAAATATCCATTCAGGACATACTTATCATAGTCACTATCCTTGTCTATCCATATAAATCCTCTTACCACATTCCACCATGGCTTGGAAATCACTATACATATTCACATCAAGAGGCACACTTAGCTAGGGGCAATAAATCGTCAAAACTTGCAAACATTCAAGACATCAAAACTATTTACAAAACTCAGCCACATTACATCCAACGATCAAAACTACACTTCATCGCAAAACCAAACAAAGAATCACAGAAATACCAAAGATGGATAATTTTCTGAAGTACTAAATGTTGCATTATCACATAAAATCTTGACTTCTTTTGCATTTTGAACTTTTTAAATTATTGGATTTTCTACCTTTTCTCACTAAATGCTTCAAAGCTAGAGATCATGGGGAAACTCCAATATTTTCTTAGTCTTCTGTCTAGGAGGTGATCACTTGTACTGTGTGAATACTTGCCTTGAGACGTGATACATCGAATATCACCGAAGGCATGATTCCACTTCACGCATACAAATGATTTAATCTTGTCTGTTTATACGCAATCCGCACTCTGGTTGTCCTAGTTCAATTATACCTTGACGCTTGTGCTATCTTGCAAAATCAAACATCATGTAAATTTTTCTTAGGTCATTATGGTTCAATTATACCATTATGCTTGTATAAATTTTCAACATATCCAAAAATCAAAGCTCAATGATGACACTTATCTCGAAAGCAAATAAACATATGGTTATATCAGGATGGCAAATACAGAATGAGGATGCTCCAAAAACAATTAGTTGCCTATCATTTTAAATAGTTGCATATCATTTTAACATAGTTGCCTATCATTTTAAATAGTTGCATATCATTTTAACATATTTGCATATCATTTTAACATAGTTGCATATCATTTTACAATCAGTTACATATCATTACCATACATCTCATTTTCAAGATCCATCTCACAGCATATCATTACCATACAAGATCCATCTCACATCATATCATTACCATACATCTCATTTTCAAGATACATCTCACAACATATCAAAGCATACATCTTGCATCATACATTATATCATATATTTAAGCATTGCATCATCATAAAGTAAAGAAAGAACGCATAGCACATACATCCATATAACACACCACATGATCAAAGATAATAATGTCATATATATATATATCTCAAAAATGATCAAAATGTACCAAATCTGTCGTATCTGTGCCCAGTACAAAGAATACAATGATAAAAAATACAACGGAGACAAAGTCTCTCAAGTATGGCTATCCCCTGATGGAGATGGTCTAGCTCCAGAAGTCCCCACCCTTGGATCTCCAGGGGGATCATGTCTCGATGGCCCTGTCACACCTCGGCTCTCAGACCGCAACCCAGTATCTTGAGATAGACTAGATCTTGATTGTGTAAAGCTCTATACTCGGCGATCCCTGTGTACCACAGCCTCATAGTGACGATGGTAGTACTCCACCTCCTGAGCTCTCAAAGATAGCTCTCTTAGGGTGTCTCTCATCGGACCACCCGCCGCTGCCCTCTGCATGCTTGCTGCAAGCTCCTCTGCTCGACCCCACCGCTCTATCTCCGTGTCTCACTCAGTGGTCAACTGCGTAATCTACCACTGATATGTCAATAGTTGTGCCTACAGCTACTATACCGTCACCTATAGGGTCCTAATCTGTGCATCCTCAACATGAGTGGGGATTCGGACCCATAGGGGTACCTGTGCAGGGGTATCCCCTCTCCCTCTATCTGTCCTCAGTGCTGGAGGCCGGAGCACATCCATCCTCCTCCTCTAAGCTGGCCATGTCACCTCATCATTCCCCCCCACTACAGCTAGAACCTCCCACACCCTCCCCTCTCCACCTGCTCCAATGACCAAACTGCCTCTCCCTTTGTCCATCACCGCCCATCTAACTGCTCTCTCCAACCCTCTATCTCCTCTCCTCCCTCTATCTCCTCTCCTCCCCCAATCTCCTCTCCCTTGTCGTCCTCCTCCTCCACCATCTCCATCATCCTCATCATCTCCACCTCCCTCATCATCATCATCATCATCAAATGATGACCGCATCTCCTCTGGATCTGATATCCTCGCCACTGCCTGCACGGTGAACAATCTAGCAAATTCGTCTGTCATGCCCACATCCAAAATCTCTGGGGCATAATCCCATATCTGGCCTGCTAAGATGACAAAATCCTCTACCGCCGCTACACTATCAATAGTCGGACCCCAAACTGGTATGTCCTGCCTCCGGCGTGCATACAAGCAGGCCCCCTGAGGTATACCCTGCTGTTGACCAAACTGTCGTAAAAATCTGGTGACCACAAATCTCTCGATCACGAATGGGGTCTTCCTGATCAGGTATCTCATCATGAAAACATAGGGCATCTCCAGCTCGTCCTCCACCCATACCTCATACTCGGTATACGGTTGCCAAGTGACCGTATCAATGTCATCCAACACTCTCCTCCAATGATCTAGTTTGCCCAGCTTCCACTGGACAACTAGATCCCTGTAACCATAGGCATAGGCATGTCCAATGGGCCTATCTTTGTTTGCTAATGGCCTGGCTACTAGAATGTGCTCCCAGCACCATACCTGTAAGAGCATCATGCCAGCTGACAAACTGTCATAACCTAGGTATACCACCTCGTACAAATCCCTGTACAGATGGGCTAGCATAGTCGATCTCCACGCGAACCTGTGGCCCTATGTAACCATGTCCTCTAAAACCAGCCCCCATCCCACAGATAGTCCCTTCGACTTACGGTCGGGACATAGAAAGCCACCTATAAACCCTACCAGTACTAATGGAAGTGGTGCATAATCCAAGTCCAGGAACTCCTACCAAGGGATCTCATATCCACATACTATCTCATCATGGAATATATGGCAAAGTGCCTCTGTGCCACCCTCCTCTGACTGCTCATAAGGTAGTAATGAACCTACTACTGGTATGTGCAGAATCTTGTAACAATCCTCTGGCGTGATTATCATCTCACCCGTGGCAAAGTGGAAGGTGTTCATGTCACTATGCCACCTCTCTGCGAACGCTGTAAGTAAACCCTAGTTCACAGTGAACCAAGGCATATCCAACAGGGACGTAAGATCGCATCTCTCGATAATGTCCAGGTCGGCCTGTGTTAACCGTGGTATGAAAGTCCAAGGCCTAGGAAATCGCTCACGCGACTGAACCATGCCCAATCGCTCCTGTCAACCAACAAACCAAAGATATCAAAATCAAAATCACATCAACAACATGAAACAATTTGCTCATCTACATCAAAGTTCAACATCCTATCACTTCATATCAGCTTGTAACACAACTCAAGTTATCAAAAACCATATCAAAACTTGTAAAACAACTCAAGTCCCCAAATCACATAAACTTGTAAAACAACTCAAGTTTCCCACCCATATCAGCTTGTAAAACAACTCAAGTTTCCAACCCATATCAGCTTGTAACGCAAATCAGGCTTCACACATTGAACTTGAAACAAAGTGCAAAAATAAATCATGCTTTAATCAAAACAACACATTAATATCTATGCATAACTTGAAATATCACAAATCAAAACAAGTTATATCAACACTCATATTGGACAAATCAATAAAAACCATGACAGCAAAACACAACAACGCACCAATTACACCTATCCTGACAAAACTGGCTTTATCCTATCAATTTTTCTCATTCACAAATCACCCCATCTCACAAAATTTTTCTTGATGTGCTAAAACAGATTCTCCCCACGCTAGAATACATCCATGCGCTAAGCTATTTTCCCCACGTGCTAATCTACTTACCCTATGCACTAGACTGCCTCTATGCGCTATCCTTCTTCCTCCATGCGCCACCCAACCTACCCTATGCACTAAAACTAGTTTATACGCTAACCTATAACTTGCTGGCACTACCTATTTGACCCTATGCGCTAGGTCTAACCTACGCGCTAAAACCCCTTACCCATGTGAACCCTTGTGACCCCTATGCTCTAGGTCTAACTCAAGCGCTACCCTGTTGACCTAATGCACTACCCTATGTTCAACATGCACTACTCTACCGCCATGAGCTAATCTAGAACTTTTATGTGCTACACTATTTGTTTCGGATGCAGCCCTAAATTCAAACACTATGCGCTACCTAAATTATCGTATGCGCTAAATTATGACTTTTACGTGCTAAACCGATGAAACCGGATTTCAAAAATAAAATACTGACCAAAAATGACAAAATCAAAAATAAAAAAAGGGTCAAAAGCATTGACTTACTAGTGGTCCATATGCGGCATGTCTCCAGTACCTCCGAATGCGCTCAAAACGATGCCTGGAATACGGAATGTGCATTTTGACTTCTCTCCAAAATCTCTTTCTCCAAAGTCAACAATGCACAAATGAATCAAATCAAAACACTTTTCCCCTTTTGTAGGAGAAAAATGAAATTAGGGTTAGAGAAATGGGCATGTAATTTGCTTGCGGTCTCCCTTATACCCTAAAACATGTAAATTATTGGGAGATGAATCAATTTAAACATTTCACATAGACAAAATCATACACACCAAACACGAATCACCAAATCAAATCAAAATTTTCCAAATATTGATTCATCTCCTAAGGGGGCATCACCATCAAATATCAAATCTGGGGCATCACACATCAAATCAAATCTGGGGCACGACTTGAAAATCATAAAAGTGACGTAAAAATTTCATTTGATCAGAAATCACGATAACACATCATTTTCTTTGAAATAACATGTGCACACACGTCACTTCAAAGAGGGGCAAAATGTAGACGTATAAAAATGACCATATTCCTAAATGAATATTTTATGTTCATTTCTCTATTTAATTAAATCTAATTTAATTGAATCACCCACATTCTTCTATTTAAATTAAGTAAATTACTCAATTTATTTAAATTAAATTCACTACATTTCTTTTTACCATTTAATGAATAGATCATTTTATTCAATTAAATCCCTTCTATCCACTTTTAATTAAATTCAAATTTAATTAAATAGTTTATCCTAAATTGAATAAATCTTATTTATTTGATTTCCCCAATTACAACCAAATTGAATGAAATTCATTTTATTCAATTAAAATCCTATTATCCCTCCATCCAGTTGCAAAATCCTACATCTCCCACTTGCTTCCTAAACCCTATTCCTAACACCCCTTCTAGACTCTTCTAATCACTTCTAGATTAACCTAACCCATCTTCTAAACTTTGTCACATCCCTAAACAAAGGGAAGTCACTTCTCAAACCCTCAAAGTCTTCAATAACCATTAAAGGCTCCAAGTCTCCAACAACTTTCTCTTACAAACCATTAATGGTTAACTCAACCGTCTTACATGGTTAGAGACTTTTTGCCTAACTTAACCTCCATCCAACCCAAGGGTCTCCTCAAGCATTCATTGCTTTGACCATGGTTATCATTTAATTATTTGCACAAGAGTTTATCCTTTGATAAAAGCTTAATCCAATGGGTAATCTTAACTTAAGCTTGACCATTACCCCTAAGATAACTATGAGGTCTTCTCAGGCATTTAAATGTCTCCAACCCCTTTTCTCAACCAGTCTTATGTTGACATTTGTCACCATTTCATTGGTGCCAATTGCAAACATGGATTCCCAACTTTCAAACTCAACCCTTGATTGAAGCTTTCAATCCTGGCCATCCATTGCCCTATTTTTGCTATAAATAGAGCTCTCATCCCTCCATTTTGATCATCCAAGTTTGTAGTATCATATTTATACTCAAATACATTCAAGCTTTCATTTCATATATGCTCATCATTTAGCCTCTCTTTAAAATAGAAATTAATCTAATATGCATTTTAGAGTATTTCTATTATCATTAGCTTAAATCATTAACTAATATAGCATGCTAGGATAGTTTGTTTACTAACCTTGTCATCTTATAATTAGTTTATTGCATTTCTAGAATCATGCATAGCTTAGGATGCATCTCACATTAAAATCAACAAAAGCATCCCTCATTCTTGCATTTGTCATCCCTAAACCATTTTGCTCAGTGATCTGAGAGCAAAAACATTGGTTTGAGGGACCGCGCAAGATAGAGAACCATGGAACCATCCTTGGGAAGCCGAGTTATGCTTCATAACTCCATAGCTTGCACCAAGAAGTCCTGTGGGTGTGTGAGCAAGGCTCCATAGAGCTCTGTTTTTCGCATTTTGAGTTCTATCGACCCGCTTTTCCCGCATACAAAGAGAATTTCATTTTATTATTGAATTTAGAACATTTTACTTCTTTACACACATACACATCTCCACTTCAAGATGATTGGGAACATTCATTGCTTGTTTGTCCTTTTGTCCACATGGATTTCCGTGTCATCTTACAATTTTTCTTTTATCAAGCATGTTGACTAGTTGACCTATGGACTCTAGCACACCGCACAGACATCTACGTGTTGCACTAGCATCCGACAAATCCGTCAGCCCACAAGTGGCCATTTGAGTATTACGCCTGCACTTGGAATATTTTTTAACCCCTTTGTCTATGACCACCCATTTTGGGATTCACTTTGGAGGCTATATCTCTTGCATTTTGAGTATTTCTTGAGGGTTCTTGATCATTTGAAAGTTTCTTGAGCTCTTGATATCCATATCTTTTTATCACACATAGGTTATTCCTACATTCGAAGACCACCATTGATGTAGCTCCTTGGAGAACTCATGGTGCTATTTTTACAAATGTTGTTGGGGAGTTCACTCTCTTCTCTCAGCTTATTTATTTATTTTCTTTCATATAGATTGTTTATTATATAATTATTTATTTGTTATCTTTATCATTTCATTTACATTGTTTCTACTATCAAGGTTGTCCATGGAGGTGGAAACATCAAAACATGGGTTTGACTAAGGCAAACCTCTAAACACAACCCCCAACATTTTCCTTTCTTATTTGTGTGCAAGTTTATGATCGTAGGAAGATAGTCATCTTGTAGGAGGCTCTAGTCATGGACAAGTTATAAGCTCCTCTTGCTCCTCTCATCTTATTTTGGTGTTTCACATCTTGTATTGTCTACTTATTTTATTATCATATCATTTGTTTAGTAGTTTAGTCAAACTTGCTTCTTTTATACAACTTTTGTGTTCTATCCGTATAGGACGTCGACGCGACGTGTTGGTGTCCTAGTTCTACATGTTCGTGTTGAGGACAGAGACTTAACAAAATTGTTAGGGAGTCTTGTTTGTTGCTTGTTAGTTTAGTTTTGCATTTTCATCTCCTGGCTCACCTTTAGTGTTGTTTTAAGTGAGGTAGAGTGAAGGTAGGTTTGTCCATTGAGGTTCATCAACTCGAGGGTGACAAATCTCGTCCTCTACACATATGTAGATCTATCCCTTTAATTCATGCACTTGTTTACATATAATTTATTCTTTTTTTGAAAATTTGTTTTACTCTTTATAAAATTGATTTGTTAAGATATGTAATATGTATTCACAAATACACACACATGCATGAATGTATGTGACTCCAGATTATGCATATCATCTAAATCTCTATAGACATTTTCAAAATTGAATCATCTTATATTGATAATTTGTCACCCTTAACATGAAATATATGGAGATTATATCATCTTATCTCATCTTATTTTGAATTAGATCTTATAGAACCTAGATTTTCTATAAAATTCTAAGTTATGGTTGTAAATGGATGAAACCGGCTCCTTGATAATGTAGGGCTATTTCATGAATATATATATATATATATATATATATATATATATATATATATATATATATATATATATATATATATATATATATATATATATATATATATATATATATATATATATATATATATATATATATATATATATATATATATATATATATAAGCATCATAAATTGTATTCCTATATAATTTAATACTTACTTAGACCTCACTTTATTGTTCTTTCCCTCCATGCACTGATTATGCATGATTCTGCTCAAACAAGATTGAAATTGAATTCTTCATTTCCGCCAGGTGCCCTTGAAATTTTTTTGGGATTGATTAATCAATTCACAATGTCACTCTCAAATTTAAACATTGATGATGAGAACAACATTATTGTTATTAGTTTAATACTTAAAAATAATAAATTATATGAGCTATTTTATTATTAGGTGAGAGGTAAAAGGATTGGCTTCTTTAATAGAAAAATTAATATATAAATTTAAATTAGATGGTATGATTAATTCGTTGTTTATCAAGATGTTAATAATGAGATTTAATATGCCATCTATTAAATTACGTTATATACAAGGAACTATTTTTTAAATAATAAATATTAAAATTCTATTTCATAATATCATTTTTTATAAATTTTTTGTGAGGTTAATTCACAATTTTTTAGTATGAGCTAAATCAAAGATGCTACTATTGAAGTACCTCTTCGGATTGCTCATTCAAACCCATGAATTCAATCAACTACTACTAGAGACAGTCAGCCCCGTAACTAAATGAACCAATGAGAATTCAAATCTTGTTGGTAAGAACAAAGTATCATCCTTAACCAACACATCATCATTTTATCATCCTCCTTTTTATATTAAAATATAAGAAATATTAATTATAGGTTTTCTCATTATTACATGAGAGTTAAAGGCATTAATTGGTATGATATTAAAGATTGAATATCCCAAAGTTTGTTTTAAAATTTTAATTTTGTAATGAGAGAAAATATAGTATTCATATAAATAATAGAATTTCTTAATTAAAAAGAAGTCAGTCAAATGTTTATTCTTTTGTATTGTGTTAAAAGTTTTGGTGTATTGTTAGTAGAACAGATAAGAAAATTTGATAGCATTATAAATTACAAAACAAAAATCAAGTCCAAAGTAACATAAATTAGAGATTGTTGTTAATTTTTCTTGTATTTTTTTTCTTTAGATTTGTATTCAAAATGTCAAATTTTCAATTTTTTAAATTTTTTTTGTTTTTGTTTTGATCTATATCTTTTTTTATAATTTTAATAATCAAATTGTGAAATTCAAAAGAAATACTTTCTCTATTTTTTTTCTCTTTTTGATAAATTTTGAATCGTGACTTCATCCCAACCATGACTACTAAACAATAGCAATCATAGATGGGTTTGTATCTTTTTGGCAAGAAAATAATATAATTTGACTATAATAAATTGATTATTAATAGTATTTTTTTTTTAAAATACTAGCTTTTTAATATTTATCACCATACAATTTTAGTATTTTTTTGAAAAAATTGATTATTTTACATGAAATAAAATGTATGATAGTAATACTCTTCAAAATTTATGAGGTACAATATAAAATAAATCAAAATAAAACAAAAATAAATAAACAATTATATTGAATTGAATGAGTCTTTATAACTTTTTCTCCCTTGACTTAAATTAAAAAAAATTAACTTTCCTCATAAATTCATACAATTTAATATGAAATATATTTATTTTAAAACTTGAACTTTGATCTTGGAAGGATTTCTCTAGTTTCATCATACAAAATTGATGATGGAAATAATAATAATAAATTATTTATATTATATTTTTAAATTTGTATTTTACAGATTTTGTTTATTTAAATACAAAAAATATATTGATATTGATTAAAATACACAATTGAATATGAAAAAACAAATATTACGATAATTTATTTTTAAAGATTGAACATTGATTAGGGAAAGATTTCTCCATCTTTATCATACAAAATTTATGATGCAAGAAATGATAATAAAATATTTTCTATTATACTTTTAAATTTGTGATATTTTATTCTCAAAAAAAAATCTATAAGGTGAAGGGGCCAACTTAAGTTTCAATTAGTGTTGACTAGATTTGCTCTATTAAAATTCCACTTAAAAATCATCATGTGGCTCAATACTTTCCCATTGGTATATCCAATAGTTGTAAAACGTGTTACTAATTAGACCAATTATATAATTTAACTGGTACTAATAGTAATGATTATTGGAGTATTTGTGCAAATAATGTCGTGGTCAAAGAAAACCATTAATGGGGCAATAGGGAATATGTATGACACCTCAATACAATATGACCACTTTTTGATCCTTGTGTGCATAACGAATCTCCAAAAGCTGAAACAATAGCTATAAGTACTTAAGCTGACAACAAAAAAATCTCAAAATTTAATCCTTCATTTAGGAGCTTAGAATATGAGAAATTAGCTATAAGACTACTGGAATCCTTCCCCTATATGATTTTAGGTTTTAAAAATAATATAATATTATACAATTATGATTATATAACTGGAAGAGTTATTATATCACCCTTAACATTTATCTATAGGTGATAGGATTGTACTTCAACAAGTCCTAATATTGTTCAGGGTGCTATGGACAAGTTAGAGAACCATGAACCCAACACTTCATTGGGGCTTCAATCTACCATTAACAATACTGAAGCTCCAATCCCTACAGTTCGTCAAACAATTACTTCAATTGGAGGAAGTGTTGCTATATCACCCTTCAAATTTGTTACAACTTAAGCAAGGTTATATACCGAATTTCTTTAGGGATTTTCCCTTCCCCAGGACTCATGCAAATCAAGTGTTATGTCAATGGTTGGCATGTCTATCTATTTGGTTTTGTTGATAAAGTCTATTAAGCGGTGCTCAATTAGCAAGTACTACATTCACAACCACCATGTTTGGATCAATACATTTATTCTTCACATAGATTTTATGATTTGTTGTAACATGTCTGGAAGATTGCATGAGAGGATCTGAACTACTATTAGAATGATTATGTATACCAAAAGAAAATATAGATCCATCATTTCCTAAGGTTTAGATTCATAATATATCTTGTCACTTCACAATGGGCATTCTATATGTTGGAAACTATGGTGTTGTCATTGATATCAACCCTTGGTGTTGTGGATATTGTTGGAGATTGTAAAAGAACTATATAACTCATTCATAGAGTATATAATTGGCTATAAAAAATAAAAGAAGGGATGCAATTATCTCAATCATAGAGTGCATAATAGGCTATAAGTTTACTAATTTATTGTACACATGATACCATGTCCCCTTCTTGCTAGATATTCAATGCATAGGAAAATAGTTGCATCTATCAAATGCTATGTCAACCATATTGGGATCTCAATTTAAGGAACACTTTCATTATATTAAAATTGGGGAAAAGGTTTCAAAATAATTTTTCAATCCCTTAAAGCTTACCGATTCTCACAAAATATGAATCACATGAAAGAATGTTAACTATTTCTCTTTAAAAATTCTTCAATTCTTTAAGATTTTGTCTACCATTATTAGTAAGCTTTTTGGCACAATAAGGTTCACCTAAATCTAATCAACATCTTTAACGCTATGTGAATGTGATGCCCACAAATTGTTCCGCTTCATAATGGGCCTTCTATGACCAATACCTCACTCTAGTGGAACTCTAAGAAGCAAACTTATATATTACTAATTATAAATCTTTTGGGATGTGATGAATTCAATGTGAAATTTATAAGGCCTTTTGGGATAGAGCCAATCCTATCCTTTATCAGGTCTACCAAGAATCTTATACCACTAGTTTTTAGGGACTATCATAATTAAATGAAATATAAAATTCATAACTAAGGATAACAACCTTAAAAATTTATGTCATTAGTGATTGATTACTCCTTTAAATACCCCTCAAAATCATAACCAAGGTTTTAGCATTCCTTATCTACCATTTGCTTCAATTTATTATCTGTGACATTTTTCCAAGATCAAGAGCTCAATGAAAAGTACAAAATAGAGAGACAAAATATAGAATAGGAATAAATTTTATTCTCATCAATAGATAAATGATCAATAGATCAATAGCTATTACATACAATGAATATGAGTGTTCATAAATAGGCATGGCTAGATGGATATGTGAGTACACAAACAAGACATATGGCTCAATAAGAAACAAGGGTAGGAAGGAAATAGGTGTGCTAGGTATGAGAAACAATATAATATTTCACATGAGGTGGATCAGCCACCAAAGGTGGAATTATCACTCCACAATAAGTGGATATGATAAAGTAACAACAAGACTAAAAAAGGTGGAAATTCTCCTACACAAACTATCCCAATGTGGCACAAACAACCAAGTGTCTCATACCCAAACTATTATGAAATGCATTTCCTAAGTAAACTTAAGTAAGGTTTAATAATATCCAACATGAATAATTAATTACACCAACACCCCCCCCTTAAGTGAAACTTAGGGGAATGCACTTAAGTATACAATGCAAATAAGCAATGCAAGATGGGTCCTGGCCACGAGGCCATGTTAGGTACCCATGTACAAATGCAAATGCATGCAAACCAATGCAATGAAATATCTCATAAAGTGGGGAAAGAGAGAAAAACCCAATGGGAAAAAACCCTCCCCAAAAAGAGAGACGAAAACTTTACAAGAGAACTTTCATAGAAGTGTGTGAAGGAGCAAACCCCATGTAAGGAAAAAGTCCCCCCCATATGAGAGAAGAATAAGAGCTAAGTAGGCCCCCCCTCAATGTAGAATCTGCACCAATGATAGAAGCTCAAAATTGAATGAAGAAACTTCTCCATGAACATCGAACAACATTCCTCCCCTTGGGAAGAAAAAAAATCAAAGGTGTATCCATGAAGTCTCCCCAATCATGAATGGAAGATGTAGGAAAAAAATTCATGATGAATGAAGTCTTTGAAAATTGCTCAAGTGTCCCCATGTTGATGCTGAAAGTTACCCCCTCCAAAGGTGGTGAACAACTCCACACTTATGAAAAAGGAACTCCAAGATCTAGTGGAGATGAATGTAGAAAAAGTCCCAAAGACTCATGTGTCTCCTATAAAGATAAGGAGACCTCCTCCAAATGTTGTACATAAGTATCGACAATCATGTCAACCTCAAAAGAATGATCATGTAGAGAATGAACAAGAGGGTCAGAGTGTTCCCTCGCAAAAATCAAAGAAGGATCATCTTCATCAAAGAGAAGATGAATATCATCAATGATCTCTCCCAAATCTGCAATGTAGGACTCCATAAACAAACATGCAATGTTGGTCAAGTACTCATCTCATGAAACTGAAGCTAGAAGACAAGATATATC
The DNA here is from genome assembly GCF_030272615.1 of Cryptomeria japonica. Classification (NCBI taxonomy): domain Eukaryota; kingdom Viridiplantae; phylum Streptophyta; class Pinopsida; order Cupressales; family Cupressaceae; genus Cryptomeria; species Cryptomeria japonica. The sequence continues at coordinate 716,050,017 of NC_081405.1, read as the reverse complement.
CTGCTACACTAAATCAAAAGAAGGCAAAATTTTCATACTATCTGCATCATTAGGTGCAATAGGTGATCTGATATCAATAAGAGGAGATGAAACAAAAGTCTCAAGAACGGGGTCAGATGTGAGAATCCCCAAGTTCAAGTACCCAAAGTTCTCCTCAAAGTCTGAATCATCACAAGAAGTGTGATCATCATATGTAGAATCATCATGTGAAGAATCATCATATGTGAAATAATCCTCCACAACAAAATCTGAAAAATAGTATAACCGAGATGCATGATCAACCATCCTAGTCGCAATGATAGCTCTAGTCTTCAAGTCTCCAATGAAAACTGACTCAGTTCTGAACTCCACAATTCTCTTTCTTGCCCCATGTTTGAATTGATAGATGGAAAGGAGATTGTTTATCAAATGGGGTAGACACAACATATCATTGAAGGAGTTATCCCACTGACAATAGTTCATTTCCCAATCACATCCATATATGTATGAATGCCCATCAAAATATGTGGCATGGTGAAAGGCTCAAATGTGGAGAACATAGACCATGAAGACGCCATATGATGAGAAGCCCCTAAATCTAGAAGTTATCTCCTTGAATCATAACTTGTAGTAGCACAAAGAGCTTGTCCTTTTCTTTTCCAAAAAAAGTGAGTCTTCCCACTTGTTGAAGCCATTAATGCTTGTCCTTTCCCTTTTGAGTGAGAGGAAGTGGAAGTTGATGAATCCTCCTTCTTGTAGGCATTAGGCAAATCAATGTTGTTCTTTTTGAGGATATGTGTGAGCTCATCAATCTTCATAGAATGGCAACAATGTTCCTCATGACCGAAATCTTTACAATAGGCACAAGTAGGTCTCTCCCTCTTTGGTGAATTGTCCCTCTTGGAAGAGGATGAATCTCCTTATTGTGGAGAAGGTGGTGTGTTGTCCTTAGGCTTTGATTTCTTCTTGTTTGAGTTGTCCTTTCCTTGATTTCCTTTGTTCCCTTGATTTTCCACTAAAGCTTGAGACTTAGAAGTCTTAAGAATTCCCATGCTTATCAATTTAGTTTGTTTTATCATCAAAATTTATGAGAAAGCATCAAATATAGGCATTGTGTAGCTTCAATCCATTGCCATCCTATGGGTTTGTAAACTAGAAACAAATGTTACATATTCTTGTGGAAGCTTGCCCATCAAATTGAAGATCAAATGAGCATCCTTCTTATCAATGCCACAATCCTTGAGTTGTGTCCTCAAGTCTTTTTCCTTAGTGACATAATCTTGTATTGTATCAAAGCTCTTGGGATCTAACATGGTGAGATCACTATCAATCTAATATCCCCTAATCTCATCAACTTGACCATACAAGTCTTGAAACTTTTGCCAAGCATCCTTAATTAAGGTACATTTCTCAATATGAAAGATGAGATCCTTTGATACATACTTTCTTAAGGTACCAATTGCCATGATATTTTTAGTGAGCCAATCCAAGTGAGCAACAGGATCAGCCCTAGGATCAAGGGGAGAAAAAATAGTTCCATCAATGTAATGAGTTAGTTCTTTTTCCATAAGTTTACTCCATGCATCAATTTTCCAAGTAGAATAATTATGAGGATTTAAGAGAGTAAACCTAGGAGAACCCATAGCAGCAAAATGAAGGGACAAAACAGCACAAAATAACAAGAGACACCCCTCCAAAATTCAATCAATCAAAGTAGCCCCCCCCCAAAAAAAAAAAAATTATGATTTTGGCACTTTATATGTTGTGCGTGTACAATAGGCCACTTGCAAGAAATGGAAAGTTGGACATCTTATTTTTTTCTACAATTGCCCCAATAGATTGAGAACTACAATGCAAAAGACCAGAAAGATAGATCTATGCAATACAAGTGCCAAATTGGCCAAAAAAGATCATATGCTGAGAGTACAATTTCTACTCAAAATCACTAAAAACTTGTAGCATCTTATGAAAGTAGACGAAAAATTATGCACTTTGAAAAAAATGGCATGTGAAAAGGAGTTCGTATGAGCCCAAACGGAGTCACGGAAGTTACATAAATGGGGATTGGACAGACACAGTCACCAAAAACTGTGATTTATGAAATATCTATCCATGGAAATCATAAACTAATGCCACCATGTGAAAGTACATGAAAATTAGGCCATTTAAAAAAAATTTCACTAAATAAGGAGCAAAAATGAGCAAGATATGGCCATTTGAAGTTGAATTATAAAATCAAAAAGCTCAATGAGAGGGGGCTGCCAAATTTTCAAAACATGATGAGGGAAGTGAACCACTATGTTAAATTTGATGGATGTATGGCCGTCACAAAAACTTTGCCTCCCAACCTGTATGGTGTCCGTACAGTACAGATTGCTAGCGTGTCAAAATGTGGTTGCCCAAAAAAGATGATGTTTCAATATGGAAAATACGATGTGTCACTGACTTGGTTTTGATGTGGCACATACGTGGGCGATGACTGTGCATAGGTGAGTAGGTTGCAGTATGTTGACTAGATTGTACAGTCAGGATGATGTGGCAGCATAGGTGGCTATATGGATTGCTAAGTTGTCAGATTGTGTGGTAGTCCACGTGGCTGCTGATGGGGTAGATGATTGTGTTGACTGTACACTACATGGTGTGCCAAGTTGGTGCTTGTGAGGTGACTACGTGGTTACCACATAGACTGTGGGGCCTGACAGAAGCTATCGATAGCAGAAGCAGAGCGGTCGCTAGGAAGGAAGCATGACTGCCACAGAATGGAAGTCAAAGGACTGTGGCCGAGAAGAACCATGTAGAGGGTGGCCTAGGTGTTGGGAATTATGTCAGAGACACACCAGCTTGGGGTGCTCAGGCAGGTACGAACGGTGGGAAAGAAAGCGTCAAAGCGAGAGATGTCAAGGTGTCGAAAGGATGTTGGGAGACGTCGACAGTGGTACGATGGTTGACAAATATCACCAACAAAATGTGTAGACCCTGCCAAATGCGTAGGGGTTGTATGGTGGGGGCAGGGTAAATTAACACCCCCCCCCACAATACAAATATATAATTTTTTTTTTTTTTTTTCAAATGAAAATTTTACAATTTAATATTAAAACTCCGAATATAAAAAAATGGAATTGTTTTAATAAATTTGACTTTCACCCAATATAGGCGAATTTATAATCATAATTCATGGAAACAACCACTCAAACGCAATGGCGAGGTCGGATCTGGTTTCAAATGCCTCCAAAAGACGTTTCTCCTTACATCTACTTCTTGACGCCCTTCAACAATGCCTCTTAAAGACAAATCAATGTCGCTCTAATGGCTCTGATACCATGTGAGATTTTGCCAAGATCAAGAGCTCAATGAAAAGTACAAAATAGAGAGACAAAATATAGGACAATAATAAATTGTATTCTCATCAATAGATAAATGATCAATAGATCAATAGTTGTTACATATAATGAAAATGAGCCTGCATATATAGGCAATTATATATGGATATGTGAGCACACAAACATGACATGTGGCTCAATAAGAAACAAGGGTAGGTAGGAAATAGGTGTGGTAGATAGGAGAAACAATATAATATTCCACATGAGGTGGATCACCCACTGAAGGTGGAATTATCACTTCACAATAAGTGGATATAATAAAGTAACAACAAGACCACAAAAGGTGGAAATTCTCCTACATAGACTATCCTAATGTGGCACAAATACCCAAGTGTCTCATACCCAAACTACTATGAAATGCATTTCCTAAGTAAACTTAAGTAAGGTGTAATAATATCCAACATGAATAATTAATTACACCAACATTATCTAACCAAAGAAAATTGGTTTCATTAAAAGTCATAATATCCTTGACAATATTATTCCTATTGAAGAAGGCATGGACTAGGATGAGAGTTCATAGCAATAACCCAATTCAATAAAAAATTATTTTATTAAGGCTTATTGTTGAATTGAATGACCTCTCATCCTTGCTATGTGTATGGCCCTTGAATTTGCCCACAATTTTTTTTTACTTTATTCAAATCCATTTTATGGATGCCTCTATTTATCTCATCATTCACTATTTTTTTATTTTCATTCCATTCACTAGGGATGTCCTCTATAAAGTGCACACAATACATTGAGAGAGGGGGGATGGATCATTATATGCAAATATTACTAATTGCTTGGCATTAATTACTCTAAATAACTTCTTCATGTAAACATTGGGTCTACCTATCTAATGTAAATCCATGATGCAATACATAGAACATATAGATGAACACACATAGACACACACACAATTAACACTATATATACATGGAAAATGGCAAAAACCATGGAGATAATAACTGATTGGAACTACTACCCAAATTTAACCTCATAAATAAAACATCATTTACATTTATAGTTTTATAGGAACCACCCTACTAGAGACATCAATCCCCTTGAAGTATAGCTAGCACCAACCCACTAGAGACACCAATTTTAATTTCCTAGGTCTAAACAAAAAGTTAGGAGCCAGATATTCAGTCTCAACAATGTATATTTTTTCTTTGAATACTAGTGTGAATGAACCTATAATTGTAGAATAGGCATTAGGTATGAATAATGCAGAATCCTAGAAAATTGCTATGGATGAAGAAATGACAACCTTGGAAAAGAATGATACATGGGATCTTGTACCATTTCCTAAAGGATGAAAACTTGTTGGTTGCAAATGGGTGTTCAAGAAAAGGATTGGTTCAAATGGAGGTATTGAAATGTATAAAGAAAGGCTGGTTGCGAAAGGCTACTCTTAGGTTGGGGTTTTTTATTATGGCGATATATTTTCTCCTATTGTAAAAATGACATTCATTAGATTTTTTCTTCCTATTACTACTACTTATGATTTAAAGGTTGAGAAAATGGATGGGCTATCCCACATTAATGTTTCCCACTTTCACCAATGAAGGAAAAATGAGATGGAAGGAAAAAAAATTCGAAAAGGGTTCAAGAGAAGTGGGGGTGTTTGAATGAACTACCCTTTGGTGTTCGAGTGAACCCCCCACTTCGCTCGAACCCCCTTTTTCGAGCGAAGCACCTTTAATGCTTGTTTATTTCATTTTTTAATTATATTGGGGGGGTTCTCTCAAAACCCCTTCATTCAAACCCCCCAAATGGGGGGGTTCGCTTGAACCCCCTTTCATTCGAACCCCTTTTATTACACTTATCTAAAGCTTTCTACATTTTTTGTAGACTTTTAGTCTTCAAAACTCAGGTTGAAGGCTCAAATGGAATGATCTTGACAACCCAAAATGTAGTATGGTAGTCCAGCAAGCAATCTTTCCAATGACTGTAATTTTATTACATCTTGAGTTTATTATGAACTAGTTTTTTTAATTTTACAAAACATAGGTTTTTCACCAAACATGAACTTCTCTGTTCAACGCATTGAGAAAAATAGGAAATTAATTCAATTTTTTTTTGAAAAATATCTATGCCCCAGGTATTGATGTCTTCTTTCTAACAAAAAAAATAACATTGAATTTTGATATATATATAACAAGTTATGTGTTCAAACTCAAACCTATGTTTGAATTATGACTAGTCAGACTTCAAAACTTAATAAAATGAAAAATATTCAATACATTACTATCAAACCAACTGCAAGCCCTGGATATTGATGTTACAAACCAAAATTCGAAAGAATTGAGTTTTTATCATTTATAGAAAAAAAGTTATACATTTCGGGAGGCACATCACTCTTAAAAATTGTAGTTTTGTATAAAAAACTACTTTTTGAGGGAGATGGAAAAATTAAAAACAAATCCTTCAAAAAAATTTGAAAAAATACATATATATAGAATCTACAAACAAAATGCTACAAATCACTAATTTACATCATCTTCAAATTCTTAATAGTTTAAAAGTTATAGTTCTCAGAAGTTTAAGATTATTTAAAAAATGTTCATCTCAGTGTCAAAAGTGGCAAAAAAGTGGGAACCATTATTGTGAGTTCACTTGGATGTGAAAACTGAATTCCTTCATGGTGATTTGGAGGAGGATATTTAAATGACACAGGTAGAGAACTGCATGGTAAAATAATAAAGTAATTTGGTTTGTAAATTGAAAAAATATTTGTATGGACTCAAATAGAGTCCTAGGATATGCTAGGTCAAAAATTCATACATAGGTGTTGAATTTTTGGAATTGAGCATTCTAAATCAGATTATTGTGTTTGTTGTAGGTTTGATATTGAGCATTTCCTATACATTTCATTATACGTTGATGACAAGTTATTCTTGTTAAATGGAAAGGTATGATTTCATAACTAAATGAAAGATCTTGGTGCAGCGAAGCACATTATTATAGACCATTATGTGTTCCCTTTACCACTGGAATTAAATCCTACCACCCCTCCTCCCTCTAACCCTCCCTCTAGGGCTCCTCCCACCTCAATGAGCTCCACCCTAATCATCATCATCAAACTCCTCTAGAGCAAGAATCGACTCTCCCGACTCTGTCAATCGAGGGAACTTGTGTGTCAAAAAGTACTACGTATACTCTGCAGTCATCCCTACATCCTCTATATGCTCAAACATACTCCATACACAAAAAGGCAAAGAATATAACTCAACCTAGCCTATCACAAAATCCAATGTGGGCCCCCAATTTGTCCTCTCCTTACATACCCGAGTGTACACAGTCATCCCCTGCAACATTGGTTGCACGCATCCAAACTATCAGTAAACCGTCGGTAATGTTGGCATTATGTAAACAAGTATGAGGATATGATGACATTGTTAGGCCCACTATGGAAAGCTAATGTACTAAGAGGGGAGGGGTGAATCAGTACTTCAAAACTTTTCTTGAATAATAACTTTACTATTATGCATAAACAGAATAGTGCAGTAACATAAAATAAAGTTAAAACAAATAGATAACACTCATACATGATTCACTCCATAGCACATATATTTTGGTTACGCAGAAACTCTTGGTTAGAGAGAAAAATTGCAGTAGGGATGGCACCCAAAACTTCACTATTGCAATAATAAAGAGTGCTCGGTTAGAGCTACATTTTAGCTATTTCTGATAGCTTACCCTATTAGGAGTAACACGATATGTTAGATCTACCTTGCTAAAGGATTTTACAACATTTATTTTGAATGCTAGACCTGGTTAGAGGCTTTACAATTTATAGACTTGATTAGAGTCTTTTACCCTGTTAAAGGTTTCTCTTTCAACTTCACAATATTACAATAAAATCATTACAAATATCTGCAACTTTACATCTTAAATGTTATAGTAGATTCTATGTACTCAGAATAGATTACCTTGCTTATAGCATACCTCAGTAACCCATATAGTAACTTAGTAAACCCTTCTGTTTACTCTATTCTTCGACTGTTCTCTGAAAACCTTCTTGGTGACCTCTGTGTCTCTGTAACAGTCTTCTTACACACATGCATACACCCTTAACTAATGTTGTATAAATAGATCTCTTAAGATGGTGATCCAATTCATTGCTTCGATCTTACAAACAAGATTCCTCGAATGAATAACTATACAAAATATTTCATTGGTTAGATTGATCTCAAAATCATACACAATCTTCTCGTGCAATTTCCAATGTAATAACAGTTAGATGTGCCTCGATCTTGTAACACGTTTTCATATGCATGTCCAAGTTCAATGTATCTGGTAACACATTTCACTCGGTGTATATCAACTCAGTGTGTCATCTTTGCTTCTCGGTAGTCATAAAAAGATACTCGATAGACAGCTCGGTGTATACTGCATTCTGTGACTACTTTCCTCTGTAACCGACTAGATTGTGCATACCGACTTCTCTATGTATACCGACTGCATGATTCGGTAGTGTTAACTGACTAGAGTATATAGTATGACTTTGAATATAAAAACTAATGGCAATTTGATAAGTAGTAACAATCTCCCCTTTTGACATTAGTTGAGATGTTTGACAAAAACTACTTTCAAAGTCATAACCCAAAAATCTATATACTTTGCAAAATGACTATACTTGACAGTATATACAATAGTCAATGAAATAGTATATTCAGATATACTCCCCTTACCATTATACTATACATAACTCTGATTTTTGCATGCTCGGTTTTGTGCTTGTGTGCTTTGCTTTCTATCCTTGGATACTATGCATACTCTGCTCGGTATACTCCCCTTGTATACAATATTCCGAATACTGTATCAAAACTGTATTACTCCCCAAATATAGTATCACTCAATATATTGAATTACTCCCCATTTTTGACAAACATCAAAAAACTTAATTTCCATCCGGGGGTGGTAACTGATCAAAAATAGATTTATACTTCTTCCAGGCGTCGGTGAGTGCGACAGAGAGTGCATCTTTTACACTTTCCATTAAAGAATTTTGTGCTTGAATATCAGCCAATAGTGATATTAAGCCATCAAGAGTGCTCCCCTCTTGTGTAGTAGATAGGTGCATGGCTCAGTTAATTTGTTCTTGAACTGATGAAAGATGAGGAAGGAATAATGTCTGGAGTGTCATTATATCCATCCTGATCTTATGTTCTTCATTTCTGAGTTCCAATTGTTGAGCCATGAGTTGTTGAAGCTTGGTATAAATTTTTTGAATTGAATTGGGCTCAGGAGTCAACTTATTTGAGAGATCAGTGATCTCTTTCTCAATTGCATCAGTTTTATTCTTGATATCTTTAATGAATATAGAAAATGTACAAAGTTTCTGAAATAAATAAAGAATATGCTTGAGTTGAGGGGACAACTCAGCAATGAATTTGACAAGTTTGACTTTGCCAATAGCTAGAGCTTTTTGTACCTCTTCTATCATTTTTGCAGTAAGCTCCTTGTCTTTGAGCTTGCTCAAGTACTTAGATGCATCAACTCCGGATGTTTCTATTTGATTTAGGAGTTCATCCAGTTGAATGTGGATGGCTGCATCGGTTGATACTGTAGCTGTAGGTAGCATATCTGATAGCAGTGTCTTCACCTTCTGAAGTACTTTATACTTCTTTTCTATGGCCATCTATTTTTCTTGTTTAGCCTTTGCTTTGCATAGTTCACCAAAATCAATGAGTGCTTGCCCCTTTAATTTTGATATATCCACATTGGGCAACACTATTGGTTTAGATAAATCAATTTTGAAACTATGCTTTTTCACCTTCTTCTCTTTACCTTTGGTTGGTTGAACCAAGCCAATAGCTTGAGAGGCTTGCTGACCCTCGGTAGGTTGCTCAGTAGAGGCAACACTTTGGTCAGTTCCTGTAGTTGTTGTGGTGTCTTTTGGTGTCTCGGTACGGGGTGTCTCAGCTGCTACATTTTCAGTGCTCGAGGGTGCTCGAGAGGTCTGGTCTTGAGTAGTCTCTTCTCCTGTTGCAGACTTGTGACCTTCGGTGCCTTGTGTTGTATCCTAGGGAGCTTCGGTAGAGACAAGTTGAGTGATCGGTGGATAAGGTTGAACTTGTTCTAAAACGGATTCACTAGATACAAGTTTTGCATATGTAGTGCCTTCTATCATCTCCTGCTCTTGTTCCTCTGTATCCATGACATCTTCATCAATTTGAATAGTGTCAGTCAGGTCTTGCTCAGTAGCATCAGGACCGTGCTCGGTGACGTCAGGATCTTGCTTGGTCACATCAATGATTTCAACTTTAGATTGTTCACTGGCATCTTTGATTTTGAAGATTTCCTTCCATTTTGCTTTTGTCTCATTCTCTACATCAATATATAGCCCATTCATCAGTTTTAAGGCTCTCTGTTTGACAAGAACTTTTGAATTGTAGGTTGTCAAGTGTTCCTTTATTTCTGCTACAGACATATCAGGAAATAGATGGACTAGACTCCTTTCTCTGATTTGTTTCTCTGAGTACATTGCATATTTCCACCTGTTATCAATATGCAAGTAAAGTTCATTTGGAAGTGACTTTACTAGTTCCAATGGAGCTAGCCGAAACTTTAGAAGTGTACAGATGACAACTTCTTCAATTTGTCTCTGCTCATCATTATTTCTTGCTTCATACTTGACATATCTAAAAGAACCAAATCCACCATATTTTTTTAGATTGGCACAAAAGTTTTGCACACTATGTATATTTACCTTCTTGCTTTTGACAATTTGGAATTTGTTGGCATCCTCAGATTCTGTATCACTAGACTCTTTTGCCAGGATGAGTCTCCGAGTAGATTTCTTGTATGTCTTGATTACCTTGGGAGCAGTAACACTATTATTTTTCTTACTCAGTGATGTAGTTGATGGTCTTGTATTAGGTCTCTTTGTTGGAGGAGTCGGTAGGGCCTTTGAAATGTCTTGTTTCTTTCTTTTCAACACTTTACCCTTAGGCAATTCGGTGCTCAGTGTTATTGTTGCCTCTTGAGCTTTTGATTCCTCTTCAGTGATGGCAAGAGTACCTTTGACAAGTGTGGAGGAAGATTCTTCTCCGAATTTCTCTGTTAAAACCTTTATCATCTTTGTTGCTTTCCTTGTAGCTTTGGGTACTACAATGCTCATTTTTACTTTTCCCTTCACCTCTTCATAGGTTCCATACCTCGGTTCGATGGCATGCCTTGGTAATGAAAGATATGCATCAATTTTCTATTGTGTGATATCAAAGTCAATCTCGTAACCCATAGGTGGCAAAGATTGAGTCCTCGGTTCCACAACATTCACATAACAGTAATCAGTATCTACCTCAAAGCATATATCATCTTTATATTTCTCCACTAGCTGGGGTGGAATCCGGTACCTGTTGTGCATCTTCTCTTGAAATTTGCTAAAATAATCATCCATTATATCATTGAAATTATCACCTAGCATCTTGATAAAGTCATTAATCTGATGGGTGATTGGTCGGTGTAGCTCCCAAACTACTTTACCGACTGATGGAAAGAATTTTTCAAAGTAGAAAAACATGCATACAAGAAGTGAACCAAACTTTAGTGTATTTTCCGAGTTGTTCTTCTTCGGCTTCCTTATTGTGTTTTCATTCCATTCTCAAAAAGGTTGTTCAGTAACACTTCACATAAATCAGTTTTCATTCCATTTTTCACAATTTTATAAGCTATGTTAACTGCGGCACAGGGTACACTGTTTTCCCTTGCAGATTGGAAGAAACAGTAACCAATTACTCTAATGGAAAACTTAAGTTCTACATCAGTGACATTGTTCAGTTTCAATCCTCTGTAATTAGATTCAACTCTAGTTAGACTGATTAATTCCTTTTGTGATATCATCTTATGTTCTTGTGTATGATCATAGATAGGATAACCGATGATCACATGAATGATTTCCTTGGTGATTTTGAATGGTTGGTCTTCTAGCCACATGAAATCATCATGAACTCTGCTCAAAACAAACTTGACCCATTGGGGCTTGAACACATGAGGGTAGGTTAGGGCTTCAGTCAATCCTTTGATCTTGATGTGTTCATACTTGCTGTTTAATTTACCATCTGTGCATGATTCATCATAGGTATCTCTTATCTCAACATGAACGAGTTCCTCAACACGGTATTTGGTGAAGAATCTAACATCTTCAACTAACAAGACTCGATCCGGGATGAGTGAAAACATGGTTTTGTCATCCGGTTTAGAGGCGACTTTAGGAGTCAAAGTGTATTTCAGTGAGGGCTTCTCTACATTCTTGACAACTATGGGATCTTGGATCTTGGGCGCCATTGTAGATTTCAGGTAAAACTTAGCAAACTATCCTTAGGGTTTGACGGTTTACAAACGACAGACACTACACACTCAGCAGATAAAAACAATTTGATAAGATCAGAAACCAGCTTAACAATGCGATGAGATTTGATGTAAATACCTTGGATTCGCTTTGAATGAGGTTTGATTGCTTTGATTCGCTCTACTCTGCTCTTTTAAAAACTTGGTGAATGTAAATGACTGTGAAAATGCTTTTAATTACACAAAATACCTTATCAGGCTCCGTGCAGGTTAGGTCAAAACATTAAATGCACTCAGTTCACCTTTAACCGATTTACTCTCTTTTTTTTTGGTTTTAACCAAGTAACCAAATTTCCTTCATTTACCGACTTGATAGGCTTCCTGTATTCACCGACTTGACAGGTTTCCTGTAAAGTACTTTTGATAGAATTTCAAACTTACTAACACATCTTAACTATGCAGATTTTGAATTTTTTGTACATAATAGAATAGGAACTGTTATGATTTTAACCTTCAGAGAATGCAGTCCCTTCATACCTTTGCTGATTAATTTGGAATAGGTGCACCTAACTCGATAGGTAAGGTGCTTTCTTCATTTGACACAATTTCCTTCTTTTTCCAATTCATCTTTAATTTTTCTTTTAATTCTTCAGTGTCTCCTCTAGGTTGATCTCTGCAATCTCCAGCCAAATGTCCAACTTTGTGACAATGAAAACATGCCATACCAAGATTTCTCCATGATCTTCGGTTGTTCATTCCAAACCTTATAAAATAGTTGGCACTAATATGTCCATATCTTCCACAACATTCACACCATATCCTTGTATTGTAATCCCATGGTACTGCTGCATATTGTCGGTAAGGATTTGTGTGAGTTCGGTAACCTCTAGTGTTTGCTCGGTGTGCAGACCACATGTAGTTCTTTTGCTTAAGCCAGCACTTCTCAGTACTATGTCCATATCTATTGCAGTTTCTACAAAACCCTTTGAATTTTGCCTTCTGATAGTTGTTGATAGACTTTGTCCTACATTGATTAGATGTGTGACCATATTTATTACAATTGTAACAATAATCATTGGACTTAGTGATATTCGGTTGCTTACCTTTTCTGATTTGGCATATGTTGGTACTGTGACCTTGATTTCCATAGTAGTAGCAAATAGGATTCTTTCTTTTTATGTTATTCCTTTTTCCAGCCTGCTTTGATAATTCTCCTCTCTCGGTAGTATGAATTCCTTTCTCGGTAGAGTCTTTTCCTTTGTAACCGAGTCCTACATCTCTGTTGGGTCTTCTTGTATTCAGTTGCTCATCCAACATCTTTGTTTCTTCATAACTCTTCTTCAGTGTTTCTTTGGATTTCTTCTCTATTTCAAGTTCATCGGTCAGCCTTGATACTTCAAGTTTCAATGCTTGATTTTCATCATTCTTAAGAATTGCTTCATGATATGCATAACCTAGTTGATCTGTCATATTTTGTTGAATCCCAATCAATCTTATGATTTCATCATTTTTATCAGATACTAAGACTTTAAGTTGTTGTTTCTCTCTTTGTAGATCTCTTGCTTTATCCTCTGTTGTCCTTAATCCATCTATATTTTCAGTCATTTGTGTGCTAAAATGTTCATGTTCTCTTTTCATTGCTTTTAGTTGATCAGTTAGTGCTTTGTTCTTTTATTTCAATACTCCAATCATTTCTTTAGTTTCTTCAGATATACTATTCTCAGATGATGTCTCAATTTGTTCCACTAACTCTTGAGAATCCTGCAAGTCATCAAATAATCTTCTTCTTACTTTCAAAGATTTTTGCATTTGCCTTTGCATGTCTGCAATCACTTGATTAGCATGATCCAACTCTTCTTGCAGATATACAATCCTCCAAGATTGTTTGTAGCCTTCCATTGATAAGATCCTTCTCTTTAGGCAGTTAAACCCTTTTCCAAGATACAAGCTTTGATACCAATTGTTAGGCCCAATATGGAAAGCTAATGTACTGAGAGGGGAGGGGTGAATCAGTACTTCAAAACTTTTCTTGAATAATAACTTTACTGTTATGCATAAATAGAATAGTGCAGTAACATAAAATAAAGTTAAAACAAATAGATAACACTCATACATGATTCACTCCATAACACATATATTTTGGTTATACAGAAACTCTTGGTTAGAGAGAAAAATTGCAATGGGGATGGCACCCACAACTTCACTACTACAATAATAAAGAGTGCTCGGTTAGAGCTACATTTTAGCTATTTCTGATAGCTTATCCTATTAGGAGTAACAAGATCTGTTAGATCTACCTTGCTAAAGGATTTTACAACATTTATTCTGAATGCTGCACCTGGTTAGAGGCTTTACAATTTATAGACTTGATTAGAGTCTTTTACCCTGTTAAAGGTTTCTCTTTCAACTTCACAATATTACAATAAAATCATTACAAATATCTGCAACTTTACATCTTAAATGTTATAGTAGATTCTATGTGCTTAGAATAGATTACCTTGCTTATAGCATACCTTGGTAACCCATATAGTAACTTGGTAAGCCCTTCTGTTTACTCTGTTCTTCGACTGTTCTTTGAAAACCTTCTCGATGACATCTGTGTCTTTGTAACAGTCTTCTTACACACATGCATACACCCTTAACTAATGTTGTATAAATAGATCTCTTAAGACGGTGATCCAATTCATTGCTTCGATCTTACAAACAAGATTCCTCGAATGAATAACTATACAAAATATTTCATTGGTTAGATTGATCTCAAAATCATACACAATCTTCTGGTGCAATTTCCAATGTAATAACGGTTAGATGTGCCTCGATCTTGTAACACGTTTTCATATGCATGTCTAGGTTCCATGTATCTGGTAACACATTTCACTCAGTGTATATCAACTTGGTGTGTCATCTTTGCTACTTGGTAGTTATAAAAAGATACTTAGTAGACAACTCGGTGTATACTACGTTCTGTGACTGCTTTCCTCTATAACTGACTAGACTGTGCATACCGACTTCTCTATGTGTACCGGCTACATGATTTGGTAGTGTTAACCGACTAGAGTATATAGTATGACTTTGAATATAAAAATTAATTGCAATTTGATAAGTAGTAACAAACATTGTATGTTGTCATTGATGTCAATAACTAGTATTTGTGAAGAGAGAACCGACATGTTACCAAGAACTGGTATAGGAGAGAACCAATATAACATTGTGAACTAGTATGTGTGCCAAAGTGAAGCTGTGTGTCTATTCAAGATGAACTGGCATGTTGATATGAGAACCAATACATGGAAGCTTTGTATGACTACCGTTTGGTAGTCTTAGCTTTGTATGACTATCGGTTGGTAGTCTCAGGGTTTCTAGTTGATGAGTTTCAAGCCTGTGTGACTCAACCGGTGACTTTGTGTGATGAGTTAGCATTGCAACAAAGAACAGACTGTGTTGCCACGTTAGCCTAGTGCACATGAAGGATCTTGCATGAAGGAGATTGTTCTTATCTACCTCAGGAATGTGGAAAGTCTGTAAATGGTGAAAACACGTGATGGGTTATCGACTGCCATGAAAGCTGTGGAAAATGAATGATGGAGAATGTCTTGAGATCGGTTCAAGATTGTTGCATTCAATACAATGTGCTCAATGGTCAGGATTGAACCATTTGAATTGCTTAACCTAACAGGTTTAGGGTTTAGGGTTTATGCTACCGACCTATCTATTTCCTATAAGGTCGATGCTCTGTTTCTTTCTGAAGTTGTTGGCAAAAGTTGTGTGTGTGTATCCAAGTATGTTATTCTTTCCAAACCAAAGGAAAGAAGTGATACCTGCAGAGTGTTAGTGCAGAAGGTGAAGAGGAGCTAAAGCGGATCTGCATTAGCATTGAGTGCTATTACCAGATCATTATAATACCTGTTGATCTCTAACCACTTCAAAAGTTGTGAAATCCCTTAACTGGGTAGCTTGAACTGGTTTACTGTAAATCCTTTAATAGGGTGACTCAAATCCATTGAGTTCTTGAAATCCTCTAACAAGGTAACCTTTAACAGGGTTCAACCCTTAACCGAGTATTCTAGCCATCCCTTAACTGGGTGATCCCTAATAGGATCGGTTCCTAACAGAACCTATTGTATCAGTCTTTTACTGGACAAGGCTCCTAACATAGTGGACTTCTAAAGAGTTCAAAATAGCTTGTGGGTATTCATCCCCACTGTAGTTTTTCCCAGTTGGGTTTCCACGTGAAAAATTTGTGTGTCATGTGTGGTGTTTTTCATGTGATGGTTCAATGTCTTATGTTTGATGGTAAAACATGTTGAACTAGCTGTTATTATGTTTTTGGTGATAGATTACCTATTCATGAACTAGGGTGAAATGGAAATGAAGTATTAGATTGTATGAAAAGATAAGTGTCGCCAGTTTATGCATGTCTCAATTATTCTTGGTTTAGCCGGTTGCACTCTATTTTAGACCGGTGTTACTGTTTGTTTGCCAAAGCACAATGTCTGCTGACAAACTGGTTTGAAAGAATGTATTTTTGTCTGTACTGATTCACCCCCCCCTCTCAGTACCGGTTTGGTACTATTCGCTCATCATTAAGTTATCAATTGGTATCAGAGCCTCCTCCAAGTCCTCTATGTTGTAAGCTTAACTGCTTGAGGGAAAGATCCTATTGTAATGATGAAGAGGGAAGGTCCAAAGTTCAACAAAGAGAATTTCAATATGTGGAAAGACAGAATGAAGATATACATAAGAAGCATGAGTGCTCCACACTGGAGCTATGTTGAGAATTCCTTTGTTGTTTCTACCGGTACTCTCACTGATGATCAAAGGAGAGAAATATAGGAGAATGGGCAAGTCATGGAAGCCCTAATCAACATTTTATCTAACATTGAGTTTATTGATGTCCAGGATAAGGACAACCCCAAAGAAGTATGGGAGACTCTTGAGAGTATCTATGGTGGTGATGAGTATGTAAAAAGGCTAAAGAAGAAAGCCTTAGGGGGCAAGTTTGAAGACATGCAGATGGTTGAAGGAGAGACAATTCAACAATATGGAATAAGAATCAAAATTATTGTTGGAGACATCAAGAGTGCAGGAGGCAAAATAGAAGATTCCACTGTGGTAAGCAAAGTTCTGAGATCCTTATTACCGGTCTATGCAATAAGGGTTGCTGCTATTTAGGAGTTGAGATCAATAGACAAGACTAAGGTATCCCTTGACTCCATCATTGCAGAGTTGATAGCCTATGAGCTAAATAGTTTTGATGACAGTGTTCAAAAGACTGAATAAACTTTTAAAGCCTCTTCTATATCATCAAGAAAAGGAAAGGAAGCATGCACCAGTGGTGAACCGAGATAGAGTAGAGAAATGGATGATGAGGAGATCTTGATGGAATTTGAAGCTCTTCTTGTTAGGAAGCTTCCAAAAGGAACTAGTAAATATAGAGGTAAGCTCCCTTTGAAATTTTTTTCTTGTAACCAGATAGGACATATTGCTATAAACTGTCCTAATGGTGACAACAAGGATAAACCAGAGAGGTTCAAGAAATTCAAAGGAGGGAATTGGCGAAATTGCTTTGTTGCAGTTGATGAAGGTGTCACAGATGAAGAATCAGAAGACAAAGAGAATGAAGACATTGTGTTTGTTGCAGTAAAGGAAGATGTGTCAGACAAGAAGGCCCTTGTCTCTCGCTTTGATAATTCCAATGAGTGGATTATTGACAGTGGCTATTCTCACCATATGACTGGTGACCAAAGTAAGTTTCTATCTTTGGAAGAATATGATGGTGGTGTGGTTCATTTTGGTAATAATGCACCATGTATGGTCAAAGGAAGAGGGTCCATCTCTTTGAATGGAAAGAGTAGTGTTGACAATGTATATTGGGTTGATGGTCTTAGACACAATCTTCTGAGTGTTTCCCAGCTGAATGATAGTGGTCTCACTCTAGAGTTCAAAAATGGAGTATGTAGAATAAAAGGAAAGAATGGTGAAGTGGTGGCCACCGGTATGCAAACCAAAGGGAACTTGTTTCAGCTGAATGCAAATGTAAGTACATGTCTTATGGCTAAATTTGATGATAGCTGGATATGGCATAGTAGACTTTGCCATGTAAACTTTAATAACATTGTGAAGGCTAGTAAGACAAAGGCAGTCAGAGGATTGTCGGTGCTGAGTAAACTGGAAAATACCTTGTGCAGAGAGTGTCAACTGGGGAGAATGTCTTCCTAACTTTTAAAGCTAAATCTTTGTCAGCAGACAATTTACTTGATCTTGTGCATACTCATTTGTGTGGTCCTATGAAAACTAGGAGTGTGCAGGGTGATAGGTACTTCATGATTCTCACTGATGACTGCTCAAGAATGATGTGGGTCACATTCTTGAAAGATAAGTCTGAATCTTTTGGAAAGTTCAAAGCTTTCAAACTTTTGGTAGAAAAGGAAAGTGGTAGAAGAAACAAATGCCTTAGAACTGATCAAGGAGGAGAGTTCACTTTCGGTGAATTCAACAAGTACTATGAAGAAAATGACATCAAGAGGCAAATGTCTGCCCCCCAGATTCCACAACAGAATGGCTTAGCAGAGAGAAACAACCGGGCTATGGTTGAAGCAGCTAGAACTATGTTGATATAAGGAAAAGTTGCTCACACCTTTTGGAGAGAAGCAGTGAGCACTGCAGTGTACACAATGAACCGGGTACTCATCAAGAAAGGAAAAGAAAAGACTCCTTATGAGTATTGGACCGGTAATACTCCAGTAGTAAGCTACTTTAGAATGTTTGGTAGCAAATGTTATATCAAGAGGCATGAACATCAGAGCAAGTTTGATGCAAAATGTGATGAAGGAATATTCCTAGGATATTCCACCACGAGCAAAGCTCTCAAATGCTTTAACAACGGGACTCAGAGAATTGTGGAAAACATCAATGTTAGAGTTGATGAAAACTCTGGAAAACCTGAGGAAACCGACAATAAGAAAGTAAGGGATGAATCGGTAGTAACCTTCTGGGAACCGGTTTCTAATCTGTCAAGTACCAGTAACAATGTTCTTCCACTGGTAAATGTTGATGTTGATGAAGATGATGATGAAGAAGAAAAGCAGGAGGAATCAACCAAGAGCATTCCTCAGTATGTCAAGCTGAATCATGATCCTAAGCAGATCATAGGAGATAAGGATGCAAGAATCCTTACAAGAAGAAAGGTCAGAGAAAGTTCTTGTATGATCTCTAAATTTGAGCCTAAATCATTCAAAGAGGCACATAAAGATGAGGATTGGATCAAGGCAATGGAGAAAGAACTTGACCAGATAGAGAAGAATGATACATGGTCTTTGCTACCCAGACCGGAGCATAAAAATGTCATTGGAACCAAATGGGTTTTTAGAAACAAAAGTGAGGATGGCACAGTGGTAAGGAACAAAGATAGATTAGTATGTAAGGGATATGCTCAAGAAGAAGGAGAAGACTATGGAGAAACCTTTGCTCTAGTAGCTAGATTGGAAGGAGTTCTTATGCTTCTTGCATATGCAATCTTTAAAGGATTCAAAGTATATCAAATGGATGTAAAATCTACATTTCTAAATGGAGTACTTGAAGAGGAGGTATATATAGAGAAACCAGATGGGTTTTCCCTATTTGAAGATAGTGACATGGTGTGTAGGCTACATAAAGCCTCATATGGTCTAAAGTAGGCACCTAGAGCATGGTATGAATGTCTACACTCCTATTTACTGAAAAATTGGATTTGAGAGAACAAGCGAAGATAGCAACATCTACTTGAAATCTAAAGGAGATTAGATCCTGATATGTGAGGTATTTGTTGATGACATTATCTTTGGTGGAGACGATAAGATGAGTCATGAGTTTGCAGATAAGATGAAGAAAGAGTTTGAAATGTCACTCATAGGGGAGATTAAGTTCTTCATTGGACTACAGATTCAGCAGATGAAAGATGGAATCTTTATCACTCAGTCCAAGTATGTCAAAGAGGTGTTGAAGACCTTTGGCATGGAAGATAGAAAACTGGTTGGTACACCAATGGTGACTAGTTGTAAACTATCCAAAGAGGATGATTCAACATTGGTTGATGAGAAGGAATATCGATCAATAATTGGTAAGTTACATTATGTAGTGCATAGCAGACCAGATATTGCACATGTAGTTGGCATCACTCCAAGGTTCTAGAAAAGTCCAAGAGAATCCCTCTTGCTTGCAGTCAAGTGGATTCTTAGGTATCTAAATGAAACTATTGATTATGGATTGTGCTATCCATATAGCAAAGATTTCAACTTGAAAGTATTCATAGATGCTGATTGGGCAAGGAATGTGGATGACTGGAAGAGCACAACCGATGGTGCATTCTTTCTCGGTGGTACACTGGTCTCATGGATGAGTAAGAAGTAGAGTTGTATCTCTCAGTCTACAACAGAAGCAGAGTATGTTGCAGCTTTCATGAACTGGACTCAAACAATTTGGATGAAGCATGTATTAAATGGCTTCAAAGTTCCTGTATCTGAATTGGTAAGTATATTTTGTGACAATACTAGTGCGATTAACATCTACAAGAATCCAGTTTTACATTCTAGAACCAACCACTTTGAGCTTAGGTATCATTTCTTGAGGGAAAAGTTTCAGAACAAAGAGATTGTACTGGAACATGTTTCCAATAAGGAGCAGTTAGCAGATATATTTACCAAGCCTCTCCCAAAGGCTACATTTATGTACTTAAGAGGTGAGTTAGGGGTGATGCCCCTTTAGGAGGTAAACTAAAGGTATATACTCTATATCAGTCAAGTATTGCATAGTCAAAATTCTCTTTAGGATTGATGTGATGATGGATGCTACTCCTCGGGGGGAGCAGCATAGTGGAATAGAAAATATTGTGCCTCCACTTTGGCATTGTTGTCAAAGGGGGAGAAGAAGTGAAGTGGAGAAGATATCTGCAGAAATTAGAGGAGAAGATGTGAAGCAGCGAGATATCTTTGTATATTGCCATCAATGCCAAAGGGGGAGATTGTTGGCATTATACAAACCAGTATGAGGACATGATGACATTGTATGTTGTCATTGATGTCAATAACCGGTATTTGTGAAGAGAGAACCGACATGTTACCAAGAACCGGTATAGGAGAGAATTGGTATAACATTGTGAACTAGTATGTGTGCCAAAGTGAAGCGGTGTGTTTGTTCAAGATGAACCGGCATGTTGATACGAGAATTGGTACATGGAAGCTTTGTATGACTACCAGTTGGTAGTCTCAGCTTTGTATGACTACCGATTGGTAGTCTCAGAGTTTCCAGTTGATGAGTTTCAAGCTTGTGTGACTCAACCGGTGACTTTGTGTGATGAGTTAGCATTGCAACGAAGAACAGACAGTGTTGCCATGACAACCTTGTGCACGTGAAGGATCTTGCATGAAGGAGATTATTCCTATCTACCTTGGGAATGTGTGAAGTCTGTAAACAGTGAAAATTCATGATGGGTTATTAGCTGCCATGAAAGAGGTGTAAAATGAACAATGGAGAACGTCTTGAGATCAGTTCAAGACTATTGCATTCAATACAATATGCTCAATGGTCAGGATTGAACCGTTTAAATTGCTTAACCTAATAGGTTTAGGGTTTAGGGTTTATGCTACTGACCTGTCTGTTTTCTATAAGGTCGATGTTGTGTTTCTTTCTAAAGTTGTTGGCAAAAGTTGTGTGTGTGTATCCAAGTGAAGAGATATGTGATTCTTGCCAAACCAAAGGAAAGAAGTGATACCTGCAGAGTGTTAGTGCAAAAGGTGAAGAGGAGCTAAAGTGGATCTGCATTAGCATTGAGTGCTATTACCAGATCATTGTAATTGTTGTTGATCTCTAACCACTTCAATAGTTAGGAAATCCCTTAACTGGGTAGTTTTAATCGGCTTACTATAAATCCTTTGATAGAGTGACTCAAATCCATTGAGTTCTTGAAATCCTCTAACAAGATAACCTTTAACAGGGTTCAACCCTTAACCGGGTATTCTAGCCATCCCTTAACTGGGTGATCCCTAACAGGATCGATTCCTAATAGAACCTATTGTATCAGTATTTAACTGAATGAGGCTCCTAATAGAGCAGACTTCTAAAGAGTTCAAAATAGCTTGTGGGTATTCATCCCCACCGTGGTTTTTCCTAGTTGGGTTTCCACGTGAAAAATCTTTGTGTCATGTGTGGTGTTTTTCATGTGATGGTTCAGTGTCTTATGTCTGATGGTAAAACATGTTGAACTAGCTGTTATTATATTTTTGGTGATAGATTACCTATTCATGCACTAGGGTGAAATGGAAATGAAGTATTAGATTGTATGAAAAGATAAGTGTCACCGGTTTATGCATGTCTCAGTTATTCTAGGTTTAGCCAGTTGTACTCTGTTTAAGACCGATGTTACTATTTGTTTTCCAAAGCACAGTGTCTACTGACAAACTGGTTTGAAAGAATGTGTTTTTTCCTGTACTGATTCACCCCCCCCTCTCAGTACCAGTTCGGTACTATCCATTCATCATTAAGTTATCAGGTAAACCCGAGAAAGGATAAACCTCTCTATCACATATGGGGTATGACCCAAAAGGAATCTGCTCATGAATAAATATGGCACCTCAAAATCATCCTTCGGCTATAGCTCACACAATCGATAGGGCATCCACACCACTATATCCATATCATCCAAGCCCCGCCTCTAATACACTAACTTCCCAAGCATCGACTAGGAAGTAACGTGGTTGTACATCATCACAAAAGGTGCCCCTATTGGTCTAAACATCAGCCCAAGTGGATGGGCCATGACTATGTGCTCCCATGCCCAAATCTATATTAGAGTGCATCTATAAGATAGGTTGGCTGCATCATCATAAACCACCTGATGAAGCTCATGATATAAATGGGCGAGCAAAAAAATACCCCATGCATATCATGTGCATGCCTGCACCATCTTTTGGACCACTCGTCCCCATCCAAATGATAAACCATGTGACCTCCTATTCGGAATCGGGAAGCTACCAATCAAACCTACCAAAATTGAAGGGAGAGGGGCATAGCTATTTACCATATCCTACCATGCCACTAAGTAACCTGCAATATGGGGATTGACAAAGACCTCCCATAGAGCATCCATCCCTCTGGCCTCCTCCACATCATACTCCACAAGCTCAAGTGCAATCGGAATCCTATAGACGTCCTCTGACGCCACTATGATCTGACCCGTCATTAAATGGAAGGTGTTATTCTTGCTGTGCCACCTCTCGGCCAGTGCGGTGAGTAATGCCCAATTCTTCCGATAGGGGGGAATGTGTAACAAGTGTATGGGACCGCAAGCCTCTATGACTGCCAAATCATCAACACTCCTTGATGGACCTATATCAATACATGGATAACATACTATCAGATACATCTATCCTACATAATCTGACAATAAACAAATCAAGTATCCAATCAATCAATCACACCTCATATCAACATTCAAACAACATGCTTCATATTAGGACTCATATCAAAAATCAAATACTATTTTAAAACAATCAAGTTCCACATCGACAATTGATCTCAAAAATAAATCAATCAAGTTCCAATCAATCCAGACTCATATCGCAGATCAGTCAAATTCATCTCATATCGAAAAATCAAGACTCATATTGAATTAGGACCCATATCGAAACTAGACCCATATCGAATGACAATTGAATCATATTGAAATCAGACTTATATCGACAAAACATGACCCATATTGAAATCAGACTCATATCAACAAAGAAGGACCCATATCAAAATCAGACTCATATCGACAAAGTAGGACCCATACCTAAATCAGACCCATAACGACAAGTTGACCCATAATGACAAGTTGACTCATAACTACAAGTTGACCCATAACGAAAAATTGACCCATAACGAAAAAAATGACTCATAACGACAGCAAAACCCATATCAAAATCGAACCCATATCACAAACAGACTCATATCGACTTTGAACCATATTGACTTTGACCCAAATTGATCCTGACCAATAATCAAATTGACACAACAGACTCATAATGATAAACATCAATTAACGACCGAAATCAACATATTTGATTCCAAATGACACTTTGAAAGGGTGCAAAACTTCATAACAAATCTAAACATCAAAATTTCACATGTTCAAATTTTTCAAAAATCACACAAAATGCTCACTGTCTCATATGCACCAAAACAGTCATCAAATGCGAAATTTCATTTAATTAAGTCCCCCTTCTAGCCCATTTAATAAAAACCACCCACTTGCAAAATGAAAAAACACATTTAAATAAATCAATATTTATTTAAATCCTACAAATGCAAGTTGCAACCAATAATTAAAATAAATTAATTTAATTTTAATTAAATTATTTTTTCCCACCCACTTGCAAAATCCAATATCTCCCACTTGCCTCCTACACCTCTTCTAGAGCCTTCTAGATTCTTTTAATCATCCTAATTACCCTAATTCATATCTTAAACATTTGCACATTCCTTAAGAGAAGTCAGTTCTCAAAAATGCCTCAAAGTCTTTGAAATGCATTAAAGGCTTTATGGCCTCAACAATTTAACCTTCAAAGTCTTCCTAACCAATAATGGTTAACTCAACCCTCCCTTCATGGTTAGACAATTTCTCTCTAACTTAACCCTCATCTAACCCAAGGGTCTCATCAAGCATTAATGGCTTTGACCCTGGATATCCTATTAACCCTTGCACAAGAGTTTACCCCTTGGATAAAAGCTTTACCCATTGGATAACTCTAAGCTAACCTTAACCTTTACCTCCTAAGGTAAACTTCATGTCTTCTCAAGCATATAATGCCTCTTGCATATCCTCTCAAGCCCCCTCTTGTTGACAGTTGTCACCATTTCATTGGTGAAAATTGTAAACATGGATTGAGTAACTTTGAATCCTAGCCCTTGTTGAGATTATTCAATCTCAACCCTCCATTTCCCTATTTTAACTATAAATAGAGTTCTTATTCTTCAATCTCCATATAATCAATTCTTTTGTGCATCTAACTTATAGTCTTATTTCATCAAGCATTGTTAACCTCTCTTTGATAATAGTAATTAGATCATTTAGTTTTACATATCATATTATCAATATCATGCTAGCTTCATCTATATGATAGTTTAATGCCATTTTAATACCATTTTCATGTTAGTTTTAGTTCATATCAATATCTTGCACCATATCATTATCTAGTTTCATATCTAGAGCATTCACTCGGATCATAGTTACATCCATTTTGATCTTAGAATTATCACATATTCCTCGATCTTTTGTTAGTCATCCTATAGCTCAAGTTCTCTTACAAGCTGAGAGCCACCTTGATTTGAAAGATCTTTGGAGATAGACAACAACCAAACATGCTTAAGATCTTTATTATTTCAGTTGTTTGTTCTAATGATTTTGATCTCTAACATAATGTCCCATTAGTGTGTTTGTGTTGTTTGCCTCTCTCATGCAAGTACCTCTATATATACACACACAGATAGATATATATATCTATATTTATATGTGTGTGTGTGTGTGTGTGTGTGTATCGATATGTATATGTATATGTATATCTATATGTATACATGTACATGTACATATATACATATATATACATAAATATACATATATATATATATAGATATATACATACATATATATATACATATACATATATACACACACACACACACATATGCATATATATAAACATATATATATATATAGTGGTACTTGCATGAGAGAGGCAAACAACACAAACACACACATATATATACATGTATATACATATATATATACATGTAGATATATAAATGTATACACATATACACATATATACATATATATATACATGTATATACATACATATGTATATATATGTATATACATGTATATATATGTATATATGTCTATATGTGTATATGTATATACATTTATGTCTACATGTATATATACATATACATCCATATATATATGTATATATATATATGTATGTATGTATATATATATGTATGTATGTATGTATATATATATATGTATGTATGTATGTATGTATGTATGTATGTATATATATATATGTATGTATACATACATACATACATACATACATACATACATATATATATATATATATATAT
Source organism: Cryptomeria japonica (assembly GCF_030272615.1). Taxonomy (NCBI): domain Eukaryota; kingdom Viridiplantae; phylum Streptophyta; class Pinopsida; order Cupressales; family Cupressaceae; genus Cryptomeria; species Cryptomeria japonica. The sequence goes on along the minus strand of NC_081405.1, from coordinate 716,024,236 downwards.
ATATATATATATATATATATAGATATATATATATATATATAGATATATATATATATATATAAGTTCAAGGAGAAAATTCTGACAAGGGAAAACAAGGTCAAGTGCAAGATGGGGATTTTGAAGAATCCTAGGCTGTTCTAGACATTGAACTTATCCCTATGACATAACTATAAATATCTTCTCTTGTTGTCATAATCATATCCACTCCTATTGTCATTTCAATTGTTTCTCTTGATACCAATGTTTATACTATTTACACTATATAGTTGTAGAATCTTTTACTCCCTTTGTTTCTATCTAGTCTATTCCTTCTTCATCAACTACTAAGTCTATCCTAGACACTCCTCATGATAATCTTGAGAATGTTTTTGAATCTTCCTTTCCAATTTTTTCGGATGTTTCCGTTTCTATGGTTGATAAATTAATTATCTATATTTTGATAAGATAATATCCTTTTTTATGCCTTAATTATCAAATGTTGAGACTATAGCTGCAATCCAAACTTATACACCCTCTATTTTATCCACTCAGGTACAAAATAAAACTAAGATTATTCAAACTCTAGTTGTAGGTACAGAGAAAGACACATCGAATCTTCCTCCATGGTTGGAAACCATTGTACTCAAAAGGAAGAAACATGTCATCTCCCCAGATGATTTTGATTTTAGTCAATTGACTCCTACCAAAGCTAAAGTTGCTAAAAGGGATAAGACCATGTCAAGGATTAAAATAGATGAAGAGAGAACAAGGTATGCAGAGATAGTTGAACCTCCTTGTAACAAGACTATTCAAGAAGTCTAACTTTTAGACTATATGATAAAAAGGGTTAAGCTCAAAAAATAGACACATGATAGTGCCAAGCAAGATGACCAAGTTGAAATGGATGCATTTATTTAGAGGTGTGATCAAGATAAGATCATTAAAGATAAATTGAAACTTAGGAATGAGGAGCTTACTTTAGTGCTTGTTAAAATCACTATCTTTCGAAGAGATCATTCCGATGAATACATCCATTACTGAGGAATCAATTAAGAAGGATGAAAGGGTTGGTAGAAAAGAAACAGTAGATGATGTATGGTTAGAAATAATGATGGAACAAGGCACTCACATAGATTAAAAAATTCTTTGAAGATGATGAAAAATTGGAAGGACAATGAGTCCCAATTGGTGTAGACATTGGAAGTCCCATCACAAGATCGAGAGTCATAAACCTTAGATTTGACAGCTTGGACCAAATTCAAGGATATGGATTTGAATATTATAGTTGACAATGGTGTTATCCCATCTAGGAAAAAATACATTAAGTTTAGAGAACTCATGAGAAACAGGAAATTAGTTAGTGAGGAATTGACAAAATATTTGCAGTTGGCTTTGGAGATGAGTGAAGAGAAAGGGCAAGACATTGTTGACAAATATGAGCAGATCCCTTCAAAAATCTTTGAATAAGGCAAACCTCTAAAGACAACCACTAAAATTTTCCTTTCTTATTTGTGTGTAGGTTAATGATCGTAGGAAGATACTTATCTTGCATGAAGCTTCAACCGTGGACCAGTTATACGCTCCTCTTGCTCCTCTCATCTTATTTTGGTGTTTCACATCTTGTATTGTCTGCTTAGTTTATTATCGTATCATTTGTTAAGTAGTTTAGTCATACTTGTTTCTTTTATATGACTTATGTGTTATGTTCGTATAGGACGTTAGCGCAACGTGTTGGTGTCCTAGTTCTACGTGTTCATCCCGAGGACAAAGACTTAACGGAGTCATCTAGGATTCTTGTTTGTTTCTTGTTAGTTTAGTTTTGCATTTTCATCTCCTGGCTCACCTTTAGCATCATTTTAAGTCAGGTAGAGCGAAGGTAGGTTTGTCCATTCATTTTCATGAACTCAATGGTGACAAATCTCATCCTCTACACATATGTAGATCTATCCTTTTAATTCATGCACGCACTTACATATAATTTATTTTTTTTCGAAAAGTTATTTTAGTTCTTATAAAATTGATTTGTTAAAATATATAATATTGTTGGTGTAAATAATTATTCATCCTGGATATTATTACACCTTACTTAAGTTTACTTAGGTACATACATTTCATAGTATTTTGGGTATGAGACACTTGGGTGTTTGTGCCACATTGGGATAGTGTGTGTAGGAGAATTTCCACCTTTTATGGTGTTGATCTTATCTTCTTGTTACATTCCACCTCATGTGGAATATTATATTATTTCTCCTACCTGCCCACACCTATTTCCTACCTACCCTTGTTTTTTATTGAGCCGCATGCCATATTTATGTGCTCACATATCCTTAGCCTTGCCTATATAAGCAGGCTCGTTTACATTATTTGTATGAACAACGGGCAATCAATCTATATCTTGTAATGATCCAGTTGATCATATTTTGCATCTTGATAGAATACAATTTATTCCTATCATCTATTTTGTCTCTCTCATTTGTACTTCCTATTGCCTCTTGATCTTCAAAAAATATCACATGGTATTAGAGCTGGTCCATGTCTCATATGGTATCAGAGCCATTAGAGTATCATTAGTTTGCCAATTGAGAGAAATTTGATTTTATTTGGGGTTGTATGTTTTGGAGATTTCTATTGTAGGTTATTATTGAAGCTTGATGGGTCAAATTTGAGATTATCATTGGATTGAGGAGGTCCAAGAAAGTCAGTTTTGCCTTTTGTTTCATCCCAATCGGACTTCGGAGGCCAAATCTAGAGGCATTTGAAGTTTGAAGCCGCGGCGGAAATTTTCCAGAAATTATAATTGTGCAAGCAAATTTCAAATAGCGACATCTCACTCATCTAGACTTGTTTTTTCGAGCAATTTTTTTTGTTTTGGGGTAGAATTTCGTGATTTGTACAATGGTGCAGGATATGTAATATTTTTGGATACAAGTTTTTCAGAAATTATGAAATCCCAATTTTTACAAATTTCAAGGCTTCATTTGGGCTCATATGGACTCCTTTTCAGGAGCCGTTTTTTATTTTATTTTATTTTTTTTATTTATTTATTATTATTATTATTATTTATTTATTTATTTTTCTGAAAGTGCATATTTTTTTATGTACTTTCATAATCTGCCATTTGTTTGTAGTGATTTTAAGTAGAAATTGTACTTTTAGTATTTAGCCATTTTTGGCATATTTGGTACTTGCATTTTGCTTGGATCTTAGTTTAGATCACTAGTAGTATTTGTTGAAGTCTCTTAGATCTCATTTTGAGAAGTTGTAAATTGAAATTAGAAGTCCACTTTGCCTTGTTTTACAAGTGACCCATTGTATATGCACTAAGTATAAAGTGCCAACATGATCTTTTTATGGGAGGTCAGTTGTTCATTTGTATCTCTTGGTGAAATTCCATTCGGAGGCATCTTCATCTATAGTATTCTACAAGGCTTCTTTATTGGTGGCATCATTTTCATGTTTCCACATTTGAATATTTTATCATGATGTATGCTCTTGCTTGAGCAATGTTGTACTCACACTATCATAAAGTGCCACACCTCTTTGAATCTTTTTGTTGGTGTAAATAAATATTCATTTTGGATATTATTACACTTACTTAAGTTAACTTAGGATAATGCATCTCTTCGTAGTTTGGATTTGAGACACTTAGGGAAGTGTGCATTTAGGGATAGAGCTTGTAGGAGAAATTCCACCTTTTGTGGTCTTATTTTGCTGTTACACTCCACATTCGGTGGGTCATCCACCTCTTGTGGAATATTATATTATTTCTCCTACCTACCCTTAGTATTTCTTACCTACCCTTGTTTCTCATTGAGCCACATGTCATATTTGTGTGCTCATACATCCATATGACCTTGCCTATATAAGCAGGCCTCTATTCATTGTATTGATTAATCCAGTTGATCATTTGTATATTGATGAGAATACAGTTTGTTCTTGTCATTCTATTGTCTCTTTTATGCTTTTCATTGTGCCCTTGATCTTGGCAAAATCCTATATGGTATCAGAGCTATTGGGGCTTCATTGATCGGTTTTTGGAGATATCGTGGAAGGCTTCTATTTTCGGATTTGAGGATCTTCATTTTTTGGAGGCGTCATACAGCGATTTGGACATCACCGTTGAATCCGGGAGGCCGTTTCCATAAATTTCGACTATAAAGTCGACCTATTTTGGTTTTTCAGAATTTTCGGATTCTCTTAGCTGTACCTGTCCAATCCTCAATTCTGCAACTTCAAAGGCCTCGTTTGAGCTCATACGACCTCCTTTTTAAGTGCCATTTTTTTTGAAAGTGCTTATTTTTTTGTCTACTTTCAGAATCTATGATTAGATTTCAGATATTTTGAGTGAAAATTGTACTTTTAGATATTGGTCTTATTTGGCCTATTAGGTACTTGTAAATTGCTTGAATCTTAGTTAGATCTCTTGCATTATCAGTTTGAGGCTCTTTTGGCCTTATTGAGGTAGTTGTAAAATTGTAAATGAGAAGTCCACTTTGCCATTTTTTGCAAGTGGCCCATTATATACGCACTACTTATAAAGTGCCAAATCATCACATTTGGGGGGGGTTCTTTGATTGAGTGAATTTGGGGGGGTGTCTTGTGTGATTGTGCCTCTCTTTGTGCTCTTTCCATTCTTGTTGCAATGAGTCCTAATAAGTTTCCACCATTAACTCCACATAATTATGCATCATGGAAAATTAAAGTATGGAGTAAACTAATGGAAAAGGGTCTCACACACTACATAGATGGAACAATAACAACACCACCTGATCCTAAGGCTGATCCAATTGCTCAATTAGAATGGCTCACAAAGAATCGCATGGCTCTTGGAACCTTACGCAAGTATGTATCAGATCACCTCATTTTTCACATTGAGAAGTGTAAAACAATTAAAGAGGCTTGGGATATCTTTCAGAAATTGTATGGACAAGTTGATGAAATTAGAGGCTATCAGATTGACAATGAGCTCACCAACTTAGATCCCAAGAGTTTTGATACAATCCAAGATTATGTCACCAAAGAAAATGAGCTAAGAGCAAAGCTAAAGGATTATGGAATTGACAAAAAGGATGCTCAATTGATATTCAACTTGTTGGACAAGCTTACACCAGAATATGCAGCATTTGTATCTAGCTTCCAAACTCATCGTTTGACAGTGGGGAGTTCTTATGTTATGCCTTCATTTGATGCTTTCACAGAAATGTTGATATTGGAAGAATCTAAGTTGTTGAACATGGGGTTTCTCAAGTCTTCAAAGTCCAAGGCTTTGGTAGCAAATCAAGGAAATCAAGGAAGTCAAGGCAAATATTCCAACAACAAGAAGAAGAAATCCAAGTCTAAGCCACACCAGGAAAAAGGAAAATCATCCTCTCCATCACAAGGCGATTTTTCATCCTCTTCCAAGAAGGGGACACCACCTAAGAAGGATAAACCAACTTGTGCATATTGCAAAAAGTATGGTCATGATGAGCATCAATGCCACGCACAGCAAGTTGATGAGTTGACCAATCTTCTCAAGAAAAACAACATCAACTTACCATCCGCCTACACAAAGAAGGATTCAACTCCTTCCTCTTCCTCACAGTCTAAGGGAAAGGGGCAAGCATTTGTGGCTACAACAGGTTCTTCATAGCAATGGCTACTTGACCTGGGTGCCTCATATCACATGGGTTCTACAAAGGAGCAGTTTTCTTCATTGAAGCCATCTAAGGTACCCCAAATTTACATAGGTGATGACACACAAGTAGAGGTTGAAGGGAAAGGTTCAGTTGACATGGATGATGGAACATTTGAGAATGTTCTCTATGTTCCTAACTTGTCTACCAACCTTCTCTCCATCTACCAGATCACTCACTATGGGAATGGGAAAAAGGTTGAGTTTACACATGATTCAGTTGTGGTAAAGGAACTTTATGATGATGCCTTGGTAGCAGTCGGACAAGTCAATGACAACTCAAGGCTTTATTCATTCTCCCACTTTGTGCCAAGTTCACCTTCTAGGGCCTTGCTTACTCATTCAAATTCAGAAAGTAAGCTATGGCATGAGCGGTTTGGTCACCTCAACTACCGCTATCTTTAGCAGCTAAGCACTAAAGACATGGTCACAGGTCTACCTCGAATCAGTTTTTCAGAGGGTGTATGTTCAGGTTGTTCCATGGGCAAGCATCCCGAAGAGAAGTTTGATAAAGGAAAAAATTGGAGAGCTTTGGAAGTTCTTCAACTTGTTCACAGCGATGTAGCAGGTCCATTTCTAGCACCTTCATTTAGTAAGGCCCACTATGTTCTTACCTTCATTGATGACTACTCCCGCTTCACTTGGGTCTACTTTCTCATTCATAAGAGTGAAGTATTTGACAGATTTCAGGACTTCAAGACTCGTGTGGAGAAGCAATCAGGGAAAGTGGTCAAGATCCTTCGCACAGATAATGGAAGGGAATATGTGAACAAGAGACTTCAGGATTTTTGTACATTTGAGGGGATTGATCTTCAGCATTCTGTTGCATACACTCCACATCAGAACGGGGTTGCAGAACACAAGAATAGAACTCTCAAAGAAATGGCTAGCTGTATGATACATGCACTTTCTCTTGATCCCGCCTTTTGGGCAGAGGCTATCAGTTGTGCCACACACATCCAGAATTGGGTTCCTCACAAAGCTTTACAAAGTATTACTCCTTTTGAAGCTTGGGCTGGTAGGAAACCGATTGTGAGACATTTTAGAGTCTTTGGGTGTCTAGCATGGGCTCGCATACCTCCACAAAAATGTAAGGCATTGGAACCTCAGAGTTGACCTTGCATATTTGTTGGATATCCTGAGGGTGTTAAGGCATACAGATTGATGGATCCAAAGACACATGAGGTATTCATTGAGAGGAGTGTTCACTTTGAGGAAAGCTCTCCTAGCTTAGCCTCTCTACCTCCTCCACCTTCCTCCATTGTGGATAGTGATGTTAGTGATTCAGATGATGAGACTCCCTCAACTCCGACTCACAGGATTCCACCTCCGCAGGGTCCTCTTGCAGTTGAGGAGCCTCGTTCTCCACCTCCACCTAGGCCTCATTGGGCTCGACAGACACTTGAGTCCATAGGTTCTCTTGTTGGGGATCCTTCAGATACACTGAGAACTCAATCACAACATCAGGATCTTCCACATGCATTCATTGCTACCACTTCTGATCCACAGACATTTAGGGAAGCATCAGGGGTTCCTGAGTGGGACCAAGCTATGGAGGAAGAGTATAGTTCCTTGATGAGGAACAACACATGGGATTTAGTCCATCTCCCTAAGGGGAGAAAGATGGTTCGATGTAAGTGGATCTATCAGACCAAGTTTGTAGCGGATGGTAGTGTGGATAAGTATAAGGCTCGGCTTGTTGCAAAAGGTTTCTCGTAGGTTGCAGGTGTTGACTATACTGAGACCTTTGCCCCCGTAGCCAAGATGAACTCCATTCGCTTGACAGTTGCTATTGCTGCAGCTCATGGTTGGGCTATACATCAGATGGATGTGAAGAGTGCTTTTCTTCATGGTGATCTTGATGAGGAGATTTATATGGAGTAGCCACAAGGTTTCATCTAGGATACTTCCTTGGTTTGCAAACTAAGGAAATCTCTCTATGGCCTTAAGCAAGCCCCCAGGGCTTGGTACGCCAAGATGGATTCCGTTCTTCTCTCTGCAGGGTTCACCAGGTGTCATTCCGATCCGAATGTCTACATTTTGTGACAGGATGATTCTCACTTGATACTTGTGCTCTATGTTGATGACTTGATCATTATAGGGAGTACTTCATCCATCATTAGCAGGGTCAAATCTGCTTTGCATGATAGTTTTGCTATGACTAACTTGGGTCTTTTGCACTACTTTCTTGGGATAGAGATTTCACAGTCACCTTCCAGGATCACACTATCATAGCCCAAGTATGCTCTTGATCTACTTGCATGCTTTCATATGGCTGATTGTAAGCCTGCCCTGACTCCCTTTCTTTCAGGAGTCAAGCTTGAGGCTCAGTGTTCTTCTCCACTAGTTGATGCCACTTTGTATCGTCAGCTTGTGGGTAGTCTCATCTACTTGACACATACACACCCTGATATTTCATTTGCAGTTGGCATGGTTTCCCGCTTCATGCAGGATCCACATGAGCTTCATTGGAAAGCCACCAAACGCATCCTTCATTACATCCAGGGTACACATCACTATGGGATTCACTATGCAGCAGGCACAAGACTTCGCTTGGTTGGTTACATAGACTCCGATTGGGCTGGCGATCTAGTTGATCGTAAGTCTACTTCTGGTTACAGTTTTCACCTTGGTTCGGGCCCCATTTGTTGGCAGAGCAAGAAGCAACATGCTATTGCTCTCTCTTCGACTGAGGCTGAGTATCAAGGCATTGTTAATGTAGCGACTGAGACCATTTGGCTCCAGCAGATTCTCACAGAGTTTGGATTCACCACTCCATAGCCGACAGTTCTACTTTGTGACAATCAGAGTGCCATTGTGATCTCGAAGAACCCGGTCTAGCACCAGCGGACCAAACACATCGAGATTCATATGCACTATATCTGAGAGCTCATCCAGGAGCAGGTCATTGATTTGCAGTATTGTCCTACAGCAGAGCAGGTTGCTGACATATTCACCAAACCTTTCACCAAGAGTAAGTTCCAGCAGTTGCGAGCTCTCTTGGGGGTGCGGGATGTGTCATTAGGGGGGGTCAGCTGACTTCTCCTTCCTCTCTTATGGGGGGGACTTTTTCCTCTTTGAGGTTTTGTCCTTCTTCTTTGAGATTCTTTTGTACATTCATCTCTCTTTTGGGGAGTTTTTTCCCACTGGGTTTTCTCCCTTTCTCCATTTGTGAGAGATTGCTTTGCATAGTTTTGCTTGCATTTGCATATTGTACATGGGTACCTATCATGGCCTAGTAGCTGGGACCCATCTTGCATTGTTGACTTGAGTCTTCATTCCCCTAAGTTGCACTTAAGGGGGGGTGTTGGTGTAAATAAATATTCATTTTGGATATTATTACACTTACTTAAGTTAACTTAGGATAATGCATCTCTTCGTAGTTTGGATTTGAGACACTTAGGGAAGTGTGCACTTAGGGATAGAGCTTGTAGGAGAAATTCCACCTTTTGTGGTCTTATTTTTCTATTACACTCCACATTCGGTGGGTCATCCACCTCTAGTGGAATATTATATTATTTCTCCTACCTACCCTTGTTTCTCATTGAGCCACATGTCATATTTGTGTGCTCATACATCCATATGGCCTTGCCTATATAAGCAGGCCTCTATTCATTGTATTGATTAATCAAGTTGATCATTTGTACATTGATGAGAATATAGTTTGTTCTTGTCATTCTATTGTCTCTTTTATGCTTTTCATTGTGCCCTGTATCTTGGCAAAATCCTACACTTTTCATTGTTGACATATTTGATGTAATCCTCTTATATACATAGATTAGGAATATCTTGTGAGACTTGGTGAATGGCTCCAGTTGAGACTTAGATTGTACACATTTATGCATGGCTCTCATGAGACTTGGATTGTACCAATATTTCTACTATTTTTGAGTATCCAGATGATTCTCATAATAGGTTGTCTCCATGCCTAATCTTCTTTTTGTTGTAGTGCGTGATTCATCGTCATCAACTTGGTACTTGGTTTTGTCACACTTTGACATTATTGGTGTACCATTGGCTCTTTTTCTTCCTTATGGCGAGGTATTTTGGTCATCATCATTGGACCATCCTTGTAGGATATTCGACATTTAGGGGGGGCTTCATGGTCTTTCTTCTCTCTTATAGGGGGGGCATATTTTTTGTTCTTCTCATTCATCATTGAGAGCATTGTGTGCTTTCTTCATCTCTCTTTTGGGGGAGGGTTTTTTCCCATTGGGTTTTTCTCTCTTTCTCCATTTATGGGAGATTGCATTTGCATCTATACATGGGTACCTATCATGGTCTCATAGCCGGGACCCATCTTGCATTTCTTAGTTACATTGTAGACTTTAGTGCATTCCCCTAAGTTGCACTTAAGGGGGGGTGTTGGTGTAAATAATTATTTATCTTGGATATTATTACACCTTACTTAAGTTTACTTAGGTACATACATTTCATAGTAGTTTGGGTATGAGACACTTGGGTGTTTGTGCCACATTGGGATAGTGTGTGTAGGAGAATTTCCACTTTTTATGGTGTTGATATTATCTTGTTGTTACATTGCACCTCATGTGGAATATTATATTATTTCTCCTACCTACCCTTGTTTCTTATTGAGCCACATGTGATGTTTGTGTGCTCACATATCCCTAGCCTTGCCTATATAAGTAGGCTCATCTACATTGTTTGTACGGACAATGGGCAATCAATCTATATCTTGTAATGATCTAGTTGATTATATTTTGCATCTTGATAGAATATAGTTTATTCCTATCATCTATTTTGTCTCTCTTATTTGTGCTTTCCATTGCCTCTTGATCTTGGCAAAATCTCACATTGTATCAGAGCTGGTCCATGGTATTAGCAACTATCAGAATGATTATGTATACCAACAGAAAATATAGATCCATCATTTCCAAGGTAAATCCTTCTCATACCTCTTAGTGTGTCTTCCTTCAGGGATGGGTCTCTCTCTTTCTTTGATATTGTGTGAGTTGTCATTGTATAATGAAAAAGTTGGATAAATTGTTAATAGCTAATTTCATAATTGAAATGTATGATATTGACAATATCTAGTAGGCTATATTATTTCATCTAAATGGTTTAATTTTTTATAACTTTGGATGGAAAGTTTTGAAATTAATTTTGAGAAGGAATGGAAGATCTTACACACAAGTTTTAGGAAAATATTATTGTATTAATTTATGGGTGTTATAGTGTGTTGAGTTAGTTTATAATTTTTAAGTAGGGGTATTGATATTTAGATATGCATAGTTTTATTAATATTTGAAGTCTTTTAATTTTTTTTCTTTTGATTTTGATTTATATCTTTACATTGTATTCATTTTCATGTTTTAGGACATTTCACTATTAGATTTCTAACCAATTTCAAAGTTAGATCTTGGCTTAATATTTCAAATGCATAGGGTATGAGTCAAGTAGAATTAGATCTTTAGTTCCTTGAGGCTCATCATTTGTCATTCAATGCATAATCAAATTAAAAAAATAGTGAAAAGAGGACAATATATAACAAGGAACTTAGAAGTAATTGATTATAACTTGCAAAGTAAAAGAAAGATAGTCTATACAACATGGTCCTATCCTATCATATAGGGATTCCACATATACCATGCACAAGTTTTAGAAAAATATTATTGTATTAATTTATGGGGGCTATAGTGTGTTGATTTAGTTTATAATTTTTAAGTAGGGGTATGGATATTTAGATATTGTGAATTTTAAGAGAATTTTTTACAACATAGTTTTATTAATATTTGAAGTCTTTTAATTTTTTTTCTTTTGATTTTGATTTATATCTTTACAATGTATTCATATTCATGTTTTAGGATATTTCACTATTAGATTTCTAACCAATTTAAAAGTTAGATCTCGGCTTAATATTTCAAATGCATAAGGTATGAGTCAAGTAGAATTAGATCTTTAGTTCCTTGAGGCTCATCATTTGTCATTCAATGCATAATCAAATTTAAAAAAAAGTGAAAAGAGTACAATATATAACAAGGAACTCAAAAGTAATTGATTATAACTCACAAAGTAAAAGAAATATAGTCTATACAACATGGTCCTATCCTGTCATATAGGGACTCAACATGTACCATGCATGATTTCGCAGAGTTTCTTGCTTGCTAGCTATTCAATGCATAGGCAAATATTTGCATTTATCAAATTCTACCTCAACCATATTGAGATCTCAATTTAATGCATACACTCATTAGATTAAATTTGTGGAAATGGTTTTCAAGGAGTTTTTCAATCCCTTGGAGCTTACCAAGTCTCAAAATAACAAGCAAATTAAACCATGTTAACTATTTCTCTCTAAAAATCCCCCCTCATTCTACAAGCTTCTATCTACCATTATTAGTAGGCTTTTAGGAAAAATAAAGATTCACCTAAATATAATCAATATCTTCAATACTATGTGGATGTGATGCTCTCATGTCTTTCCACTTCACAATGGGTATTCTATATGTTGGAAACTATGGTGTTGTCATTGATGTCAACCCTTAGTGTTGTGGAGATTGTTGGAGATTGTAAAAGAACTATATAACTCAGTCTTAGAGTATATAATTGGCTATAAAAAATAAAAGAAGGGATGTGATTAGCTCAATCATAGGGTGCATAATAGGCTATAAGTTTACTAATTTATTGTACACATGATACCAAGTCCCCTTCTTGCTAGCTATTCAATGCATAGACAAATAGTTGCATCTATCAAATTCTATGTCAACCATATTGAGATCTCAATTTAACGAACACTTTCATTAGATTAAAATTGGGGAAAATGTTTCAAAGGAATTTTTCAATCCCTTAAAGCTTACCAAATCTCACAAAATATGAAGCACATGAAATAATGTTAACTATTTCTCTTTAAAAATCCTTCAATTATTTAAGATTTTGTCTATCATTATTAGTAGGCTTTTAGGTGCAATTAGGTTCACCTAAATCTAATCAACATATTCAACACTATTTGAATGTGAAGCCCACAAATCTTTCCACTTCATAATGGGCCTTCTATGACCAATACCTCACTCTACTGGAACTCTAAGAAGCAAATGTCTCCCAAATCTAAAATGTAGGACTCCACAAACAAACTTGCAATGTCGGTCAAGTACTCATCCCATGAAACTGAAGCTGGAAGACAAGATCTATCCTGCTACATCGAATCACAAGAAGGCAAAATTGTTGCACTATCTACATCATCAGGTACAATAGGTGATGTGATATCAATAAGAGGAGATGAAACACAAGTCTCAAGAATGGGGTCACATGTGAGAATCCCCAAGTTAAAGTACACAAAGTTCTCCACAAAATATGAACCATCACAAGAAGTGTGATCATCATATGTAGAATAATCATGTGAAGAATCATCATATGTGAAATCATCCTCATCAAAAAAATTTGAAAATGTGTATAACCGAGATGCATGATCAACCACCCCAGTCGCAATGATAGCTCTAGTATCCAAGTCTGTAATGAAAATTGACTCGGGTGTGAACATGGTGCAGGAGCACCCTTCTAAGGGCTCCCACCATTTGTTTTTGTTGTGATTTTGCTTCTTCATGAAGCCATGTAATGTAATAAGAGCCAAGAGCTCATTGATTTTGTTTAGGTCTTAGTTTAGGTCCTAGGTTCACAAGTCTAGGTTGAGTTTTCTCTTGGGGTTGAGGGAATGTAGGCCTATTGATGAGTTTGGGGTCCTTTTGGCATGGTTGTGTCCAGAGGATAGCCTAATAAAGGCCTAAAAGCCAAGAAAAGCAACATTGCAAAAGTTGCTTAAAAGTTGCAAAAAGTTGCATGACAACTTTTCAAAGTTGTCACGCAACTTTTCCACCAAATTGGTCATAACCTAAGCTTGCTATTGGGAACCCTAACCTTGGCACACAAACTGAGGAAAAGACATTATAAATTTTTGTAAACCCTAAAATGATGGGTTAGATGTCAGATTGTACGGCAAAAGGAAAAACACCTTGATTGTGAGTGTGTTTTTTGTTGCTAGTCGGCACAAATGGAGCATTAAAGGATTGATAAGGGATTGTTCTGGAAACTAAACTATGTTGAGAGTCTTGTATAGTATTTATACTTTCATTTTGAGCATTTAGATTAGTTTTTGTTTTGCAGGTGTTGTGTGCTTTGTAAATATTTTGTAATTACCTCTTCATTGTCCAGTTTTGGACTACTTTGAGAAAATGGGTTGGTAACTCCTATGCCCATTGTGGAAACACCATGAAACCATGGGGTATAGGAGTATAGACCCTATAAAATATCTTAGAGGAAGCAGGGCCCTAGAGAATGTAGGAAAACCTTTCAAAAACCCACTCCTAGGCGAGACTGGTCTATGCTCGGCTAGGAAGGGTCAAGGTTGCAGAGGTCCGTGAGAGCAAGGAAGGACAAGGAAGGAGGAACCCTTTGGAGGAGTTGAAGAGGGGTGTGTGGAGAATAATTGGTGAGAAGGAGGATCTTCTACCAATCCAGACAAGGTGGTGAAGATAGCAAACCAACTCTGTGACCCTGGCAAGCCTAAAAACCCCTTAAAAGCCCTTGAAAACCCTTAATTTCACCTAGGGCAGTGTACGGACACTTGAGGGCCCAAAACTAGGAAATTCCTTGAGCCTTTGATAAATGAATAGTAGTCCCTTTGGGAAGTTTTACAATTTTTGGCATTGTTTGCAAGAGGAAGCCCTAAAAGTCCAGAATGGAGGCCTAATAGGGGCTCATTCCTTGTAGCCCTATTTTGTAGGAAAAAAGAAAAATTGTGAAATCGGTAACAAGAAGGAATGTCAAAACCTCTTGGGGGAACATGAGTGGTTGGAGAAACATGTCAAAGACCTATCCTATCCTTGCTAGGACTTGAGAAGGTGTAGGAAGAGTTAAACCCTTATTAGCCTATGTAAGGGTTTTTGAAGCTTGTGAGTAGGTGAGAGCTTAGGAGAAGAATCACATGGTGTTGGTGGGTGGATTGGGCAAGGTCAGGGGATCCCATAAGAAAGGGAAGACCTAGAGACCCTAGGGTGTGGCTGGAACACCTGGTGATCCAAGGAGAGGATCAAAGAGCATAGACTAGGCTAGTCTATCCCAAGCCCATTCCCATCAAATTGGTATCATAGCCAAGTTAAATATTTGGTGGATCGTGCATGTCTTTATATTTTGGTGACTTGGTAGGGGAGAACATAATGGTCACTAATGCAGAGCTGGCTAGGGAGGTAGAAGAACAGAAGGAGAAAAATAGACTCCTTGAAGATGCTATGAGTGAGATAAGGGACAAGCTGCAAGAAGTGGTTGATCAGAGGGCACAAGGACTCTGGGGTGTGGAGACAAATGACAAAAGAAAGAAAGCTATTGATATAGATGAAATCATACTTGAACCAGACCCCTTAATCAATGAAGATCCTTTTGTAAAGACCATTAAGGCTTTGAATACAAAATCTTTTGAAGGATTGCCAATTTTCAGTGGAAGGATGGATATTGACACCGTCATGGAATGGATTGAAGGTATGGAGAACCATTTTGAGTGTGAAGGTGTGATAGAAGCCCAAAAGGTTAAGGTTGTCAAATCAAGACTAAGGGGTGCAACCTTGACATGGTGGAAGTACTTGCAAGAGGAGAGAATTAGCATGGGGAAGCTACCTATTGCAAACTGGAAGGCCATGGTGAGTAAGATCAAGGAGAACTACTTGCCAGAGGATTATGAAGTCCAACTTCATAAGAAGAGATAGGGATTGAAGCAGAAAGATCTTGATGTGGCCTCTTACACAAAGGAGTTTCAGAAGCTTTGTCTTAGATCCAAAGTCCAAGAAGAGGAATCTATCAAGGTGGCTAGTATCTAAGTGGCCTAAAGTGGAACATCCAAGAGGAGATAAGCCTATGGACTCCTACCACTATCCAAAAATGTCATCAACTTGCTGCTAAGGTGGAAGAGCGGAACAAAAGGAAGGGAGACTCCAACAATAGGGGTAGAGGGAGAGGTAGAGATCAAATAAGTCACCGAGGTGGTTACCAAAGAAAGGCAAATGAGAAAAGGAATCAAGGAGAGTCCAAGTTGACTGAGCATAACAATGAAACCACTCTCAAAGGAGGCCATTCTAGAGGAAGAGTTGCACAAGGGGGTCCAAATAGGGGCAGAGGTATCGACAGGGGTAATTCCTACTTTGCAACCATGAAATGCTACAATTGTGGTCAATTGGAACACCCATCCTATAGATGCCCTGACAAGCCTACCTCATCAAATAGTGGAAAGAGGGTTGCTTATGCCCATGAAGACACATCAAGCAACAAAACACCTAAGGTGGACCATATTGAATCAAAAATTGGAGAAAATCTGATGTTCAATAGGGTCTTGATAAGACAGCCGGCTAAGGATGAACCTAGGCATAGGAGAGCATTGTTTAGGGTGAGATGCAAAATCCTTGGTAAGGTTTGCAAGTTGATAGTTGATTCAGGGTCAACTGATAACATCATATCAGATGAGGCAGCCAAGAAGTTGAAACTCACAAAGATACCCCACACTAGTCCTCACAAGGTGACATGGTTGAATCAAGAGCAGAGTTTGCTTGTCAATGAAGAGACTTGGGTGGAGTTTTCTATTGGAGGGTACAAGGACAAGATCCTTTGTGATGTGCTACCCATGGATTCTTGTCATCTACTACTAGGTAGACTCTAGAAATTTGATAGGAAGGTGATCTATGATGGAGAGGATAACTCCATTTCCTTCAAGAAGGACAACAGAAACTTTAAGATTCAGTCTCTGACAGAGAATAAGGAGGGAACCTCAAGAACAACTAGTGTCTTACTTAACATTGGTAAAGAGTTCTTACACCTACTGCATGAAGAGGAGATAGTGAGATGTGCCATCTTTGTGAAGCCAAAGGAGGAGGAAGGTAAGTTGCAGACAGAGGTACCTAAGGAGGTAAAGCAAATGTTGCAAGAATATAAAGACATAGTAAGTGATGGAGCACCTGCAACACTTCCACCAAGAAGGTCTATAAGCCATCAAATAGACTTTGTCCCCATGCATCCCTACCCAATAAAGAAGCATATAAGCTCACACCTGAGCAAAATAAGGAGGTGGCAAGGCAAGTGCAGGAGTTTTTGGATCAAGGACTGATCAAGAAGAGCATCAGCCCATGTGCAGTCCCCGTAGTGCTAGCAACAAAGAAGGGAGGCAAGTGGAGACTTTGCACTGATTCAAGGGCAATAAATAGGATCACCATAAGGTACAGATTCCCTATTCCTAGAATAGAGGATTTGATGGACTATTTAGGGGGTACCATGCATTTTACTAAGTTGGACCTTAAAAGTGGTTATCATCAAATTAGGATTAAGGAGGGTGATGAGTGGAAGACCGCTTTTAAGACCATAGAAGGGTTGTATGAATGGCTTGTGATGCCATTTGGACTTACCAATTCCCCAAGAACCTTCATGAGGTTGATGAATGAGGTGTTTAAGGACTTCACAAGTAGATTTGTGATGGTGTACTTAGACGACATACTCATCTATAGCAGAACCAAAGAGGAGCACCTTGAACATTTGAGGTTAGTCCTTGAGAGGTTGCATGAAGAGAAGTTGGAAATCAACTTAGAGAAGTGTGACTTCTGGAAGAAAGAGTTAGTCTACTTGGGGTTTCTGGTGTTTAAGGGAATCTTGAAGATGGATCCAAGCAAAGTGGAGGCAATCTTGAATTGCCCTGCCCCTAAAATAGGGACTGAAGTTAGGAGTTTCCATGGTTTAGCCCAATTCTATAGAAAGTTTGTGAGGAACTTCAGTGGCATATGTGCACCAGTACTTGACACTATAAAAGGAGGCCTTAAAACTAAGTTCAAATGGAATGAACAAGCTAATGAAGCATTCCAATTATTGAAGCAAGAAGTAGCCACAAAACCCATCCTACTCTTACCTACTTTTGACAAGCTATTCACATTGGAGTGTGATGCAAGTGGAATTGCAATAGGGGCTATATTGAGTCAAGAGGGAAGACTTGTGGCATTTTTTAGTGAGAATCTTGTTAGTGTAGGTTTTTTATTTTCCTTATGTTAGGGGGTATTTATTTTTCCTACACATATATTATTTAAGCTTGCTTAGGTTAATAGGAGTGGTTTATATGAGGACACGTGGTGAAATACTTCAGCTTCATGTGTAACTCTCCACCTCACATGGGTCATTGAGTTACACACCCTTTTTTGTCTTGTTGTGCCACCTCTCATAACCCCTATTTTGTCATTTCCTAAGTGGGTTATGGGGTAGTTGGGTTTCACACCCTCTTTTGGCCTTATGTGCCAACTTTCTCAACTCCTTTTTTGTCTTCATGTAAGGAGGTTATGCCACATGTTTTGGCATTTACCAAGGTGGTAAAACCTCCCACTTTTTATGGGGAATAGGAGTTAATGCACCCCTTGGATGTATATGCTCATATTTTTCTATATAATAAGCACTACACTCTCACCTTCACTAGTCAAATTAGTGGAGTGATAGCTCGGTGAGAGTCTTCTCCAAATTCTCCTCTTTGTCTTTATTTCTCTCTCATATTGAAATTATCTTCATTCAACTATTTTGATCTTTGATCATCTATTGTGTGAGGAGTTGCATGTGATCTACGACCGACATCAGATCTTGGCTCAATTCTCGCTTCTCGCAGAATCTCACATGGTATCAGAGCAAGGTTGTCTGGTATAGCTCATTGCATTTTTTTGATTTATTTGAAGGATTTGAGACTTTTATATAGCTAATATTTTCCTTAAAAACTAAGTATGCTCTTCTCTTGCATTCTCGTGTGATCTGGAGAATCAGAATAGTTTAAAGGAAAATAGCTTCTAGTTAAATCTAGTTTGCATGTATGTGTTCTTGTAAGATCTGGGTGATTGTAGCTTTGTGGTAATATTGGAAGCTTAATAAGAATTTCCAGAATGTCCATAAGGCTTGACAAAGTCAAAAGTGACTTTTACTTCACCAAAATCAGAGTTTGGAGGACACAGTAAAAAATTAGAGTAAATTTTTTTTTACTGGAGTTGTTTTCATTTCGGCTTTAGTGTTCCAACTTTTGTTCACTTTCACAAAAAATGATTTTTGAGTTTTCTTCCCAGCATCAAAAAAATTATGGGTTTCAGATGGTATTTCTAGAAAGTTAATACATTTTTCAAAAATCGAGCTTGAATAGGGCCTAAGCAGTTTTTCTATCAGGGAAATTCAGCAATCTTTCTTAAAAGTTGCACAACTTTTGCCTCGGGTGTCAGATTTTTGCAAACAAATACTTGACAAAAAGCTGGAAATGAGCACTCTCCATTATTGTAGGTCTAATTGAATTTTTTTTCCTTTTTCTATCATATATTAAAGGTTGTATCAGCTGCTTCTTTTTCTCTTCAACTGATCATATCTTTCTCCTCACAACTCTGTTTTTTAAAAACTAATAGTTGTTGGAAAGGTATTGAGATAAATTAAGAAGTTATAAGGCTAATTTGTTTTACATCTTGTCTAAAATTATTTGTATTTAAAATCTCTATTGGTTTCTTAAAAGAATTGTAATCTGATAAAAAGCCTTGTAAATGCACTAATTATAAAGTGCCAACCTTGTAATATTTGGGGGGGGTGATTTCTGAGACTAGTGAAAAGGGGGGGTGTCTCTTGTGCCTTATTTCTTGCACTTTTCCTGATTCTTTGCAATCTTCTTTTCTACTATCATGGATGCATCTATAGTTCCACTTTTAACACCATATAATTATTTTGAATGGAAATCTAAGATGATAATATATCTGAAAAGACATGGATATCATCGTGTTACTATGGGACTTGAAATTGAACCTCAAGATGCTGCAGAAAAGATTAAATGGTTTAATAAATGTGATGAAGCTTTTGGTACTCTATGTATGTCAGTCTCTCTAGACCTTCTTTTTCACATTGAATCTACCACTACACCAAATGCAATGTGGACCACTTTGGAAAACCTCTTTGGTAAGTAGGATGAGCTAAGAGGTCATCAGTTAGAGAATGAACTCATAGGTTTGAATCCAACAAATTTTGATACTATACAAGACTTCTTCACTAAACTTAAGTCTGTAAGATTGCAGTTGGAATGGTGTGGAACTAAGAAAGATGATAAGCAATTGATCTTGAGTATTCTTTCTAAGCTTGGTCCTAACTATTCAGTGTTTGTTTCTACATTCTATGCTACAGAATGTGCCCTAGGTACCACATTCAAAATGCCTTCTCTAGATGAATTTGCTACAGAACTCACTAGGGAGAAAGACAAATTGGTTCAAATGGGTACAATAAAACCCTCTAAGTCACATGCCTTAGTTGTAAATCAAGGCACAAAAGAACAAAAAGGGTCTAGTAAGAAAGATAAGAAACAAAAGAACCAAGGAGAGAAGAAAAAAGATCATAAATCTGCTACTTCAAAAGCAGATAATCAGACCTCTTCATCAAGAGGTGAATAACCTAAGAAGGAGAAGGTCAAGTGTTCTTATTATAAGAGGCCTGGTCATGATGAACATAAGTGTTTAAAGAAACAAATTGATCACCTTTCAAATCTTCTTGAAAAGAATAATATCAAGGTGCCTGATTCAGTCAAACAGAGTTCATCAGAAGGATCTTCTAAGGATACAGATAAGAGCAAAGGGAAAGGAAAGGGTAAGGCCCTAGTTGTTGTTGCTTCACAACCCAATTCTTGGATAATTGACTCGGGTGCTTCGCACCACATGGCTTCTTCAAAAGATGATTTCACCTCTTTAGAGCCATGTTCTATGCCTTCCATACTAATGGGTGATGATACTCCTGTTGAAGTGCATGGGAGAGGGTCTGTTGATGTGGGCGAAGGAATATTTAAGGATGTCCTTTGTGTTCCATCTTTATCAACTAATATCCTATCTATTTATTAGATCACTCACACTGGTTCTAGCAAGCGAGTTGAGTTCACACCAGATACAGTGGTAATTAGTGAAATGCATAATTGGTCTACTATTGTTGTGGGAAAAGTAGATCATCAATCCAGATTATATTAGTTTTCTCACTTTGTTCCTGACTCTCCTTCGATAGTTTTACTCACTCATGCAAATGAGATTAGTTGTTTGTGGCATCAATGATTTGGCCACTTGAACTATTGTTACTTGCAACAACTCAGTCAACAGGACATGGTTTCAGGGTTGCCTTCTATTCAATTTTCTGATGGAGTTTGCCAGGGATGCATTCTTGGTAAGCTTCCTGAGGAGAAGTATGATAAAGGCAAAGGATGGAGAGCTCCACAACATTTGGAGTTGGTACATAGTGACTTGGCAGGACCATTTCCACAACCATCTTTCAGCAGGGCTAGATATGTTTTAACATTTATTGATGACTTTTCTAGATTTACATGGGTTTACTTTCTCAAACAAAAGTCTGAGGTATTTGAGAATTTTCTAGATTTCAAGGCTTTTGCAGAGAAACAATCTAGGAAGTTCATCAAGATTCTGCATACAGATAATGGGGGTGAATATGTTAATAATCAGTTTGAACAATTTTGTGCTTCAGAAGGTATCAACATGCAGCACATAGTTCCATACAGTCCTCAGCAGAATGGTGTCACAAAATGGAAGAATAGGTCCTTGAAGGAGATGGCAAATTGTATGATTCACTTCAAGTCTTTGGCACCTCAGTATTGGGCAGAGGCCATCAATTATGCATGTTACATCCAGAACTGAGTTCCTCATAAAGTTGTGAAGGGGGTAACTCCTTCTCAAGCTTGGACCAGTCGGAAACCTACAGTTAAGCATTTTAGAGTGTTTGGTTCTCTTGCATGGGCCCACATTCCAGCAGATAAATGCAAGGCTATGGATTCGCAGAGCAAGCCTTGCATATTTGTTGGGTATCCAGATGATGTCAAAGGGTATAGACTTCTCCATCCCTCTACACATGAGTTGTTCGTTGAGAGGAGTGTTCATTTTGAGGAGAGTTCTACTATTTCTTCTCATACCACTTCTCCATCCACTATCACATTGGAGACATTGCATGAAGATGATAGTTCTTCTGAGGATCTTAATCCTCCTAATCCTATTGAGGAGTCTTCTTCCTCCACTTCAGATGGTGATAGTGATGGTGAGGATTCACATTCTTCTTATAGTCATCCTTCAGAGGTTGATGGTTCTCCCCCAGACTCTCCAACTTCAGTGCCTCTTTGGGTTTGACAAACTTTTGAGTCAGTAGGAGATTGGCTTGGTGATCCATCAGATACTAGAAGAACTAGGTCACAATTTCAGCAAGCTCCACATCTCTTCATTGCTTCAGCTTCTAATCCATAGTCTTTTCGAGAAGCTACAGGTGTTCCCGAATGGGATGCTGCAATGCAAGAAGAGTTTAATTCCTTGGAAAGGAATCACATATGGAATTTATTTCCTCTTCCTAAGGGAAGGAAACTTGTTCGATGCAAGTGGATCTATCAAACAAAATTTGTAGCAGATGGGCTAGTTGATAAGTATAAGGCTCGCTTGGTAGCAAAAGGCTTTTCCCAAGTTCCAGGGGTTGATTACTCTAAGACTTTTTCTCTAGTTGCTTAGATGAATTCCATTCGGCTTGTCCTTGCTATTGCTGCAACCCATCATTGGGAAGTTCATCAGATGGATGTCAAGAGTGCATTTCTTCATGGTGACCTTCAAGAGGAAATCTACATGGAGCAGCCGCAAGTGTTTGTTCAAGATCCTTCACTTGTGTGTCAACTTCAAAAGTCTCTCTATGGCCTCAAACAAGCTCCTCGGGCTTGGTATGCCAAGATGGACTCCTTCCTTCTGACAGTTGGTTTTAATCGATGCCATTCTAATCTGAATGTCTACATTTTGCACTGGGATGATACTCTCACATTTCTAGTTCTCTATGTTGGTGACTTGTTGATCATAGGGAGTCACTCATCCACCATCAAGGTAGTGAAAACTGCTCTACATGATAGATTTTTGATGTCAGACTTGAGTCTTCTACATTACTTCTTGGTAATTGAGATTACTCAATCTTCTTCAGGCATCTTCCTTGGACAACCCAAGTATGCACTCGATATGCTCTCTAGATTTCACATGGCTGATTGTAAGCCTGCACCTACTCCTTTTTTATCTGGGGTCAAACTTGAGGCTAAGTGCTCTTCACCCTTGGTTGATAGCACTTTATATCAACAAATTGTTGGGAGCCTCATCTACTTGACTCATATGAGACCTGACATTTCATATGCGGTGGGCATGGTCTCTAGATTCATGCAAGAGCCACATGAGTTGCATTGGAAAGTAACTAAGTGGATTCTCCACTACATTCAATGTACTCACAATTATGGAGTTCATTATGTAGTAGGCATGGATATTGACTTGGTGGGATATACGAATTCAGATTGGGTGGGTGATTCTCAAGATCGCAAATCCACTTCAAGGTATTGCTTCTCACTTGGTTTTGGTCTAGTTTGTTGGTTGAGTAAGAAGCAGTTTGCAATTGCTCTTTCATCAACAGAGGCTAAGTATCAAGGGGCAGTTAATGCCACCACTGAGGTTATTTGGCTTCAAAATATTCTCACTAAGTTTGGTATTCCAGTTAGGAAGCCTACTATCATCTTTTGTGATAATCAAAGTGCTATACAGATCTCAAGAAATCTAGTTCATCACCAAAGGACGAAACACATTGAGATACATGTGCACTATATCCGGGAGCTCATTCAGGAAGGCATCATTGATCTTAAGTATTGTTCTACAATGGAGCAAACTGCGGACATCTTCACTAAACCTTTCACCGAAAGCAAGTTCCTTCATTTGCGATCTCTGCTTGGGATATGACAGGTGTCTACTTCAGGAGGGACTTCTTAGTCCTTTCTTTCTTTCTTTCTCTCCTTATTTAGGGGAGGGCTATTCCTCTTATGGGGGGCTTCTTCTTTTGGGGAGGCTATCTATGTACATGGGTACCTAACATGGTTGCATTTGCCAGGACCCATAGTTTCACCCACCTAAGCTACGCTTAAGGGGGGCTGTTAGTGTAGGTTTTTTATTTTCCTTATGTTAGGGGGTATTTATTTTTCCTACACATATATTATTTAAGCTTGCTTAGGTTAATAGGAGTGGTTTATATGAGGACACGTGGTGAAATACTTCAGCTACATGTGTAACTCTCCACCTCACATGGGTAGTTGAGTTACACACCCTTTTTTGGCTTGTTGTGCCACCTCTCATAACCACTATTTTGTCATTTCCTAAGTGGGTTATGGGGTAGTTGGGTTTCACACCCTCTTTTGGCCTTATGTGCCAACTTTCTCAACTCCTTTTTTGTCTTCATGTAAGGAGGTTATGCCACATGTTTTGGCATTTACCAAGGTAAAACCTCCCACTTTTTATGGGGAATAGGAGTTAATGCACCCCTTGGATGTATATGCTTATATTTTTCTATATAATAAGCACTACACTCTCACCTTCACTAGTCAAGTTAGTGGAGTGATATCTTGGTGAGAGTCTTCTCCAAATTCTCCTCTTTGTCTCTATTTCTCTCTCATATTGAAATTATCTTCATTTAGCTATTTTGATCTTCGATCATCTGTTGTGTGAGGAGTTGCATGTGATCTACGACCGACATCAGATCTTGGCTCGATTCTCACTTCTCGTAGAATCTCACATATGAGGCAAATAAGATGTATTCAGCATATGATCTAGAGTTGTATGCACTAGTTCAGTCTTTCAAGAAGTGGAGGCATTACCTACTCCCAAAAGAATTTGTGTTGTTCACAGATAACTAGGCTTTGAGTTACATTAACACTCAAGAGAAGCTTAGCAACAAACATTTGAATTGGATGGAGTAGCTCCAATCCTTTACCTTTACCATCAAGCATAAAAAGGGGTAGCTCAACAAGGTGGTAGATGCTTTAATTCAGAAGTTATTGACTATCCAAGAATTATAATTGCAGAGCATAGGGATAGAAGATTTTAAAGATCTTTATGAAGAAGATGAAGACTTCTCATCAACCTACAAGGTCTACAAGGAGTTTGAGAATCATTTTCATGGTGAGTATGAAGATTACACTCTTCAAAATGGTCTCTTGTTCAAAGGCAATCAGTTATGTGTGCCTAGAGGATCCATGAGAGAAAATCTCATACAAGAGAAACACAATGGAAGCCTAAGTGGACACTTTGGAATTAATAAAACTTTGGATCTAGTATAGAGATACTACTATTGGCCTAGGTTTCCAAGGGATATGAGAAGGTATGTGGAGCAATGTGGTGTGTGCCAAAGGGCAAAAGGAGGATCAAGCAATGTAGGCCTCTATCAGCCATTACCGGTCCCAAATAGGCCTTGGGAGTGTGTGAGCATGGACTTTGTGGTAGGACTCCCCAAGACAAAGATAGGTATGGATAGCATCTATGTGGTGGTAGACAGGTTTTCTAAGATGAGCCACTCCATTCCATGTAAAATTACTCATGATGATAGTTATATTGCACATCTCTTCTTTAAGGAGATTGTAAGGATTCATGGACTCCCATTAAGTATTGTTTCAGATAGGGATAGCAAGTTCATGGGCCATTTTTTGCAAACCTTATGGAGAAGACTAGGAACTAATCTATCATTCAGCTCAACTTACCATCCACATACTGATGGTCAAACTGAAGTCATTAATAGGGTGTTAGGCAACTTGCTAAGGTGTCTAACCAAGGAGTATGGGCAGACTTGGGATCTAGTTATTCCACAAGCTGAGTATGCCTACAATGATAGTGTAAATAGGACCACTGTAAGGAGTCCTTTTGAGGTTGTCTATGGCAGACATCCTAGAGGGGTGTGTGAACTAAGAGAACTTGATTCAATGGAGATGAAGAGTGGGCAAGCAGAGGACTTCACTCAAACCATCCAGGAAGTACAAGAACAGGTCAAGAGAGCCATCCTAGAGTCTACTCAAAAACTGAAAGCTAAAGTGGATGAGAAAAGGAGGGAGGTTCAGTTCAAAGTGGGTGACTATGTGATGGTCCATTTAAGTAAAGCTAGAATGCAAAGTGGCAAGCCTACTAAGTTGCAAATGAAGAGGGTAGGACCTTGTAAAATTCTGTCCAAATATGGTGAGAACGCCTACAAGGTGGATCTTCCTTCAGATTTGGCTATATCACCAGTCTTCAATGTTGCTGATCTAATATTATACAAAGGTGAAATAGCAGGGCAGACTGAGAATTAGGCCAAGGTGTTGTAGGAATTAGATGTGAATGCCTTGCCTCAAGTGAAGCAGCCCATAGCAGAGAAGATCTTGGAGTCAAGGGTGAAGAAGTCTACTAGACACTAGGTCTACATGGAACACTTGGTGAAGTGGGCAGGTCAACCTATGTCTGAAGCTACTTGGGTTGAAGAGGGTAGGTTCAAGAAACTTGGTATTAATCTGACTCTCATCTCTCCCCTAGTTCCTTAGTTTTGTGTAGAGGGGGAGTATGGTGCAGGATCACCCTTCTAAGGGCTCCCACCATTTGTTTTTGTTGTGATTTTGCTTCTTTATGAAGCCATGTAATGTAATAAGAGCCAAGAGCTCATTGGTTTTGTTTAGGTCCTAGTTTAGGTCCTAGGTTCACAAGTCTAGGTTGAGTTTTCTCTTGGGGTTGAGGGAATGTGGGCCTATTGTTGATTTTGGGATCCTTTTGGTATGGTTGTGTCTAGAGGATATCCTAATAAAGGCCTAAAAGCCAAGAAAAGCAACATTGCAAAAGTTGCTTAAAAGTTGCAAAAAGTTGCATGACAAATTTTCAAAGTTGTCATGCAACTTTGAAACCAAATTGGTCATAACCTAAGCTTGGCTTTGGGAACCCTAACCTTGGCACACAAAATGAGGAAAAGACATTATAAATTGTGGCAAACCCTGAAATGATGGGTTAGATGTCAGATTGTACGGCCAAAGGATAAACACCTTGACTGTGAGTGTGTTTTTTGTTGCAAGTCGGCACAAATGGAGCATTAAAGGATCGATAATGCATTGTTCTAGAAACTAAACTATTTTGAGAGTCTTGTATAGTGTTTATAATTTCATTTTGAGCATTTATATTAGGTTTTTGTTTTGCAGGTGTTGTGTGCTTTGTAAATATTTTGTAATTACCTCTTCACTGTCCAGTTTTGGATTGCTTTGAGAAAATGGGTTGGTAACTCCTATCCCCATTGTGGAAACACTATGAAACCATGGGGTATAGGAGTACATACCTTGTATAGTATCTCAAAGGAAGAAGGGCCCTGGAGAATGTAGGAAAACCTTTCAAAAACCCACTCTTAGGCGAGACTGGTCTGTGCTCGGCTAGGAAGGGTCAAGGTTGCAGAGGTTCATGAGAGCAAGGAAGGACAAGGAAGGAGTCACCCTTTGGAGGAGTTGAAGAGGGGTGTGTGGAGAATCATTAGTGAGAAGGAGGAGGTTCTACCAATCTAGACAAGGTGGTGAAGATAGCAAACCAACTCTGTGACCCTGGCAGACCTAAAAAACCCTTAAAAGCCCTTCAAAAACCCTTAATTTCACCTAGGGTAGTGTACGGACACTTGGGGACCCAAAGCTAGGAAAATCCTTGAGCCTTTGATAAATGAATAGCAGTACCTCTGAGAAGTTTTACAATTTTTGTCATTTCTTGCAAGAGGAAGCCCTAAAATTCCAGAATGGAGGCCTAATAGGGGCTCATTCCTTGTAGCCCTATTTTGTAGGAAAAAAGCAAAATTGTGAAACTGGTAACAAGAAGGAATGTCAAAACCTATTGGGGGCACATGAGTGGTTGGAGAAACATGTCAAAGACTTGTCCTATCCTTGATAGGACTTGAGAAGGTGTAGGAAGAGTTAAACCCTTATTAGCCTATGTAAGGGTTTTTGAAGCTTGTGAGTAGGTGAGAGCTTAGGAGAAGAATCACATGTTGCTGGTGGGTGGATTGGGAAAGGTTAGGGGATCCCACAAGCAAGGGAAGACTGAGAGACCCTAGGGTGTGGTTGGAACACCTAGTGATCCAAGGAGAGGATCAAAGAGCATAGATTAGGCTAGTCTATCCCAAGCCCATTCCCATTAGAACTCTAAAATTCTCTTTGTTGCCCCATGTGTGATTTGATAGATGGAAATGAGATTATTTATCAAATGGGGTACACACTGTTGGTATTATAATAGACAAAGGGAGATTGTTGGCATTTCAATAAGGATATTGAGAAGGTTGTTGATGATTATGGATATAACTGATTAAGGATATTTACTATCTTAATATTATTATTTTGTCATTGATGTCAAGAAATTGATTTTCTAATTTAGTATGATTTTGCCATATCTTAAGAAGTATGTTCTAATGAGTATAAAGAAGTCGGTAAAAGACATAGAAAGAATATGATAAATAAGGGGAGGAATAAGTTATTCAATGGGCAACTATTATCGAGTTAGACAATGATGAGATCATGATGTTTAGATTGTTTGGATATCCTATATATGCTATTGTTTGTAAGGTTAATACTATACTATGTTACCGAGCAAAGAACCTAGTCGATAAACCCTAAGGAACCTAGTCGGTAAACCCTGAGGTTATCGCTATTGGTTAATTAATTTGGAATGTCTACGGAGTGAAGTTTAGTATTCACTGAGTTGCAATAGAGTAATAATAGAATGTATTGAATGAATAAAAGCATTATTTAATGAAGGAAGATGATGAGCTGGAATTGGTTAAATGATTGGTATGCTGTGAATCAAGTTTGTTAAAGAATCTATCGCAAAGGAAAATTGGCAAGAAGATCTACAACTCAGATTGAACAACAATACCCTAGCACAAGTTCCAAGAAATGTATGCAAGTTCCAAGGCTGGGTAAAACATTTTCAGATTGAAGGATGCATTGAACCTAGTCAAGTTTGAAGATTTGATGGCTATGATTGATCATGGGAAATGTGATCAAGGAGTTTAAGTGGTTGGCAAATTGTTTATAAATAAGGAACTGTTGATAAACAATGTATGCGGGTAAGTGTAAGCATAGGGATGCTACACAGTATTTACCGAGCACTGAAGCTTGAAGACCTGTTTGAGAAATAGAGTATAGAGCTCAGCAGAGGGACAAGATAATTCCTATGACTAGATTGTATTGAGCAAATAAGAATCTACTTTAGCATTTTAGATGTGAAGTTGCAGATAGATTTTATTACTGTTATTTTGTAAAGTGACAGAAAATCTCTTAACCAAGTGGTCTTAACAGTCTTATTTGTAAATCCTCTAGCAATGTGACATTCTGATTGAGTGTTTGAAATCCTTTGATAAGGTCACTTCTAACAAGGTGAAGATCCTAACAAATATGAGGGAAATCCCTTAACCGGGTCACATATCTAGCAATGTGTTTTGTAATCTTTAACAGGATTTGCTTTTAATCGAGCATACTCTAGAAGAGTATATTTCTTAGTGGGTCCGAAATCCCACAGTGGTTTTTTCCTATTTGGGTTTCCATGTTAAATCTGGTGTTATATGTTTTGTGATCTTATCTGTTTATGAGTTTGCATGCTTTACAATTTTTCTGATAAGGTTACCGAGGTTGAATCTGTTGTTTTTATGGAAGATTAAGTTTGTATGATTCACCCCCCCCTCTCATCTTATTAGCTTGGCATATGTACTAAAAATTTAGTATCAGAACTATCAATTGGTATCAGAGCTTTGGACTCCGAAAGAAAAAGTTTAAAGGCACTTGAGGCAAAGATCCAATGATGTATAAGAGGGATGCATCAAAGCTAAACAAGTCAAGTTTCTCTACATGGTAGAAAAGGATGAAGCTGCACCTATCAGGAGTTGGAGAATATGATGTATATTATCTGGAGAATGATTTCATTACACTGAGCACCTATCCATTGACAATGGAAGAGATAAAAGCAAAGCAAGAACATATTCAAGCAATGATTGAAATAACATCTGCTTTCACGGACTCAGAGTTTAATGATCTAGAAGGCTACAATGATGCCAAGGCAAGGTGGGATAAGCTCATATCTGTGTATGGTGGTGATGAACATGTTCAAAGAGCAAAAGTGGAAAGTCTAAGAGGACAACTTGAATCTATGAGGATGAATGAAGGTGAGAACATAACCCAGTACAGTACAAGGTTAAAAGAGATTGTCAATCAAATCAAAGGAGCAGGTGGAACTATTGAAGAAAAGGATATAACAAGTAAGTTGTTAGAACCCTTCTACCAGCTTATGCAATCTGAGTCTCTACAATCAATGAATTGAGGTTTGTACCCAATATGCTAGTTTCTTTAGATGCTACTACTGGTAAGCTACATGCTTTTGAGTTAAGTAATTTTGATAACAATGGGTCATTGGTAAATAAAGTAGAATCTGCTTTCAGTTCTTTTCATATTGGTGAATCTAATGATTACAATGATAGAATGAGTAAGTACATTGAAGGGGATCATAGTGGAGCAAGTGAAAGATTTCACAAGAACATGGAAAAAGTGCACAAATTGTATGAGGAAATATGAAAGCAAGAAGAGTTTGAAGCACTATTAGCCAGAAGGTTACCGAGAGGTAAAGGTAAGTATTAAGGAAAACTACCTTTGAAATGTTTTAATTGTGATAAGATAGGACATATGGCCTCAAAATGTCCTGACAAAGAATCTAGTGAAAAGAGAGATTACCGAGATGACAGACAGAAAGATAATCATTACAGAGGACACCGAGATTTCATAAGAAGAGATAAAAAGACATGCCTAATAGCTGATGAGAAATCTAATGATGATAAATTAGATGAAACTGATACAGAGGAAGTTGTTTATGTGGCTATCAAAGATGGATCAGATGAAGAAAGGTATGAAGAAAAAGCCCTACTATCTCAAATAAGTAAAAATGATTCTTGGATCATAGATAGTGGATGCTCACATCACATGTCAGGTGATAAAAACAAGTTTGTTATATTAGAAGATTATGATAGAGGCTATGTAAGATTTGGTAATGATGCACCATGTTTGGTAAGAGGTAAAGGATCTATAACACTTCTTGACAATGCAAAATGCAATGATGTTTATTGGGTTGAAGGTTTGAAATACAATTTGTTGAGTGTAGCACAGCTAAACAACATAGGTTACCGAATAGAATTTCAGAAAGGAATTGTCAAAGTTCATGACAAGAATGGAAAGTTAGCTACTACCGGGACACAAACAAAAGGTAACACATTTCACCTTGACTCAACTCAGAATAAGTGTTTATATGCAAAGATAGATGATAGCTGGTTATGACATAAAAGGTTTTGTCATGTAAATTTTGATAATCTAATCAAAATAAGTAAGAAGCACCGAGTAAGAGGTCTACCAAGTCTTGAGAAACCTGAGAATGCTATATGTCGAGGATGCCAGATGGGAAAAATGACAAGATCAAGCTTCACAAGTAAGTCCTACACTTCTAAGGGAATTTTAGATCTTGTGCATACTGATCTTTGTGGTCCTATGAAAGTTCAGAGTTATTATGGTGATAAATATTTCATATTATTTGTGGATGATTATTCAAGGATGATGTCAGTTATGTTTTTAAAAGAAAAATCAGAAGCCTTTCAAGTGTTTAAATGGTACAAGGCAAGAGTTGAAAATGAAACAGGAAGACAACTGAAATGTCTTAGATCAGATAAAGGAGGAGAGTTCACATCTGATGAGTTTAACTTATACTGCAATGATCATGGTATTAAAAGACAAGTCTCTGCATCGAGAACTCCACAACAAAATGGAATTACTGAGAGAAGAAATAGATCTATTGTGGATTGTGCTAGAACCCTGATGATTGAAAAGAAAGTGTCACAAACATTTTGGAGAGAAGCAATAAGCACAACAGTTTACACCCTAAACCAAGTACAACTAAAGAAAGGAACTTTGAAGACAACATATGAAATTTGGTATGACAAGAAACCTAATGTAAGTTACTTCAAAATCTTTGGAAGTAGATGCTATGTTCACAAAGATGATAGAAATGGCAAGTTTGATCAGAAAAGTCAAGAAGGAACATTTCTAGGTTATTCTTCTAGAAGCAAAGCATTTAAATGTCTGATCAAATCATCTAACAAAATAGTAGAAAGTGCAAATGTGAAAATTGATGAATTTGCAGAAAGCAATGATGAAGGAAATTCCAAGGAACTAGAAGATTATGATGAATTTGTATATGTTCAACCGACAAGTCTTACTGAGAAGACTACTAAAGGAAATGAAGAAAATATCTAGTTATCGAGTGATGAAGAAGATCATACAGAGCCTACCGAGCCTGTATTAGCCAGGTATGTTAGAAGACATCATGCATTAAGTCAGATTATAGGAGATAAGGATGATCCAGTGATGACAAGGAACAAACTGAGACAGAACACATGTCTGATATCTGAATTTGAACCAAGGATAGTGAAAGAGACATTTAACAGTGAAGATTGGATAAATGCTATGACATAAGAGATTGATCAAATCAAGAAGAATGACACATGGACACTAGTCCCAAGACCGAAGGACAAAAATGTAATTGGTACAAAGTGGATTTTCAGAAACAAGCTGAATGAAAAAGGTGAGGTCATTAGAAATAAAGAAAGACTAGTTTGCAAAGGTTATGCTCAAGAAGAAGGAATTGATTATGGTGAGACTTTTGCACCTGTGGCAAGACTTGAAGGAGTAAGAACATTGTTGGCATATGTTGCTTACAAGAATTTCAAGGTATATCAAATGGATGTCAAATCTGCATTTCTGAATGACATATTAGAAGAAGAAGCTTTTCTTGAGCAACCTAAAGGATTTGTTGAAGACAAGAATAAAGATTAGGTATGTAAATTGAACAAAGATTTATATGGTTTGAAACAAGCACCTAGAGCATGGTATGAGAGATTGCACTCTTATTTGATCAAAATTGGTTTTATAAGAACAAGTGAAAATAGTAATATGTACATGAAGAATGATGAAGACAATGGAATACTGATCTCAGCCATATTTGTTGATGATATTATCTTTTGTGGAAATGACTCTCTATGCAAGAACTTTGGAAATGAAATGAGCAAAGAATTTGAGATGTCAATAATCGGTGAGATAAAGTATTTTATAGGTCTACAGATACTGCAAATGAAAAATGAGATTTTCAGTACCCAATCCAAGTACATAAAGGAAATCTTGAAGAAATTTGGAATGGAGGATTCAAAACCAGTAAGTACTCCTCTGACTACAAACTATAAATTATCAAAGAATGATGAATCAACATCTATTGATGAGATACTTTACCGATCTATGATTGGAAAGATGTAATAAGTTGTTCACAATAGACCATATATAGCACATGCAGTAGGTATAGTTGCAAGATTTTCTACAGATCCCAAGGAAACACACATGACAGCAATCAAGAGAATTTTCAGATACTTGAAAGGCACCGAAGATTATTCGAGATGCTTTTGAAGTTATAATAATCCACATAGCTAATCATATATGATGCTAAGGATCTTTAGTGAACACAAGAGTGAGAATTAACTCATTTGCACACACATGGGCAAAAGAAGATCAAAGTTTCCAGAACCAATGGGGAAGTTTTTCGCGTCTCCACTTGTAAATCCTAGTCACTAAGTGTGTTAATTTAGAAGTTCCAAGGGACCTTAAGGATCGATTAACCACTTATCTACTAAATGTTTTGTACCTCCAATTCATTTGGTGTATTACAAAATGCTAAACAAATACAATCATCCTTGTTCGAATAGGAAATGCATCTTCATCATGCATATTGCATTAACATAGGTCATGTAAAAAATTTATTGTCTCCACATGTATTATGTGGATCATCATGTCATATAGGTATGCATACTGGGGGCATAGCTGAAAAATCCTAAAACTCGTATAGAGTCTTGAAAAAATCCTAAAAACTTTATAGAGTTCTAAAAAAATCCTAAAAATCATAGAGTCCTGCAAAATCCAAAAACAGTGGAAAAACGTAAAATTCAAAAACATTGGAGAAACATAAATATCAATCCAAAAACAAGAAAAAACAAAAAAAATCATTACAAAAACATTCAAATATGATACTGAAAAAATTAACAAAAAACATTCAGAATAAATTCACGAAAAAATCAATCAAAAACATCCATATAAAGTCCTGAAAAAATCCCAAAAAATGATGAAAAATGTCCTGAAAAAAAAATCCAAAAAAATCATTAAAAGTCCTAAAAAAAATAAAAAAATAGTAAAAAATCAATCAAAAAAATTCAAATATGATACTGAAAAAGTCAACAAAAAACATCGATATAATATCCTAAAAAAATCAATAAAAAATATTCAAATATCAATCTACATAATCAAAAAATAAATAAAAAATCAATAAAAAAAACTTGCAATAAAATGTCTCGCAAGAAACAAATACCCTAGTAGATATCTAGCAAACACTTCGTATGAAGTTAACAAAGGATACAACTATCCAATCAAACATATGCAGTCCTCTGATCAAACTGTCTTATCAATTGTCTTATCAATCGTATCATATCCATATGAAGTGATCATTATGTTGTGTTAAACATAAGATGATACACTCAAAACCAAACAGGCCAGTCTTAAACGGGGTACGCAACTTTATGAGATCAGACATTATCAACTATCACATCAAACAATCAAAACGAAGACACAGATCGGTATGGCTACTGGATTTTGTCCTAGTTAGTTTTTATCTTTTATCATTTGGGGACAGGTCATGTTCCTAAGCTACTCAAGGATGTCCACAAGTGACTAGAGGAGTCGGGATGGGCATTATCTGTTTCTTTGTTTGTTGTTTTTGGTGTGAACCAATGAAGTTTTGGGGTAATAGTTATGGTGGGTGTTTGTGTTGGTACATTCATTCAACAAATATCCTATGCAAAAGTCAAGGATATTTATGCTTGTGACTATCCCACATACCTCTACCCCTGGCATTATTCTCAAAATGGAGGGTTCACTCCTTGTCAGCTACGTGTTTGTTTCTTCAATGAGATATCTTTACATCTTGGTTCCTTATACCCTGATGTGATAAGATCCATTGTTAAATAATAAGGTTCAGTGATGAATATACATTCTGCAATAAATAATGACACATGTTCGTGAATCAATCATTCTCATTTCATCTCATTTGCCTATTGCTAGTTTGCTGATTCTTTTCTCATCATCTCTTTCTAAATCATTTTCTATCATCTAACATTATTCTATTTCATTCTAAGGTTCATTATCTCATATTCTATCTCAATATCATCTTCACATCACCTATCTCTATCTCTATCTCTAATCAACTAACTATTCTTCTATCTAACATTCTTCTTTTTTTCGAGAGATCATTCATACTTTTAATGCATAAACAATCTCTTGAGGGGGCATAACACCCTAAGTATTACTAGCGCATACTGGGGCTTTTTTTTTTTCATTTTCTTTGAAACAACGTCATTTCGACATTGTCTCAAAGAGGGGCAAATGTAGACACCTAAAAATGTCTCATTAATCATATACTAATTATTCCTCTAATTAGTTAAATAATTCTTTAATTATTTAATTAAGTTAATTAATCTTATTCTTCTAATTTCATATTTCCTCATCATCTTACTAATTATTCCAATTTCAATTCTATCACCATTTACTCATTTAAACCATTTTCTAATGTAAATTAATTATTTATTATTTAATTAATTGTGATTTTTAATCTTCAATTTAAATAATCTTTATTATTTAAATAAATTAATTTTCAATTTCAATCTCTATTCAATTAATCATTAACCCTCTTCTAAATATTAATTAAGTATTTATTATTTAATTAATTATGATTTTAATCCTTTAATTTAAATAATTTTTATTATTTAATTAATTTGATTTCTAAATAATTAAATAATTTCTTTAAATTATTTAATTAACTAATTAATTTTTCATATTCCAAATCCATAAATTCTAATTTCATTTAATTTCGTTAATCTTTCAAATTATAATTCATATTCTATTTCTTCTATTTTTTTTCTAATTTCAAATACATGTGCATGATTTCAAAAATCAAATTGAAAATCAAAGTCAAGTTCTAAATATA
This sequence comes from Cryptomeria japonica, assembly GCF_030272615.1. Classification (NCBI taxonomy): domain Eukaryota; kingdom Viridiplantae; phylum Streptophyta; class Pinopsida; order Cupressales; family Cupressaceae; genus Cryptomeria; species Cryptomeria japonica. The sequence goes on along the minus strand of NC_081405.1, from coordinate 715,988,641 downwards.
TTCAAACAATAAATTGAATTTAAAATAAATTGAATATTTGAATTAAATCTCATGCAAAGATTAAATTGAAAATCAAAGTCAAAGTGCAAGCACATGCTAAATTAGTTAATTCAATCATTATCTTTGTAATTCCTATTTCTATCTTTTAGTTAGCTTTTCTAAATAAAGCTCTTAAAAATCTTTCAATTAGTTAACTATTCTATCAATCTTAATTGATTAATTACATATTTTCTTTAATTCTTTCTAATCATTCTTTTTCTATCTTCTAGTTAGCTTTTTCTAAATAAAGCTTTCCTTGTCATCAATTAATTATCTTCCAATCATTCTTTTTCATCTTTCAATCAACTTTTTTCTCAATCAGTTAACTCATTTATCTATTCAACCTATTGAGTTCCACCTCCAAATCAGTAGTTCAACTATCAATCAGCATGTGATCTCACTTGAGTTCCAACTCTTGATCATTCTGTTCCACCTCTTATTTAATCCTCTCTGATTATCTATAAATTGAGCATTCAATCTCAATTTTTAACAATCACAAACTTTGAATCTTTGTGTCATTTGCAGGTTGCCAAAATGATATTTGAGAGCTATCATACCACAAAGAGGAGAAGAGCAATGGAAGCTATATGTAGTAATGGAATAGGGAGAATTGATTGATAAATTTTACATTCCTGTTTCTTACTTTTGCATTATTTCATTGTGTTTTTGTTTGAATTCTATTTAGATAGGGATTCATGATTTCCCTTTGATTCCTAGCTGATTACAAGATCAATTTTAGCATACGACACTCTGTAGTCATCCCTGCATCCGCTATATCCTCAAACATACTCCATACACAAAAAGGCCAAGAATAGAACTTAACCTAGGCTGTCGCAAAATCCAATGTGAGCCCCAAATTTGTCCTCTCCTTGTGTACCCAAGCGTGCATAGTCATCCCCTATGGCATCGGCTGCACATGCCCAAACTATAAGTAAACCCGAGGAAGGATAAACCTCTCTATAACATATGGGGTGTGACCCAAAATGAATCTGCTCATGAATAAAAGTGGCACCTCAAATGCATCCTCTGGCCATGGCTCACACAATCGATAGGGCCTCCACACCACCGTATCCATATCATCTAGGGCCAGCCTCCAATACTCTAACTTCCCGAGCATCGGCTCGGAAGCAACCTGGATGTACATCATCACAAAAGGTGCCCCTGCTGGTCTAAAACTTAGCCCAAGTGGACGGGCCAAGACTATGTACTCCCATGCCAAAATCTATAGTAAGCTAGGTTGGTTACATCATTGGGTTAGTGCAAGAAGATGAGTCCACCTTTTGGCCAAAAAGTGGAAGTGTTTTCCCTGATTTTTAGATTTTGTCTCATTTGAGCTTAAATTTTGAAACACTTAGAGATTGAATCTTGGAAAAAGTCAGTATCATAAAAGATAACCCTCTGAGTGTAATTTCCAAATATGTAATTTATTTTAATACCCACATAATAAAAAATAACTTTTTGAATGGAGTTCTGAAAACTATGTTTTAAAAATGCTTGTTTCAAGACCATACCATGCATGTGTATGACCCACACTTTTTGACACAATTAAAATTATTTTCTCAAACCGTTTTGGGAAATGGTTTGTAACACACTGAAGATTGATGAGCATATTTTTTTGTATTTTTTTTTCTAATATTTTTTTTAAATTAATTTTTTAATGGCCGTAATTATCTTTTTAAAAATTTGACGTGTACGACCCACATAATTTGACCTAAAATTAACAATTTAAAAAAAAAATAAAAAAATAGAATATAATTTTGTGTAGATTGATGACATATAAATAAAAAAGTTATTAAATTAACAAAATTAGTTAATATTTCAAATTTATGGACCCGATTTAGTATATTTAAATGAAAAATAATTAAAGTAATCAATTTTTAAAGAACTTTACATATTTAGAATCTAGAGTGTATAATCTAAAATGGGTTTTAATTTCGTATAAAAATTCTCTGATTAGAGGCACGTAAACTATTTTAGAAGTTCATATTTATGCTTTCATTCAAGGACATTTGAATTTGCAGGTCCATGTCTCAGGTGTGGCCATCCCAAGCCTAATCCCGAGCCAAGTGGCGGCTCCGGAATCAACTTCCATAGAACGGGCCCCCATTTTCAAACAAGGGCAGCTTGTGGAAAAAAAAGGAAAAATATGATTTAGAAATGGGGGCCCGTTTTTAAAAAGCGGGCCCCCGTTTTGTTTAAAAGCGGGCACCTATTTTAGAACAAAACGGGGGCCCATTTATTTTTTCTTCGAGCCCCCATTACCTTTCGCCTCAGGAGCTTGAAGCATAAACGGGCCCCCATTTTTTGAAAATGGGCCCCCGTTTATAAGAGCGCATTTTCCAACATGCGAACTTCCGTGAATTTGTGACTCATTACCTTGCACTTGCCCCATCATAAACTACTTGATGAAGCTAGTGATATAAATGTGTGAGTAAAAAAATACCCCACGCATATCATGTGTGTGTCTGCACCATCTATTAGAGCACTCATCCCCATCCAAATGATAAACAATGTGACTTCTTGTCCTGAATCAGGATGCTGCCACTCAAACCTGCCAAAACTGAGGGAGTGGGCTATAGTTGTCTACCATATCCTGCCACACCATTGAGTAACCTACAATATGGGGATCGACAAACACCTTCCACAAAGCATAGATCCCACTGGCCTTCTCCACATTATACTCCACAAGCTCAACTATAATCAGAATCTGATAGATGTCCTCCAACGTCACTGTGATCTCACCTATTTGTAAATGGAAGGTGTTATGCTCACTGTGCCACCTCTCGGCCAACACGGTGAATAGTGCCCTATTCTTTCGATAGGGTGACAAGTGTAAAAAGTGGATGAGATTGGAAGCCTCTATGATTTCCAAATCATCACCACTCCTCGATGGACCTATATCACTACATGGATAACATCCTATCAAATACATCTATCCTAAACAATCTGACAATCAACAAATCAAGTATCCAATCAATCAATTACGTCTCATATCGATACTCAAACAACATGCTTCATATCAGGGCTCATATGGAAAATCAAATATTATTTTAAAATGATCAAGTTCCATATTGACAATCAATCTCAAAAACAAATCAATGAAGTTCCAATCAATCCAGAATCATATCACAGATCAGACAAATTCGTCTCATATTGACAAATCAAGACTCATATTGAATCAGGACCCATATCGAAACTAGACCCATATCAAACAATAATTAACCCATATTGAAATCAGACTCATATCGATAAAACAAGACTCATATCGACAAAGAAAAACCCATATGGAAATCAGACCCATAACGACAAGTTGACCCATAATGACAAGGTGACCCATAATGACAAGTTGACCCATAACTAAAAGTTGACTCATAACAAAAAAATGACTCATAACAACAACAAAACCCATATCGAAATTGAACCCATATCGCAAATAGACTCATATCGACTTTGACCCAAATTGATCCTGACGAACAATCGAATTGACACAACAGACTCATAATGAAAAACATCAATTAAAGACTGAAATCAACACATTTGATTCCAAATGACACTTTGAAAGGGTGCAAAACTTCATAACAAATCTAAACATCAAAATGACACATGTTCAAATTTATTAAAAATCACACAAAATGCACATTGTCTCATATTTGCCAAAACACTCATCAAATGCTCAATTTCATATGCGTGACTAAAATCATCAAATGCTCTAAAATACATGTTGTTTTCACAACACTATTTCCTATATGCATAATACTATTTCTCATATGCACTAATCTACAACTCCTATGCGCTAATAAAAACATCATATGCGTCACGAGAAAAATCAAATTTGCTACGATAATTGTCAGATGCGCAACAAAATTCATTGCATGCGCTAAAAAAAAAATTATATGCGCAAAAACAAAAGCTAAAATAGAAAAACATGCGAAAAACCCTGACTAGCCCAAAAAATTTGAAAATCTTGCAAAAATGCCTAAAATATAAGCTAAAAATTTACAAGCAGAGTTAGAAAATTAAACTCACCAATGGGCCATACTCCGCTAGCCTCTCAAATCAATGAACTCGCTCAAATTGGTGATGGTGATTAGGGGGTTCCATCTCCTCTCTCTCCTCCAAGCTCCAATGCTCCAAAGACAAGTGCACAAATGAGGTAGAAATGAGCGCTTGGAGTCTTATATAGCCCATGCTGACACAGGCGGTTGTGATGCCTCGGTGGACGTGTGGGGCATGTATGCGCTATACCCACATAGTCCTCACTCCATTTTTCTATATCCTTTTTAATAATTCTATCGTTCGATAAATTTTTCAAAATCCAAAAAAATCCGAAAATCCAAAATTTTTTTTTTTTTTTAAATTCAAAAAATCAAAAAAAATTTTAAATCCAAAAAGATCAACATTTTTTTCAAAAATGTTGCCATACTCCATGTCATCTCCTTGAAAAGTACAATTTTTCTCAATTTATCGCCCGAGGGGGCATATCATCATTATCATATCAGTTTCATATCGACATTGGTTCCATATCAACATCTCATATTGAAATCAATTTTTCATATCCAGAGAATCATATTGATAACTTTGGCACCATCATCATAGCGCAAAAATTTGATGACAAATTGAGCGTTTTTCTTTGAATCAACATGTGGTCACACGTTAACTCAAAGAGTTAAAATGTAGACACCTAAAAGTTGCACAACAAATTAAGTGAATTTTATTCATTTAATTATCCTTAATTCTTCCAATTAATTAATTAATATCCCTATTCTTCTATTTTGACCTTTAATCAAATTAAATATTTGATTAATATTTCCCTTTTTTCTATCTTAGCCATTTTTAATTAAATTTACATTTAATTAAAATCCCCCTTCTAACCATTTTTAATTAAAATTACATTTAATTAAAATTCCTCCTCTAGCTATTTAATTAAATTTACATTTAATTAAGTCCCCCTTCTAGCCCATTTAATTAAAACCACCCACTTGCAAAATTAAAAATCACATTTAAATAAATCAATATTTGTTTAAATCCTACAAATGCAAGTTGCAACCAATAATTAAAATAAATTAATTTTATTTTAATTAAATTCATTTTTCCCACCCACTTCCAAAATCCTACATCTCCCAGTTGCCTCGTAAATTTCTTCTAGATTCTTCTAATCATCCTAATTAGCCTAATTCATCTCTTAAACATTTGCAAATTCCTTAAGAGAAGTCACTCTCAAAAATGCCTCAAAGTCTTTGAAATGCATTAAAAGCTTTATGTCCTCAACACGTTAACCTTGAAAGTCTTCCTAACCATTAATGGTTAACTCAACCCTCCCTTCTTGGTTAGAGACTTTCTCTCTAACTTATCCCTAATCTAATCCAAGGGTCTCATCAAGCATTAATGGCTTTGACCCTAGTTATCCTATTAACCATTGCACAAGAATTTACCCCTTGGATAAAAGCTTTATCCAATGGATAACTCTAACCTAACCTTAACCCTTACCTACTAAGATAACCTTCATGTCTTCTCAGGCATTTAATGCCTCTTGCATCTCCTCTCAAGACACCTCTTGTTGACTATTTTCATCATTTCATTGGTAAAAATTGTAAACATGGATTGAGTAACTTTCAATACTAACCCTTGTTGATATTATTCAATATCAACCCTCCACTGACATATTTTCCCTATAAATAGAGCTCTCATTCTTCATTCTCCATATAATCAAGTCTTTTGTGCATCAAACTTATAGTCTCATTTCATCAAGCATTGTTAACCTCTCTTTGATAATAGTAATTAGATCATTTAGTTTTACATATCATATTATCAATATCATGTTAACTTCATCTATATGCTACTTTAATGTCATTTTAATACCATTTTCATGTTAGTTTTAGCTTCATATCAATATCTTGCACCATATCATTATCTAGTTTCATATCTAGACCATTCACTAGGATCATAGTTGCTCCATTTTGATCTTAGAATCATCACATATCCCTTGATATTTTGGTAGTCATCCTATAGGTCAAGATCTCTTCCAAGATGAGAGCCACCTTGATTTGAAGGATCTTTGGAGATAGAGAACAATCAAACACGCTTAAGATATTTATTATTTCATTTGTTTGTTCTAATGATTTTAATCTCTAACATTATGTCCCATTAGTGTGGTTGTGTTGTTTGCCTCTCTCATGCAGGTACCGCAATAGATATGTGTGTGTGTGTGTAAATAAACGTATATATATATATATATATATATATATATATATATATACATATGTATGTTTATACATATGTATATACATGTATATGTATATATATACATATATATACATGTATATACATGTATATACATGTATATATATGTATATATATACATATACATGTATATACATATGTATAAACATACATATGTATATATATACATGTATATTAATATGTATATACATATGTATATACATATGTATGTATACATATGTATATATATGTGTAGCGTCGTAAATTGTACGCACTTGCTAGGGTGGTACAATTTCACACCTAGTTTAGCACCCGCCTTGGCGCATTTTGTATTTTGCATTGCATTTCCCCTTTAGCACTTAATTAATTAAATTAATTAGGTCTAAGGTCCTATTTTATCATCTCCTACATCATAACGTTGGGCCCTTTCATTAAAGTGTGCCCCTTTCAATTTATTCCTCCAATACATCATTTAATCAAAAACCCTAATTAGGTCCTATTTTGAACTTGGGGGCTTGATTTCGGGGGTCAAAACATCTCGAAATCACCTGTAACTTTGGGATTCTCTCTAAAATCATCATATCTGACGACCCTGAAAATTTGGTGAAAAGTTGTCGAGACCATGGCGCCCGGAGTGCAACATGGTCCCGGACATTTTTCCCAAAATTTTGGGAGCACGATCCAATCATAAAATAAAGCTTAACCCCAAGAAATTGGTGGGAGATTCAATCTCTAGGTCGGCCAAAAAAATGAAATTACGACCTAGGGTTTCATACATAAGAGCTCTCTTTCTTCATTTGAAAGGATCCAGATTTTTGGCTTTCAAGGACCTTCTATGCAGCGAAAGAGTAGATCTTTGAAGGCTTCAACAACATTCAACATTCATCCATCAAGCATTCATCAATTTCATTCATCCACTTAGGGCTTGGAAGACATTGAAGAGCAATAGGAGATTACCGACTGAAGATTGACTTGTACTCCTCCCTTGAGGGTTGGGTATGATTTCATGTTGTTTTCATGTCTTTGCATAAGCTTCAATATATCCTTTATTCATGCTTTAGATCACTTTGCATCTTGATTTAGAGCATTTACATTATCATTTACAAGCAATTAGGGTTTACTTTCTAGGTTGCTCTAGTTTGCTTTCTTGCATTTTAGGACCTTGCACACACACTAGGTCTGCACACACAATACATTTTACAATACAACTTGGCTATTCATGGAGGTGGAAATCACCGAAGCGGGGGTTTGACTAAGGCAAAACCCTATATAGCTGCCCAAACACCTTTTCAGACATAAGTGCAGGTTTCGAGACTCGGACGACGCCGCAAGTTACAGATCCGGAAGAAGCAGACGGAGACCAAACAACACACCAAGTTTCAGAGCAAAAGACCAGGATAGGGGCGTGGAGCGCCCTGGTCCTACCAGGACAGGGGTGCTGGGCACCCTGGTCCCTGGGACAGGGGCGCTGGGTGCCCTGGTCCTCCTGATAGACAGCATTTTCAGCATTTTTGACAGCTTTTTCCAAAGTGCAAAACAGCAGTTTTCGGAGTAGTTTCAGGGGCAGAATCAGGACAGTGGCGCCCGCGCCCCCATCCCGAACATTTTCAGTCAGATTTTAACTCCGGGTATGCATTTTCATTCTTGCTTTGTCCTTGTGTTTACAGCTTTCCATCATTTAAGTTCAATTCTGCAATCTTGTTATTAGTTCATACTTGCACTTTGGGGTTAGGGATTGAACTTGCATCATTTTATCTTTCAATTAAAACAAAGGAATAGAAATCCTAATAGGTAGCCCATGGCTCTCTCTTCCACAAAAAGAAGTAGCCAATTGTGTGATACCTCTAGGCTCTTTCGTATTCCACAAGTGTGTGGTTGAAAGTGAGATTAGGGCATGTTTGCTTAGTGTCACTTTTTCTCCTACACATTTTGGTGAACCCGACGTGAACTCCAATCTTCTCTAATTCTGATTTTAAGCTTTCAAATTTGAGTGTTTATGCTATTTACAAGTTTTAATTTCTTGCAAGATTCAAAAATTTAGAGGAAATTTTTGCTAAAACCCTAATTTTTCAATTCAAAGTTGAACTTGTGGATAGCTTAATTGGGATCAATAATTTCAAATCTGATTTAGGAACTCATTTGAATCATAAATTTCATTTTCTAAGTGCTTGCATTGGTTAAAATTAAACATTTCCTTCTATTTTGCATGTGTTATCATTTGAAAGAGGAAAATTGTTGTCATGATGCATTCATCTCATAGATGTGATAATGGGTTAGCTTCCCTTGTTTCAATTTTTCCTTCTCCTAAAGAACCTCCTCCTATCTATAACAACAGTTTAGTGCCTAAAAGAGTTGCTACCAATCCCTTTGAGACTCTCCCGTGCTCTAAGGATGAAGACTTTAAGAGTGATCCTGACAATTCTCCTAAAATGTGCCCTTCCTATTTAGCTATCCTAGAGGAAGAGAATGATATCATAAACACCTTTCTTAATGTTACTTCACCTTCCCTACATGATGCCTCTCTAAGTGAAAAGGCAGTGATGGATATTGACTTATTTTCTCCTAAAGTTGGTCCTTCCAATGGGGGCATGTTAGTGCAACAAGAGGTTATGAACACTTCTTTCAAAGATTTCCTTCCTAAGCACGAATCTTTGGAGACATATGTTCATGTTCCTCCTAAAAAACACTCCCTTCATGAGGATCCTTTTGTGCAAGAAGATGACATTATCCCTACATTTCCTAGTGATGGCATTTCCTTCTCCAACAAAATTCCAACTAGAGATGATGAATTAATGATAAATGCTTACCCTTCTCCTAAAGTTTGTCTTACCCATAAGCATCCCTTAGAGAAAGAAGATGAAATAATAAGCAATTTCCTTAATTATCTATCCCCTAAAGATCATATTGAAAATATTTTGAGGAAAGAGGATGAGTTCAACACATCTATTGATGCTCTCCCTCCTAAGGATGAGGAATTAATAAACAATGTTATCTCCTCTCCCGAAATTGACAATACTTCAAACATTCCTTTCAACAACCTCACTATTTGGGATGAACCATTAGAAGAAGGTGTAGATTATTCTCTACCTTGTGAGAGAACCCTAGCCAAAGGGGATGAAATCAAGATTGAAAACTCCCTTGATAGTTTCTCACCTTCCTTGAATCTCAATTATTCTCCCTCTCCTCAATTTGGTTCTACTCATAAGGAAACCCTAGTTCAAAGCAAGATGGTTAACATTTCTTTCAGAGATCTCCCTCTCAAAGGTGAGACTTTAGAGAGTAATGTTGATCCTTCTCCTAGAGAGTTTATTCCCCATGTAGATCCTGTAATGATAAAGGATGATATGACCTTTCCTAGTATTACTCTTCCTACTAGAACATCAATGCCTACCCCTTGTCTCTCTCCTAAAATTGATTTAATCCATGATAAGATTTTAGTGCAAGAGAAGACTATCAATAATTCTTCCAACACTTTTGTTCATTCCTCTAAACCATCCTCAATCAATTTGATACATGTGAATGAGACACCTAACAAACCTCTCTTCACTATCCAAGGTGCTTGTTCTTCTCAAAATTCTCAACCTTTAAATAAGCCTATCTTAGTGGTTCAAGGTGGTTATGCTAATGATTCTTTTTGCACTCCTAAGAAACCTATTATTACTGTGCAAGGAGGTTATTCTACTAAGAGCCCTTATGAGTATGCTAAGCAACTGACTAGAGAGAGTTATCATGCGGTTGCTCATACCTATAACACAAGAAACAATACGCAACCTAATCCTCCTCCAATTATCCCCACTTCACTTCCTCCTTCCCAACCTATTCTTCCTCAAGCTCCACGAATTTCACAAGTTCTTGGTAAGGAATATGATCTCATAGAACAACTTAAAGCTACCCCTGCTAAGATATCCCTTTGGGATTTGATCCAAACTTCTTCTGTTCATCATGGAATGTTACAAGATGCCTTGAAAGATTTGAATGTTCCTCCACCCAATACATCTAGTAATATAACATCTTTAGTTAACTCTGTGATGAATCCTAAAGCTCAAATTGTGTTCACACAAGATGAGTTGCCTACTAGTGAAATTCAACATCAATATGATCCCTTGATGATTGTGGTTATCATAAATGACACTGCTATAAGACGAACACTGGTAGATAATGGCTCTGGCCTTAATGTGTGTAGCATTAATCTATTGCATAAGATGAATGTGGATACATCCCTTATTGAGCCTGACTCTCATCCCATTCGAGGCTTTGATAATGTGGCTAAGTCTTCATTAGGTATTATCACCTTACCCATCACAGTGGGACCTGTTACTTTGCCTACTCCTATCCATGTTATGTCGGGAAATCTAACATACAACTTGTTATTAGGGAGACCTTGGATTCATAGTATGCAAGCTGTCCCATCTACATTGCATAAACAAGTTAAATTTATTTATAATAATAAGACATATACCTTGATAGGTGATACTAATTTTCAAGCTTGTTTGCAAACATCTACTTCCAAAGGGAGTTCTTCTAAGCCTTCCTCTTCTAGTGATGACTCGTTAAACAAGATACCTATGGATGAATCATCACCCTCTGATAATCAAAATTCTTTGGTTGAGCCTGAAGCTCCTGAAGAAGATCCTTCTCAACTTGAGTCTACACATGAAAAGGCTTTTGATCCTGAGAAGGTTCTCGCAGAAGACGATTGGGGATCCCTTGATTTTAATCCCACCTTTGTAGGTGAATATAGGGTTCCTCCTAGAGATCTTAAAGGTAAAAAGAAGGAAGAAACTAAAAATCAATCAATCTTACTTGAACCTATGAGCAATAATTTTGTGGCCGCTTCTCAAACTTCTTCTCCTCACACCTCTAATTATGAAGAGTTTGATTCTTTGTCTTATGAAAAACCACCTTCTCTTCCTGAAATGGCTGATCGTTATGGTCGTGGTTTTCGCATTTTTGCTAAGCATGTGTATCATGGAAATGGTTGTGGCGCTCATGAACAAGGGATAAAAGTTCCTCTAGAGACTAATTTTCACAATTATGCCTTTGGACTCGGCTATAATCCCTGCAAACGCACTAAAACATCTAAAAGACCATCTCTCAATGTGAATACTATATTTAGTAGTGATGATGATCTCAGTTCAACTAAATCATCTTCTACTTCTATCAACTCGCATTCCCCTCATAAGAAAATCTTGGCGATGAACAAATCTCTTTATGACTCCCCTCAAATTTCTAAATCCACTTATGAATCTTTATCTCCTATTCATCATAAAGTCCTTTCCTCTAGGGATAAGGCTCTAATAAATTACACTCATTCCTCTTCTAAGATTTCTTGTGACTTTTCTTCTTCAATTTTTATCATTTTATACATGTTTTTGATCTCACTTATAGTTGAGCATTTAGCATGTCATATTCAAATACCTCATTCAATCTATCATGTCTTTAAATAACATTAATGGCTATTATGTTGCTCATCATTATGTGACATTGGTAGCTCATTTACTGGGGGCTCATTGTCATTCATGATGGTACAATTTCAAGTGCAATCATATTTTTTGAAGCAACATAATAGCCTAATTTTCTTGTTCCTATGGGGACAAGAGTGATTTCATATATCTCTTCTTTTGCTTATGTCCAAATCTCTCCCTAGAAGATTGTGTAAGTCCTTCTCATTGAGGCAATGATCTTTCCTTATTTTTATCTAAGGATCCACTTTTTCCTATTTTGTGGATGGTGTGAACTTTATTACTTGATGTTATGCCTTGTACGCATTTGTTGTTGTTTTTTCAAGGATTCTCTCTTACAAGAGGTGTAAGTCCTTGACTACAACCTCTTTTGCACTTGGTAAAATACATCTATAATGAATTCACTCTCCCAATTGGGTTAAAAAGAGCGTCATCCTTCATTAAGAATCACTTTCACCTCGCAAAAGAAGGAAGTATTGCATTCTTATTCTCTTCTTTGTCTTATTCTAGAAGATGTTATATTTGTCTAAGACAATTCCTCTCGGGGATAGGTATCTTTTGCACAAAGATCTCTTCTCCTCTAAGGATCTCCTTTACACATACTACAAGATATCCCTTTTCAACTATCTTATCCTTGCTTAAAGAGTGAAAAACTCTCTTGCTTGGATCTATGAAATTGTTGCATTTTTGGGGTATCTTCTTTTGTGATGAAGGTAGGTATCCTTGTTCTACTTTGCTTATGACATAAACATTACACTTTTTGAGCAATGGGTCATTCTCAGAACTAGAGCACAGACTCTTAGAGCGAGATGTCTCCATTTTTTCTTTTATGCAAGGTGATTATTCTCGGAACCAGAGCACAAACTCTTAGAGCAAGATGTCACACTTTTGTACAGGTTGTAGCATACCCGGGCATAGACTCCTATGGGGTGCTTCCAACCTCCCTTACACACACATGCACGAGGTTGAGTGGAACTAGCGGCATAAGGATAGACTTTCTCACTCTCCTCCCTTACATGGATCACCTAGACAGACTCTAGGGGCTAGTTTTCCATGTCCTTTTCCCATGGATCACCTAGACAAGATCTAGGGGCGAGAAGTCCATGTTTTCTCTTTCACTATTCTTCTCATGGATCACCAATGTGTGTATTCATGCTTTCTTTCCTTTCTTTTCTTCTCTTTGCATTTTGTTTCCATTTACATCCTTCATCTCGTGTTAGAGAACTCTCAAATCCTCACACTCTTTGTTGTGTTAGAATTGAGATTTAGTCCTCTTTCTTACCAAATGATTCTCCATTAGTTTTTGATCTCATATCAAATCTTCTTGTGAGCATTTGTCATCAATTTTCTTTAACAATTCGAAGTGGTAAACATGATACCCTGTTTCAACTCACTAAAATTAGCAAGCCGAAACAGGGGGGGGCATATAGCTACCCTCGAATTTTCATCACCTTCCTTAGTAAGCATTAGGTGATTTTGTGATCTAACGTATGTTTTGTAGGGTGCGGTTCCTAACTGTGTACTGCAGATACCACTGGGGGCTTCGTCCGACGAATTATGGATATATCCTTTTTCAAATAATGTTTACTTTTCTGTACTTTAGCTTGCATATGCATGTAGTGTTCATATGACCGCTAAAGTGGGGGCTAAATGTAGCGTCGTAAATTGTACGCACTTGCTAGGGTGGTACAATTTCACACCTAGTTTAGCACCCGCCTTGGCACATTTTGTATTTTGCATTGTATTTCCCCTTTAGCACTTAATTAATTAAATTAATTAGGTCTAAGGTCCTATTTTATCATCTCCTACATCATAACGTTGGGCCCTTTCATTAAAGTGTGCCCCTTTCAATTTATTCCTCCAATACATCATTTAATCAAAAACCCTAATTAGGTCCTATTTTGAACTTGGGGGCTTGATTTCGGGGGTCAAAACATCTCGAAATCACCTGTAACTTCGGGATTCTCTCTAAAATCATCATATCTAATGGCCCTGAAAATTTGGTGAAAAGTTATCGGGACCATGGCGCCCGGAGTGCAACATGGTCCCGGACATTTTTCCCGAAATTTTGGGAGCACGATCCAATCATAAAATAAAGCTTAACCCCAAGAAATTGGCGGGAGATTCAATCTCTAGGTCGGCCAAAAAAATGAAATTACGACCTAGGGTTTCATACATAAGAGCTCTCTTTCTTCATTTGAAAGGATCCAGATTTTTGGCTTTCAAGGACCTTCTATGCAGCGAAAGAGCAGATCTTTGAAGACTTCAACAACATTCAACATTCATCCATCAAGCATTCATCAATTTCATTCATCCACTTAGGGCTTGGAAGACATTGAAGAGCAATAGGAGATTACTGACTGAAGATTGGCTTGTACTCCTCCCTTGAGGGTTGGGTATGATTTCATGTTGTTTTCATGTCTTTGCATAAGCTTCAATATATCCTTTATTCATGCTTTAGATCACTTTGCATCTTGATTTAGAGCATTTACATTATCATTTACAAGCAATTAGGGTTTACTTTCTAGGTTGCTCTAGTTTGCTTTCTTGCATTTTAGGACCTTGCACACACACTAGGTCTGCACACACAATACATTTTACAATACAACTTGGCTATTCGTGGAGGTGGAAATCACCGAAGTGGGGGTTTGACTAAGGCAAAACCCTATATAGCCGCCCAAACACCTTTTCAGACATAAGTGCAGGTTTCGAGACTCGGACGATGCCGCAAGTTATAGATCCGGAAGAAGCAGACGGAGACCAAACAACACACCAAGTTTCAGAGCAAAAGACCAGGACAGGGGCGTGGAGCGCCCTGGTCCTGCCAGGACAGGGGCGCTGGGCACCTTGTTCCTTGGGACAAGGGCGCTGGGCACCCTGGTCCTCCTGACAGACAGCATTTTCAGCATTTTTGACAGCTTTTTCCAAAGTGCAAAACAGTAGTTTTCGGAGCAGTTTCAGGGGCAGAATCAGGATAGTGGCGCCCGCGCCCCCATCCCAAACATTTTCAGTCAGATTTTAACTCTGGGTACGCATTTGCATTCTTGCTTTGTCCTTGTGTTTACAGCTTTCCATCATTTAAGTTCAATTCTGCAATCTTGTTATTAGTTCATACTTGCACTTTGGGGTTAGGGATTGAACTTGCATCATTTTATCTTTCAATTACAACAAAGGAATAGAAATCCTAATAGGTAGCCCGTGGCTCTCTCTTCCACAAAAAGAAGTAGCCAATTGTGTGATACCTCTAGGCTCTTTCGTATTCCACAAGTGTGTGGTTGAAAGTGAGATTAGGGCATGTTTGCTTAGTGTCACTTTTTCTCCTACAAGTGACAAGAGAAAACAAGCTCAAGTGGAGGATGGGGATTTAGAAGAATCCCAAGCTATTATAGACATTGAACTTATCCGTGCGGAAGCACTACAAATATCTTCTCTTGTTGTCATAATCGTATCCACTCCTATTTTCATTTCAATTGTTTCTCTCGATACCAATGTTTATACCTTTTCCACTATATAGTTGTAGAATCTTTTACTCCCATTGTTTCTATCTAGTCTATTCCTTCTTCATCTACTACTAAGTCTATCCTAGACACTCCTCATGACAATCTTGAGAATGTTTTTGACTCTTCCTTTCAAAGTTTGTTTGATTTTTCCATTTCTATGCTTGATAAATTAATGTTCTAGATTTTGATAATCTAATATATTTTTTTATGCCTAAAGTATCAAAAGTTGAGACTATAGCTACAATCCAAACTTAGACACCCTCTATTATATCCAATGAGGTACAAGATAAAACTGAGATTATTCAAACTCTAGTTGTAGGTATAGAGAAAGACACATCAAATCTTCCTCCATGTTTGGAAACCATTGTACTCAAAAGGAAGAAACATGTCATCTCCCCAGATGATTTTGATGTTAGTCAATTGGCTCCTACCAACGCTAAATTTGCTAAGAGGGCTAAGACTATCTCAAGGATTAAAATAGATGAAGATAGAACAAGGTATGCAGAGATAGTTGAACCTCCTCCTAACAAGACTATTGAAGATGTACAACTTTTAGACTATTATAAGAAGGGTTAAGATTAAAAAATAGACACATGATAGTGCCAAGCAGGATACCCAAGTTGCAATGGATACATTGATTTAGAGGTATGATCAAGATAAGATCATTAAAGATAAATTGAAACCTAGGAACGAGGAGTGTGAGATATTGCCAAGATCTAGAAGCAATGGAAAGCACAAATAAGAGAGAAAAAATAGATGATAGAAATAAACTATATTCTATCGAGATGAAAATACTGATCAACTGGATCATCACATGTTGCATACAATAAATACGAGTTTGCATAGATAGGCAAGACTATATGGATATGTGAACACACAAACATGACATGTGGCTCAATAAAAAACAAGGGTAGGTAGGAAATAGGTGTGGGTAGGTAGGAGAAACAATAAAATATTCCACATGAGGTGGATCACCCATGGAAGATGGAATTATCACTCCACAATAAGTGGATATGATAGAGTAGTAACAAGATCAACACCATAAAAGGTGGAAATTTGCCTACAACACTATCCCAATGTGATACAAACACCCAAGTGTCTCATACCCAAACTACTATGAAATGCATTTCCTATGTAAACTTAAGTAAGGTGTAATAATATCCAAGATGAATAATTATTTACACCAACACCCCCCCTTAAGCGCAACTTAGGGGAATGCACTAATGTCTACAATTCAACTAAGCAATGCAATATGGGTCTCGACTACAAGGCCATGTTAGGTACCCATGTACAAATGAAAATGCAATCTCCCATAAACGGAGAAAGAGAGAAAAACCCAATGGGAAAAAACCCTCCCCCAAAAGAAAGATGATGAAAGCACACAATGCTCTCAATGATGAATGAGAAGAACAAAAAGATGCCCCCTCCATAAGAGAGAAGAAGAGACCATGAAGCCCCCCCCTCAATGTCAAATCTCCTGCAAGGATAGTCCCAGATATTGACCAAAATACGTCCCCATAAGGAATAATGAGAGCCTATGCTGCACCAATAATGTCAAAGTGTGACAAAGCCAAGTACCAATGTCGATGATGATGAATAACTCACTGCAACAAAATAAATATCAGGCATGGAGACAAACTACTTTGAGCATCATTTGGATACTCGTAAATAGCAGAAATAATGGTACAATCTAAGTCTCATGGGAGCCATGCACAAATGTGTACAATCTAAGTCTCAATTAGATCCATGCACCAAGTCTCACAAGATATTCCTAATCTACGTGTACAAGAGGATTACATCGAATAGTCAACAATAACAAGATACAAAGAGGTGTGGCACTTTATGATAGTGCAAGTACAACATTTATCAAGCAAGAGCATTCATCATGATAAAATATTCAAATGTGGAAACTTGAAAATGATGCCACCAATAAAGAAGCCCTGTAGATTATTGCAAATGAAGATGCCTCCAAATGGAATTTCACTAAGAGATATAAATGAACAACTGGACCCCCATTAAAATATCATGTTGGCACTTGCAAATAATGGCAAAGTGGACTTCTGATTTCAATGATTACAACTACCCCAATGAAGCTCTTATAGACTCAAATTAATTATGCAAAAGATCAAATTGAGATTTAAGCATTTACGATTGCAAAATAGGCCAAAAAATGACCAAATATTGAAAGTACAATTTCTACTCAAAATCACTACAAACAAATGGCAGATTATGAAACTAGGCAAAAAATTATGCACTTTAAAAAAAAATGACACTTGAAAAGGAGTCCATATGAGCCCAAACAAAGCTTCCAAAGTTGTAAAAATCGGGATTTCATGATTTCAGAAAAATATTTATTCGAAAATCCAAAAACTCCTACAGCACTGTACAGATCATGAAATTATACCCCGAAACAAAAAACATTGTGCGAAAAAAGAGTCCGGATGAGTGAGATATCACTATTTGAAAATTTCCTGCAAAATTATAATTTTTGGAAAATTTTTGTCGCAGCTTCAAACTTCAAATGCCTCTAGATTTAGGCTCTGAAGTGACACAAAAGGAAAAACCGACTTTATAGAACCTCCTCAATCCAATGGTGACCTTAGATTTGACCCAACAAGCTCTAATAAAAACCTACAATAGAAATCTCCAAAATGCAAAACCCCAAATTTCTCTCAATTGGATACCATGTGAGATTTTGTGAAGATCTAGAGGCAATGGAAAGCACAAATAAGAGAGAAAAAAATAGATGATACAAATAAATTGTATTCTATCAAGATGAAAATACTGATCAACTGGATCATCGCATGTTGCATACAATAAATATGAGCCTACATATATAGGCAAGGCTATATGGATATGTGAACACATAGACATGACATGTGGCTCAATAAAAAACAAGGGTCAGTAGGAAATAGGTGTGGGTAGGTAGGAGAAACAATAAAATATTCCACATGAGGTGGATCACCCATGGAAGGTGGAATTATCACTCCACAATAAGTGGATATGATAGAGTAGTAACAAGATCAACACCATAAAAGGTGGAAATTCACCTACGCACACTATCCCAATGTGGCACAAACACCCAAGTGTCTCATACCCAAACTACTATGAAATGCATTTCCTATGTAAACTTAATTAAGGTGTAATAATATCCAAGATGAATAATTATTTACACCAACAAGGAGATTACTTTAGTGCTTGTTAAAATCATTGTCTTTTGAAGAGATCATGCCTATGAATACATCCATTACTGAGGAATCAATCAAGAAGGTTGAAAGGGTTGGTACCCAAGAAATAGTAGATGATGTATGGTCAGAAATAATAATGGAACAAGGCACTCACATAGATTAAAAAATAATTTCAAGATGATGAAAAATTGGAAGGACAATGAGTCCCAATTGGTGTAAACATTGGAAGTCCCATAACAAGATCTAGAGTCATAAATCTTAGATCTACCAAGTTGGACCAAATTCAAGGATATGGATTTGAAGATTCTAGTTGACAATGGTGTTATCCCATCTAGGAAAAAATACATTGAGTTCAGAGAACTCATGAGAAACAAGAAATTAGTTACTGCGGAATTGACAAAATATTTGCAGTTGGCTTTGGAGACGAGTGAAGAGAAAGGGTGAGACATTGTTGCCAAAATTGAACATATCCCTTGTAAAATCTTTGATGAAAGTCAAAAACTTCTTCCTGAGGATATAATAGTACAAGAATATTATACATCTCTCATTCAAAAGGAAATTGATTCAGATGATTTCTCAATATCCTGTATTGATAAGTTTGTAGATCTTCAAGTGGCTCTGGATAATTTGAAGTGCATTTTGGGTCGCTATAAGAAGTCTTTCATTGGTTTGGAGGATACCATCACATGAGTTAGGGAAATTGCAAAACACATATCTGGATCTGATGATTTAGTGATTCAAGATGGACTATGCAAATTTGAGGAATTCATGGTCAAGAATGGAGATGATGAAGAACCCCATGATACTTAGATTATTTTTCTTAGCATATACATCTTGTAATTTTAGTTTGACCCCTTTAATTACCCTTTAAGTGAGCATTTGTTTGCAATTTATTTTTACATCTCTTGACACTCTCTCTCATCTTGATGATGGATTATAGAGTGTGATCCGAAACGTTGATGCAAAATAGATACACACAATCAAATCCAGAAATAGCTTACTGATTTAGTTATGGATTGTGGAAATTTGATGAAATTAATTCTACATGTCATTCAAAATAATGTAATTACATGTAGCCATATTACAAGTCAAAGTTAACTTGGATTGTACTATTGACTAAGTCATAGTTAGTTGTACATTTTTCTAATTTTTCTCATAGCCTCTCCCCTATATATGAGGGTTCTCATTTGTAAATAATCATCTTTATGTATAGAAACAAAACTCTGCAGTTTGTGTAACAATTTAAGACACTTATTTTATTTTAAAAATCAATTTCAAGTGAATAGAAAGGAGCAATTGTGCATTCAATCTTTTTGTTGGAGCATTTTCTTATTAGATTACAATGGTCTTATGTCATTGTGATTACATAACATGAAATTTGATGGAGGTATTATGTTGTGGCTATTTAGTTTAAACTAGTTTTAAATATGATTTTTACAATCTTTGAGTTGTAATTTTAGATTAAGAAATAGTGATCAATATCCTAATTAGAGAAGGTTTTAAGTCTTTGAGCTGCAAATTTTCTTTCCTTTATAAGTTAACAACTCAAATAAACTTGGATATATTTGTGGTTCTATATATTGCATCTTTGTTACCTAATTTGTAAAAGGGTAAGTGTAGAAAGCTGGGAGACCGAAAAGGGGTGTTAAGATGCCACTTTTTTATCTTTTGAAATCAACAAAGTTTGAACTTCAACAAGAAAATGAAGATAGTTACACTCAAAATATGAGGATGCATCAAGAACAAGAGTTGTAGTGCTCCGAGTCTACTTTCTGAACTACAATTTTTTTTGAAAATGGTGTAGATTAAGGATTTCAAAAATGGGGAGCACACAAATTGGTCCTTTTTTTAACATAGCACCTAGTGTGCTCCCCCTAAAATTTCAACTTTATGGGGGAATTTTTTAAATTTCTCTAGTGGGAAATTAGCTAACAAATTGTAGTTTATGCTAGATGGTTTGGCTAATTTTTTAATGAATATATGATTTTTTACTAATTCGAAGAGGAAACATCCTGAAAAATAGAAATTTGAGCATGCTCCCCCATAAAATTTGTGAAAACTAATAAAAATCAAATTTTCTTTTTTCTTTTTTAAAATTATGTAGAATGGAGTCTAGTTTCTAAAAAAGTAATTTGTTTCAAAATTTGATAAATGGGTAAAAATCTATGGCCGAAATACAACATGTTGGTTTTCCAAAAAAAATAGACACACTAACAAAATAAATTATGGATGAAGACCTTAACATTGTCAAAATTTGAAAATAATTATATGGTTGGATAGTTAAGACAGAGCTTGATGATTGTATGGTGTTTTTTGTTTGCATTTAAACACATGCAAACCTAAAGGAGAGCACGAACAAAAAAGAGAAAAAAATTAATATTTGCTAGGAAACATGTCTTAGGCTTGAGAAGAGCATCCAAGCCTTTGGGTTGGATGCCCACAGAAAATCCAAGCCTTTGGCTTGGTGTTTTTGAAGGCAAAGTGTTTGGCACATGCCAAATATAGTTCAAACCAAATTTGGCATGAACCAAATGAAAAAACAAATGCAAAAAAACATTTGGCATGCGCCAAATATGGCACATGCCAAATAAGACGCATTCCAAATGTATTCAATAGAAAATTTTCATCATAGAAAGCACAAAGTGTTCTCTCTCTCTCCGAATATATACATAAAATATAATATTTAAGTATAAGTCACATAGGAAAAAGACAAATAGAAATGTGAATTATACTTTAAGTTATATTTTATGCATATATTGTCAGGCTGTTTGAGAGTGGTTCCAGATCTCTAGAAGTTATAATAAAGATTCTAGTTTTTAGAGTATTTATATGAGTTTGAGACTTAGTTAAATTTCAGTAATCAACATGCTCGTATTAGAATTATATCTCTAGTATCTTCCCTATATTCCCCCTCTCTCTGTTCCTCAATCACTACATCTCTCTCTTAGGTCTCTCCTTCTCTTTCCCCTCCTCCCTCTCTTTCACTTGGACTTTCTCTCTTTCAACCCCCACCTTCCTCCCTCTCTCTCTCTTTCTCACTCTCTTCCTCTCTTCACCTCTCTCTCTGGTCTCTTACTCTCTTTCCATATCTTCCTCTCACTCGAGCTCTCTCTTTCTCTCACTCTTTCCCTCTTCCTCTCCCTCATCTCTATTTTGAGCATCCTATCTCTCAAGTCTCTCTCTCTCTCTCTCTCTCTCTCTAGTTCCTCTATCTATTCTCTCCCTCCCCGTCCCTTTCTCGTTCTCTCTGAAGTATTTCCCTCTTTCCCTTCAACTCTCTTTCTCTCTCAAGTCTCTCTCTCTTTCCCTCTAACTCTTTTTTCCTCTCTCCCTCCCAATCCCCTTCTCCCTCTCACCCTCTATATCTATCTCTATCTCCTCCATTATCTCTCTCTCTCTCTCTCTCTCTCACTGGTGTCTTTGTCCCATTTTGTTCATTCTATCCTCTCCCTTTCTCTGTCTCTCAAGTTTCTCTCTCTCTCTTTCCCTTTAATTCTCTTTCTTTCTCAAGTCTCTCTCTATTTCCTCTCTCTCTCTCTCACACACACACACACCCACACACATTCTTTCCCTCTCTCCCTCCCCATCCCTTTCTCTTTCTCTCTCCTTCTTTCCCTCTCTCTTCCCCCCTCTCTCTGTCTCTCTCCCATTTTATTCATTCTCTCTCACTCTCTCTCTCTCTTAGTCACTCTCTCGATACTTCAATCTCCTCCCCTCTCCCCCCTCAAATTACTCTCTCTGTCTCCCTCAACCCCCATCTTCCTTGGGCTCTCTCTCCCTCTCTTTATCTCTCTATCTCTCTCTTAGGTGTCTCTATTTCCTATTCTCTCCATATTTCTCTCTCTCCCTTCCATTATTTCCTCCCCCTCTCTCTTTATCTCTCTCCCACTCTCTCAAGTTTCTCTCTCTCATATTTTATCCCTCTCTCCCTCTTTCCCTTTCTCTTTCTTTCTTAAGTATCTCTTTGTTTCACTCTAATAGTCTATATTTATCTATCTTGTCGCCTTTCTCTTTCTCTCCCAAGTATCTCCCATTCTCACAATCTCTTTCCATCTCTCCCTCACCCATCCTCTCTCTTCCCTCTCCTTCCCAAGCCTAACATAAGAGAGAGAGAACTAAGATAGAGAGATAGACCCTGAGTGAGAGGGAGGAAGGGATGGAAAATGATTAAGAGACTAGAGAGAAAGCCCAAGTGATACAGAGGGAGAGAGGAAGGAAAGGGTTGAGAGAGAGAGAGAGGTTGATAGAAAGAGATGAAGAGAATAGAGATAGAGATAGAGAGAGACCATGTGAGAGAGAAGGAGAGAGGAAGGGAGGGGTTGAGAGAGAGTTGAAGAGAGAGATGGAGGAAGGGAGAGGGAGAGAGAGATCTAGATATTTTCCTTTCTCTCTGTCTTTGTCTCTCTCTATCTCCTTGGTATTTTTATTTATTTCCATCATAGAGAGGGAGAGAAAGAGAGGTGAAGAGAGAGATGGGGGGGGAAAATTGAGAAAGAGAGAGGGAGGAAGGTGGGGTTTGAGGGAGAGACTAGAGGGAGAGAGAGAGTCCAAGTGAAAGAGAGGGAATGAGGAAAGAGAGGTAGACACCCGAGAGAGAGAGAGAGAGAGGTAGGGGTCAAGGAAGAGACAAAAGAGGGATAATGTTGATATGAATATGCTGATTATGAAAATTTGACTAAGCCTAAAATTTATACGAATACTCTAAAAACTAGAATCTGCATTATAACTCCTAGAGATCTTGAACCACTCTCAAACATCCTGACAATATATACGTAAAATATATGTTAAATTATAAGTCATAAAGGAAAAATAAAAAATAGAAATAGAATTGTGACTTATACTTAAAAGTTATATTTTATGTATATATTCAAAGATAGAGAAACTGAAAGAGAAGGATAATTTGCGATTTTCAAATTGAAAGTGCACTTGTCAAAATGAAAATACATTTGGCACATGCCAAATTTTGTGCTCACCTTATTTGGCATGCGCCCTATTTGGCACACGCCATTTAGATTTGGCATGCCCAAACCTTAGGTTAGGCACACCAAGCTTGTTTGGCATGCACTAAATAGGGTGCATGCCAAACAATATCCATCTTCTTAGTGATGTCAACTTCTTTCTCCAGCCTTATAAATTTCTTGCAGTTGTAGAATACATGAAAATAACCAAAGATCTACATTATATGTCACAAATCAGCTCCTATCAAGGAAACAACAAGCAAGATTTCACAATTTTGTCCAAAATACTTAAAATATGTAGCTTGCAAAAATATATCTATATATATTTGCAAACTATTTCCTCTAGAAGGCCTGAACCTTCATACGAACAACCCCCAGCTTGATGGATTTCATGTTCCAAACTAGAGCCCAATATGTTTATTTATTGTTGTAAGAGATTTGTATATACAAATTTAAGAATTAACAGTACACTAACACAAAATAATCAAAATTTAACTTAGTTCATTCTAATTAGCAGATTCTATTCTTTTATATGATGATAATATATTTTCCCTCTCATTACATAATTTAGAATTCAAAATAAACTTTGGAATATTAACAATTTTTAATATGGTACCAATTAATCCCTTTACATTTGACCAAAGATTATAATTAATATTTTATATATTGAATTAAATCTAAAAATGAAGAAGGCAAAATCATATGTACGGGTTAATCATGAAAGTGTTGTTCTTGTCACCAAGACTTAAACTCTCATTGAGCCACTGAGCAATAGGGCTTGGTGTCTCCAATAGTGATTAAACTCAAGAGTTTTAATGAGTCAATCATAGCATCTTTTAATTTAGGCCAAACTAAAAATTCATCAATTAACATCATAAAAGTTACTTTCTTATTTAAATTTTAAAAAAATAGAATATATTAAATTTTAATATTAAAGGAGCCAATGGCATGTAATAATAAGCAAACAAATCCATATAAATATTTTATAATTAATAATTTAAAAAATTTATTAATTTTAATTTGATGATATTTTCAAATAATTTTTAATTTAAGGTTTTTAACTTATGTTTTCATTTGTAAGATAATTTTCAAATTATATAATTATAGAAATTTATGTATTTAATTAATATTTGGAAATTCAAAAGATAAATGACAATTTCTAATTTAAGTTGTTTGTAATTTCATTACTTTTCTCTAATTTTAAATTTTCAAGGTCTATGATCACATTATATCAACACTCTTAACATAAAGAAAAGTATCTTCATTAAATTTATAACTTATATATTATATCATCTCTCTCATTACAACTTTTTATTTTAAAACTACAATTCTAAGTTATATTGCTTATGCTAAATAAAGAACCCAACCACTAGTCTAAGTTGTAATAATAAATTAATTAATAAATAGAAATATATATTTAATTAATAGTGGAAAATGCTAATGAATTAATTAAATATATAAAATTACTTATTTAATTAATAGTAGAATAATGAAAAATTATTAAATAAATAATTAAAATTTATTTAATTGGGTTAGGATAATTTTAGGTGTCTACATTTTCCTCATCATGATTTCAATAATTTTTAGCAACACTTGTTCAAATTCTTCTTTCCATTCATCATATGTCTTCTCAAGTCCATTAGGGATAGTGAATCAAAGAGATTGAGAGTAGAGATAGGAACATGGTCTCAGATGGTGAGAAAAGTTGAAGAGTGAGTAGCTTGACTTGCATATGTATAATTAGTTTGAGCATTGATTATTTGAGTTTTTCATATTGTAACATCATAAATTGCACCCTGTGCAATTCCATGTCACATACACATCTTCACTTCAAGTTGATTGGGAACATTTGTTGCTTGTTTGTTCTTTTGTCCATGTGGATTGCCTTTTTAGCTTAGAATTTGTCTTTTATCGAGCATGTTGACTAGTTGACCTATGGACACTAGCACACTATGGAGACATCTACGCATTGCGCCAGCATCCCACCAATCTGTCAATCCACATGTGGTCATTTGAGAATTATGCCTGCACCCTGGAAGAGTTTTTATCACCTCTGTCTGTGGCCACCCATGTTGAGATTCACTTTAGAGGCTATAGCTCTTGCATTTTGAGTATTTCTTGAGGGTTCTTGATCATTTGAAATTTTCTTGAGCTCTTGGTATCCATATATTTTTATCACACATAGGTTTTTCCTGCATTCGAAGACCACAATTTTTGTATCTCCTTGGAGAACTAATGGTGCTATTTTTATAAATGTTGGAGGGGAGTTCACTCTCTTCTCTTAGCTTATTTCTTTATTGTCTTTCATCTAGATTGTTTATTATCTAATTATCTATTTGTTATCTTTATCATTTCATTTCCATTGTTTCTACTATCTGGGTTGTCCACAGAGGTGGAAACACCGAAATAGGTGTCTGACTAAGGCAAACCTCTAAATAACACCCCCAACATTTTCGTTTCTTATTTGTGTGTAGGTTTGTGATCGTAGGAAGATACTCATCTTGTAGGAGGCTTTAATTGTGGACCGGTTATAAGCTCCTCTTGGCCCTCTCATCTTATTTTGGTGTTTCACATCTAGTATTGTCTTCTTAGTTTATTACCGTATCATTTTTTCAATAGTTTAGTCATACTTGTTTCTTTTATATGACTTTTATGTTTTGTCTATATAGGACGTTAGCACGATGTATTGGTGTCCTAGTTCCACATGTTCATCCCGAGGATAGAGACTTAACGAAGTCATCTAGGAGTCTTGTTTGTTTCTTGTTAGTTTAGTTTTGTATTTTCATCCCCTGGCTCACGTTTAGCATCATTTTAAGTGAGGTAGAGAGAAGGTAAGTTTGTCCATTGAGTTTCATCAACTCGAGGGTGACAAATCCCATCCTTTACACATATGTAGATTTATCCCTTTAATTCATGCACTTGTTTACATATAATTTATTCTTTTCCGAAAATTTGTTTTAGTCTTTATAAAATCGATTTGTTAAAATATATAATATGTATTCACAAATACACGCATGCGTGTATGTATGTGAATCCATATTATGCAAATCATCTAAATCTCTATAGACATTATCATAATTGAATCATCTTATATTGCTAATTTGTCACCTTCAACATGAAATATATGAAAATTATATCATACTTATAGACCTGTTTTCACGTATCATCCTTAACCAACACATCATCATTTTATCATCCCCCTTTTTATATTTAATTTAATATATAAGAAAAGTTAATTATAAGGTTTGCTCATTATTACATGAGAGGTAAAGGCATTAATTGGGATGATATTAAAAATTGAATATACCAAACTTTGTTTTCAAATTTCAATTTTGTAATGAGAGAGAAAATATAATATTCATATAAATAATAGAATTTCTTAATTAAAAAGAAGTCAGTCAAATGTTTATTCTTTTGTATTGTGTTAAAAGTTTTGGTGTATTATTATTAGAAGGGACAAGAAAATTTGATAGCATTATAAATTATAAAAGGAAAATCAAATCTAAAGTAACATAAATTAGAGATTGTTAGAGATTGTTGTTAATATTTCTTGTATTTTTTTTTTAGATTTGTATTCAAAATGTCAAATTTTTAGTTTTTTTTAAATTTTTTTGTTTTTGTTTTGATCTATATCCTTCAATATGTGTATTATATGTTCTAATTAATAGAATTCTGATTAATTCTTAAATTTGTATATATAAAATGATTTTTTTCATTATATTTAAACTTTTTTCATAATTTTAATAATCAAATTGTGAAATTAAAAAGAAATACTTTCTCTATTTTTTTCTTTTGGATAAATTTTGAATCATGACTTCATCCCAACCATGACTACTAAACAATAGCAATCATATAGGGGTTTGTATCTTTGTGGCAAGAAAATAATATAATTTGATTATAATAAATTGACTATCAATAGTATATTTTTTAAATATACTATCTTTTTATTATTTAGAACCATACAATTTTGGTATTTTAAAAAAAAAAATTGATTATTTTAGATGAAATAAAATGTATGATAGTAATACTCTTCGAAATTTATGAAGTAAAATATAAAATAATCAAAATAAAACACAAATAAATAAACAATTCTATTTAATTGAATGAGTCTTTATATATTTTTCTCCCTTGACTTAAATAAAAAAATATTTAATTTTCCTCATAAATTCATACAATTTAATATGAAAAATATTTATTTTAAAACTTGAACTTTGATCTTGGAAGGATTTCTACATTTTCATCATAAAAAATTGATGATGGAAATTATTTATAATATATTTTTAAATTTGTATTTTACAGATTTGTTTTATTTAAATACAAAAAATATATTGATATTGATAAAACCACACAATTGAAAAGGAAAAATATTTTCAAATATTACTACAATTTATTTTTATAGATTAAACATTGATTATGGAAATATTTCTCCATCTTTATCACACAAAATTGATGATGCAAGAAATGATAATAAAATATTTTCTATTATACTTTTAAATTTCTGATATTTTATTCTATTATTCTATTATATTTAATTTGTTCAGGGTGCTATGGACAAGTAAGAGAACCATGAACCCAACACTTCATTGGGGCTTCAATCCGCCATTAACAATACTGGAGCTCCAGTCCCTACAGTTCGTCAAACAATTACTTCAAATGGAGGAAGTGCTGCTATATGACCCTTCGATAACTCTGCAAACCCTAGAGGTAGAGGTAGAGGAAGGGCCAGGGGTACAGACAGAGGTAGAGGCATTGTTCTCAGGCCTCCAGTGCCTGATATATCACCCTTCCATCTACAAGTGACAGGTGACGCCTTTCCAAACCCTAGAGGCTGAGGTAGAGGCAAGTCCAGGGGTAGAGACATTGTTCTGAGGCCTCCAGTGCCTGACATTAGATGAACAAGAGGAGCTCCAGTCCCTGCAATTCATCAAATAATTACTTCAAATGGAGGAAGTGCTTCTATATCACCCTTCCATACGTCTGCAAACAATAGAGGTAGAGGTAGAGGAAGGGCCAGGGGTAGAGGCAGAGGCAGAGGTAGAGGGAGAGACTTGCATATCATAAGAGCAGCTAATGGGCAGCTAATGGGGGAAGCATCATGACAATCTGGAGCACATGTTTTCTGAATCAGCTAGTGTTAGTTGTGTTTAAGTTATTTTTAAATGAATTCTTTTATAAAATAGTTTTATTAATAATTTAAGTTTAAGTCTTTTAATTTTCTTTTTCTTGATTTATATTTATATTTTTATTATGTATTCAGTTTCATGTTTTAGGAAATCAATGTGTATTGATGAATTGATAGAGACACGTTTAAGTAGAATTACATATTTAGTTCCTTGGGGATCATCATTTGTCATTCAATGCATAATCAAATCAAATAAATATTGTAAAGGGGACAATATACAACAAAGAATTGACATGTAAATTGATTATAAATTGTAAAGTAAAAGATAGATTGTCTTTGCAACATGGTCCTATCGAGGAACGTAGGAATTCCACATATACTATGCACAATCAAGGTGGTGAGAATGGACATTAGGAATAAAAGAATATAATTTATTGTACACATAATAATAAGTTTCCTACTTGCTACCTATTCAATGCATAGGTAAATAGTTGCATCTATCAAATGCTACCTCAACTATATTGGGATTTCAATTTTAGGCACACTTTCATTAGATTAAATTTGGTGAAATGGTTTGCAAGTAATTTTTCAATCCTGTAGTGTCAAAAATTGTATACCCCTTTCTAATTTGACCTACATCTTTGGTAACCACTTTCGTGTCCATTCCCCTAGCACTTGAGTAGGCTCACTTCAGCCCTGGAATCAGCGTTTTCCCTCTCAGGATGCTCAAGGCCCCCTTTTTTAGACGCTCCCTCATGGTGTTAGTCTTGTTAGCCACGTGTCTCCCTTATCTCCTGTTGTTTTCAAGTGTGATTCATTTGGACACTAGGACGTCATGCAGACGTCTGTGTGCCATTCATTTATCCCGCGATATCTCAATGTTTGAATGATGGTTCTGAGTGCGCCTTTCCGCATGTCACTTGCACATGTCAGTGGAAACGGCCCCAAATATTTCAAATGGCTCGCCATCCCTTTTTTCCCTCCTCTTCTCTCTTTTAAATCTATCCTCTCTCTTCATTCAAGCTCTCTAGATTCTGGACAATCTCTCTTGTTATTTGGGCTCTCACAACTTTCTCCGGCTCTCTCTTGCTTGCTACAATAGTCTCTATTTTTCTACAACACTCTCAAGCTCTCACAATATTCTTTTGCATCTCTCTTGGCTTTCTCAAGCCTCTTTGGTAATATCTATCTATTTATCCTATCTTTGGGCATCTTGGGATCTATCACATCCCTCTTCTATCATTTATGCTATCTTGCATTTATCTTTTATTCTATCAATCTATCTGGCTGTCTGTGGAGTTGGAAACACCGAAACAGGGATTTGACTGAGGCAAGTCCCCAAGTAGCCCCAAACATTTTTCCTTTCTGGCTTGTGTGCAGGTTGCCATAGAGAATATTTATTTGGCTGGAGGCTTCATAGTGTGAACCTATTGTTTGTCTACTTTCTTCTCTTTTCTCTTATTTCACTTCATTTCCTAGTTGTCTATGTTTTTTATATTATCATACTTCTTTCATTTATCCATATGACTCTTAGTCCCTTCTCTGTACGGTTCTTTGTTTTTTTCCGTATAGGATGGTAGTGCACCACACTCGAGTCATAGTTATGCATATTCATCCTAGTCACAAAGAGCCACCAGAGCTATATAGAAGGTTTGTCTGTCTTGTATTATCTTAGTTCTATATCTCGTATCTCTTGGCTCATCCTAAGCGTCAATTTCAGTGAGGTAGAGGTGGATAGTTTGTTCCCTGAGATTCATCATCTTAGAGGTAACAAATTCCCACCTCTACAAATCCCTTAGAGCTTATCGATTCTCCCAAAGTATCAAGCATATTAAAGTATGTTAACTATTTCTCTCTAAAAATATTCCCTCTCTATAAGTTTCTATCTACCATTATTAGTAGTCTTTTAGGCACAATAAGATTCACCTAAATCTAATCAATATCTTCGATAATATGTAAATGGGATGGTTACAAATATTTCTAGTTCACTATGAGTCTTCTATATTTTTGAAACTATGGTATTGTCAGTATTGTAGAATGTAAATGCGAGCTAGGGAGATGGTGCAGATGGTTGATAGTTGTTTTATCAAATGTGTGTTGTGAATGATGTTCATGCTTGGATTTCTGCCCTCATATTGTTTTTTATTAAGGAAAATTAGGTTTTAAGGGACCCAAAACCCGCTTACATAACGAAGAGATAAGAAAAAGAGAAACTAGAAAGAACATAACAAAGATAGAAAGGCTGCAAAAGAACAACAGAAAGAATGCCAACAAAAGAAAAGAACAACTCAAGGCTAGCAAGAGACTAGTAGCCTAAAACCAAATTACATATCAGATGAAGATCTTTATAGTCTCTTCCGCATCCTTGACGAACATCATCATTGCATTAGTTGCCTCTTTCAATTCTTTATTTTTCTGCATCTATTGATTGTCTTTGGTCTTCAACTCCAGCTCACTTGTATTTTGCCTGGTTTTGCGTTTGGAGGAGTGTAGAACAGAACTAGAAACCGGCTCATCATCAATGATCACCGTTTCTTTATTCTTCTTGTTCTTCTCCAGGCAAGCAACTAACACATTCATGTTTTGAGAAGACACCTTCAACACCGCTAGACTATGCTCCATGAATTTATTCAAAGCATTCTTAGTTTTTTGAATCTGATTGTTTATCAGACCATCATTAGCCTCACCCTTTTCTTTGATAATTCTCACCACATCCTCAAGGTGTTTCAAATCTCCCTTTATAATTTCTTTTTCTGGCCAGTCCAAAATTTCATCTTCATCCTCTGCATCACTAGTATCCTCTGCATCATCCTATTTACCTTTAATGTTGATATCCTTAATCAAATTCTCAATTTTAAAATCCAGCTCTCTCTGATTATCCTGAATGCTAGTGATGTTATCAATGACCCATTTTTGAAAATTGAACATTTGCAGGGTACTATTTCTAGCAACATTCAGAATGGATTCCGCGTTCTCCAAAATTGGGGCAGAGTCCACGGACCTAGGGTTTCCCTCCTCCATGCTATGCTGAACATCATCTCTATTATTCAAGACATAGTAATTATGGTTTGCCTCTGACTCTTCAACATCCTCTTCTCTCTGCTCATCCCCTTCATCACCCTCAATGTCCTTCTCCTACTCATTCTCCGCCTCTTTGTCCACCTCCTTCCCTTGCTCTTGCTCATAACCAACATTCTCTTCCATATCTTCTTTAGATTCATCATTAACCCTTGATTTCTTATGGAGAGGAAGATTAGAAGAATCTTCATCAGGATCAGAGCCATCAAAACCCTTCATGTTGTTGATGTCTATATCTTGTTTGATATTTTTGATGAGGTGATGATGTGCTGACAATGCAGTGATGTGTTATGTTGATGAAGTTCATGATTGGGTATCATGTCTTATCTATTGTCAATAGAGATGTTCACATTGTAATATCATATTAAGATGAGTATTAAAAGTTTTATGTTGAGGGTTATAAGCATTAAGATGAGGATAAGAATCATGGTGATGAAGTGGATATAATGATGATGTATTATGCATACAACAAGCTATTGTTTTATCTCTCTTGGTGCTCCTAAATAAGGAAATGGTGCTACAATGATGTTTTAGGTTTCTATAGGTTGATGGAGCATGGAAGTGTAGAAAGGAACTTTCAAGTCTATCTTGGAGAATTCTTCACATTCCTCGATGCTTGAATATTTGCTCTTATGGTTTGTGATTTAAGGTTTATGTATTGTTAACGTTGTACTGCTCTTTTTTGTTGGGAAAATGGTTTCCCAACCTTGCATTTACATGAGGTTACTATTTATTGTAATTTTTCATTTCAGCACGAAATGGTGCGAAATTCTCCCCAAAGCTTCTAGTTGGCTAGATAAGAATTGCGGTAAAGTTTCGTCACATGATCACAACTAGTTTTGAAGATATTAGATTTTTCATTTTGGAGGGGTACAATGAAATGTTTAAACTTAATTTTGAGGACTTTAGAGGCCTTGAAACATTCTAAAAAGTGGGCGTAAATGATGTCACAATTTACATGGTGATAGAGGACTTCATAAGCTTTCTATCACTTCAAACGGTTCTCAAGTTATGACCTCCATAAGTTTGTACTCCTAAAATAGGAAATATAATTTGTATCAGGCACATAAATGAGTTGTAAAAGGGAGGGTCACGTGTTAATGTATGTTTTAACATGTCATAGGGCATCTAGATTGGAGATAAGGTTGGCTATACTTTATTGGGTGGTTTCAACCCATGGTTTTGTAATATTGTTTGATGGTTTCTTGTATTGTATCTCCTATATATGAGGTGCATGAGATAGAGGTTGTGTGTAAGAGTCTTATGGCTATTGAGTTAGCTCTGAATCTTTGATTACTAATACTCCTATGAAGAACTCTCTCTGCAAGTATATTGTAATATGTTTTTAATTGCTGAATAATATATTGGGCGGCTTTTGGAGTGTGGAGTTTTTCTCCCAAAAGGGTTTTACCCACGTAAATCATTGTGTTGTGGTATAAATTTTATTTATAAGTATTTCTGTTAAGTTTCTGTAGCTATTGTAATGATCTATAAAAGTTTTTGCATTACCCTCCTCTCAAGGTTAGTGTAGGAAGTTGTTCCGCTACTTAACTTACAAGTGGTATGAGAGCTTGATCACATTTGGTTTTAGTTGTTGGTTGTTGGGTTTTTTGAACTAATCCAGATTTGAGTGGGAGCTTGTGCAGAAAAAACTTTTTGATCTTGTTGCAATAATGTTTAGACGAAAAGTTCATCAGGGAAAATAGAAGTGGAGAAATTTAATGGAATGAATTTTGAGATGTGGAAGCTGAAGATGGAAGATCTGCTAATAGATCAAGATGCATGGGATACTATTGATGCGAATGTCCAAAGGCCCTCAGATCCTATTACGAGAGCTCAGTATGATTTTATGGACCAAAAAGCCAAGGGTCTAATCGGATTGTGCTTGGAAGACTCTATTCTGATCAATGTCCACGAAGAAAAATTTGCAAAGATGCTATGGACTAAGCTTGGTGAAATGTATCAAGAAAAATATTTATTAAATTATTTTTTCTTGAGGAAGAAATTGTATTCCTTGAAGATGGAAGAGGGTGGACAAGTTACAGACCACCTGGAAGCATTCAATATGTTGGTGGCTCAATTAGTATTTGTCAGTGTCAAGATGAAAGAAGAGGAGAAATGCCAGATCTTGCTCTGTTCTTTGCCTAATTCATGGGATTCTCTTGTTATGGCTATCAATAGTACTTCTATTATCTTAAAGTCTGAATATGTGGTATCTCTTAGTTGTAAGAAAGCCCTAACTCTTCATGGAAGACCTAAAGAGAAAGACAAGAAGAATGAGAAGTGTGATAAGTCCAAATCGAGAGGGAGATCAAAATCTCTTAGAAAGTCCAAAGACATTTGCTGGAATTGGGGTAAACCAGGTCACATTTGTAAGGACTACAAAGAAGAAAAGAAGAAGAAAAAGAATAAGTTTGATTCCGATTCTGAGTCCGAGAAGGAAGATGGTGATGCAATTATTGCAGCTTTGGCAACTCATGCAGGTAATGATGTCTGGTTAATTGAGTTAGGTGCATCTTTTCATATGACTTCCAATAGAGATTGGTTTGCTAAATATGAATAATTTAATGGAGTTAAGGTGTACTTGGGTGATGATTCACATTTAGACATTGTTGGTCAAGGGAAAGTTAGCATCAGGTTTTCTGATGGTAGAATAAAAAGAATTAATGGTGTGCTACACATCCTTGGATTAAAATAAAATATATTATCTGTGAGAAGATTGCTAGATGTTGGTATGCAGGTAGTCTTTTCTGAAGTAGGATGTAAGATGATTAAGGGTGTTAAGGTAATTGATAGAGGTGTCAGGTTTGACACTTTGTATAAGCTAGACGTATACACTATTGAGTGTAATAGCACTTCTGTAAAAAGTAAATTTGTGGATACTTCATCGGAAGATTTGACTGTTTCACCTTTAGTAGATGGAAATGGATTTTGGTACCTAAGGGTGCTCTTTCTTTTGAAGCAAAGTTACCTATAGAGAAGACTATGTTATGGCACCAAAGGCTTGGCCACATTGGAGAAAAGGCTATAAGGACCTTGAAAAATAAAAAAACCTTGTTGAAGGTTTGAATGATTTTAATCTTGACTTTAATTTTTGTAAGCATTGCATTTATGGAAAACATAATCGTGTTCAGTTTTACTCGAGTTCTCATAAATATTGTGGTGTTTTGGATCTTATTCATTATGATGTGTTTGGTCCTGTAGATTTTCATTCAATTGAAAAATCCACATATTATGTTTCATTTATTGATGATTTTAGTAGAAGGACATGGGTATATTTTCTAAATAGTAAATCTAAAGTTTTCAGTCGATTTAAAGAATTTAAAGCAATGGTTGAGTTGTAGACTGGAAAAAAAATTAAATGTTTGAGGACTTATAATGGTGGTGAATTTTGCTCTAATGATTTTGATAGATTCTGTAAAGACTGTGACATTAACAGATAGAAGACAACTTTGTATTCTCCACAATAGAATGGAGTTACAGAAAGAATGAACATGACACCGATGGAGAAGGATAGGAGTATGCTGAGTGGTGTTGGTCTAGAGAAAAGTTTTTGGGCTGAAGTTGTTGCCACTGCTTGTTATCTAATTAACAGGTCTCCTACGTCAGCCCTTGTTGATAAAACACCTATGGAAGCATGCTCCGGTCACAAGACTTCATTGAGACATCTTAGATTTTTTCATTGTGAGGCATATGCACACATGTCAAAAGAGAAGCAGACAAAGTTGGAGAATGAGGCTGTGAAATATATCTTTATTGGGTATAGTTATGGTGTGAAAGGATGTACAAGCTTTGAGACCATGTTGCACAAAAGGTAATTCATAGTAGAAGTGTTATTTTTAGATAAATTAAGTCTCCTTTTGTTACATTGTAGCCATGACAGACTAAAAAGGAAGATGTGATTCAATTCCCTTCTACACCCAAAAGAGTTGAATTGAGACCCCTAGATAGGCAAGAAGTTGAGGATAGCTCGTCTAGCTCTAAATCTTTAGAAGAGGAGGAAGAACCTCCAAATCAGCTTGTTTGAAGGTCTACAAGACATAGACAACCACCTGAAAGGTATTCAACTGATCAACTAATGTGGATGAACCAAAATCTATAGAAGAGGCATTAGGCATGATTGATACAGAATCCTAGATGATTGCTATGGAAGAAGAAATGATAGGTTTGAAGAAGAATGACACATGGGATCTTATACCATTTCCTAAATGACAGAAACCTATTGGTTGTAAATGGGTGTTCAAGAAAAAGATTGGTTTAGATAGAAGCATTGAGAAGTATAAAGAAAGGTTGGTTGCAAAAGGCTACTCTGAGGTTGAGGGTGTTGATTATGGTGAGATATTTTCTCCTGTTGAAAAAATGTCATCCATTAGAATTTTACTTTCTATTACTGTTGCTTATGATTTAGAGGTTGAGAAAATGGATGTGAAAACTGCTTTCCTTCATGGTGATTTGCAGGAGGATATTTATATGACACAACCAGACCACTATGTGGTAAAAGGTAAAAGTAATTTGGTCTATAAATTAAAGAAATCCCTGTATGGCCTCAAACAGAGTCCTAGGATGTGGTACCAAAAATTTGATACATATGTGTTGAGTTTGGGATTTGAGCATTCTAAACTAGATCACTATATTTATTATAAATTTGATGATAGTCATTTCCTATACATTGCATTGTATGTTGATGATATGTTATTCATTGGTAAAGGGAAAGGTATGATTTCAGAACTAAAGTTTCAATTCGCTGATTAAATTTGAAATGAAAAATCTTGGTGCAGCAAATAACATTCTTGGGATGGAAATTATAAGAGATAGAGAGAATAGAAAGTTGTGGCTAGGACAAAGTAAGTATGTGAATTCATTGCTATAGAGGTTCAACATGCAAGATTGTAGACCATTGTGTGTTCCTTTTACAGTTGGAACAAAATTATTTGTTACAGATTGTCCTACATCCCCATCAGAGATGGAAGACATGAGGAAAGTTCCTTTCTAGAGTGCAGTTGGAGGTTTGATGTATGCTATGGTATACTAGACCAGACATTGCCCAAGAAGTAGGAGTTCTTTCCAAATATATGTATAATCCTGGTAGAGTTCATTGGGATGTAGTCAAAAGAATCTCCAGATATTTGAAGGGCACCTTATATTATTCTTTGTGTTATCATGGTAATTTAGTTGGAGACGTGATTTCCCTTGATATTCATGGTTATGTGGATTTTGACTAAGCAGGTGATATTGATAGCAGAAGATACACTAGTGCTTATGTGTTTACTTTATTTGGTGGTGCAATTAGTTGGATGAGTAAGCAACAGGCTGTGGTTTCTTTATCCACTACTGAAGTAGAGTATATGAAATCTACTCACGCTTGTAAAGAAGCCATTTTTCTTAAGAGACTATGTTCAGACATTCGAATAAAACAAGGAGTCGTGATAGTTTATTATGACAGTCAGAGTGTGATTTGCCTAGCTAAGAACCCGACATTTCATGCCCAGACCAAGCACATTGATGTTCAGTATCATCTTGTTAGAGATATGGTCGAAGATGACAGGGTGAAGCTCATTAAGGTAGAAAACTTGATGAATGTTGCAAATTCTTTAACTAAGGCTATGAGAACAGAGAAGTTCAGAGTCTATGGGTCTTATGACCCCTAGAAATTGATTCATTGTGTTGATACTCCCTTTGATCTTGCAAGGTGTTTGAAGAGTGGGAGATTTGTTGAGAAATTGGTGTCTCCACCTTACATTTACAGGAGGTTACTATTTATAGTAATTTTTCATTTCAACACAAAATTGTGTGAAATTCTCCCCCAAGCTTTTGGTTGTCTAGATAAGCATTCTGGTAAAGTTTCATCACAAAATCACTACTAGTTTTGAAGTTATTAAAGTTTCTATTTTGGAGGGGTCCATTGAAAGGTTTAAACTTAGTTTTGAGGACATTAGAGGGCCCATAATAGGAAATATAATTTGTATCAGATACATAAATGAGTTGTAAAAGGGAGGGGCACATGTTGATGTGTGTTTTAACATGTCATAGGATACCTAAATTGGAGATAAGGTTGGCTATACTTTATTGGGTGGTTTTAGCCCATGATTTTGTAATACCATTTGACAGTTTCTTGTATTGGATCTCCTATATATGAGGTGTGTGAGATAGAGGTTGTGTGCAAGATTATTATGGCTATTGAGTTACCTCTAAATCTCTAATTAGTGGTACTCCTACGAAGAGCTTACTCTGCAAGTATATTGTAATCTATTTTTTATTGCTGAATATATATTGGGCGACTTTTGGAGTGTGGGTTTTTTCTCCCGAAAGGGTTTTCCCCACGTAAATCACTATGTTGTGGTATGAATGTTATTTATGATTATTTTTGTTAATTTTATGTAAATGTTGTGATGATTTGTAAAAGTTTTTGCATTACCCTCCTCTCAAGGTTAGTGTAGGATGTTGTTTTGCTACTTAATTTCTTTACATTTTTTTAGGTCACTGATGTTATTGTAGATGGTCTCTGGTGAATTTAGTATGTTGGTAGTTTTGTTGTTGGTTACAACTAGTTTGAAAAATTCTCTTCATTAATGTTTCTTATACTATGGCTTGGTCAATGTGTTTATATTATCTATACCTTATTTTATATTCTAGGTGATGAAGTGATCCACAAATTGATTTGACATTGATTTATCTCATGTCATTGTTGTTTGGGCTTCCAGATATGACAAAATCTACATCAATTTGATTGTAGTAGCTTGCTTTGGTATGATAGTTTAAGAAAACAAATTGGGATTGTAGTTGGATGTTTATGGAATGTCTCTATGTGGTCCACATTACTATGGTTTATCTTTTTATTGTCGCATCTTTGTGGTCATTTGGCTAATAGGGCCTACTCTCTTGATGGTGATTTGAATTTGGGGATTTACATTGTTCCAAGGTGTGCATGCTTGGTCTCCTTATCTTGTGCAGTGCAACACTAAGGTTTGTGACATGGTTTAACCACCTCCTATGGATTCTATAAGTCTAGTAGTTGTATCAGACATTAACAAGTTGATATTTTAGTGCAACAACAATTGCACTTGTAACAAGTGGTATCAGAGCCTGGTCATAGGTTTAAACACCTTGCTTGCACTGGGGAGGATTGTTGCAAGGTGTGAGCCCTTGGTCTCCTTGTGTTGTGCAGCGCAACGCTCGAGTTTGTGACATGTCTTAACCACCTCCTATAGATTTTATAAGTCTAGTGGTTGTATCAGACATTAATAGGTTGATATTTTGGTACAATTACAACCTCACTTGTAAAATACACTAGCATTAGAGGACATGATAAGTTGTATTTGGGTCGTACTATGCCTTGTTCTAATCTACATCGGGAATTTATTTGGAAGATGTGTTTTGGGTTGACTAGGTTTTGTGCTATACTTTTTATCTATACATGACCATTTTATTAAATTGAGAGGATTAGTGCCAACATGTTTTATTTTTTGGGCTACATGGAAAGATGTAATAGGATGTTTTAGATCCTCTCAATCTCCTAGGTTGGATTGCTTTCAAGTTGAAATATGATTTTGTGAAAGACTTATTACAGTCATTACCCATCCCCTGTTCTAACCAGCTTAATTGGTGTTTTGAGGTCTCATGGATGGTATATATAGAAGATCAAATTAATTTCAAGGGTTTGGATTGTGAAATATGTCAAGTTGAGTAAGTAAATGTATGTGGTGGAAGTACTAGAGCTAAAATTTTGCTTAATGTTTACTTGATATAGCGAGTCAAGAGAAGCTACATGCAAGGAGAATGCTGGAATTATTGAGCTAAAGGAGTATTTATTGTAATTCATATTTTTCATGTACCTTTCTTGGATATAGAGAATCTCTTTAGTATTTCCATTGTATCTTTCTGGGAGATAGTGAACTTCCTCTAAAAGTCTTTTTTGAGAGAAATTTGCTTCATTAGGCAGCAAGCTTTAAAACAAAATTGTAATTGTGTTCATGTATTGTGAGATAGCTCTCACCATGGTTTTTCCCGTCTTGGGTTTTAAATACAAATCTAGCATTCTCTAGTGTATTGGTGTTCATTATTTTATCTTTCATTGATATTGATCAAATTAAGAATTTTGAATTTTGAATTGCGATAAAAAGTTTAAGTTTTTATTAAGACTGATTCACTCCTCTCTTAGACTTGGAGTGTGTTCAACAATATGAAGAACAACTCACTCTATTGGAACTCTAAGAAGTAATTCTCTATAGTAAAAATTATAAATCTTTTTCAATGTGATGGATTCACATGTAGATTTTATAAGGCCATTTGGGATGTAGTCAATAGTGATATTTACACCACTAGTTTTTTTGCCTATGATTTCTATTAATGGAGCAATAATCCTCAAATTATTTTCTGCAATACTCACTATTGTTATTAGATCTGAGACATTTTGACCTTGTACCTATCTCATTTTTAACCAAGCTTCTCCATTTCTTAAATGTTTCAAATAAATTAGGTTTCTACCTAAGGAAGTAAACCCAAACCTTCCTAGTTGCATCATCTATGAATGAAACATAATACCGAGAGCCACCGAGAGAAGATACCTGAGCAGGTCCCCATACATCTGTATGCACAAGCTCCAACTTTTCATCTTTGTTTTTCTTCCCATCCTTGAGAAAACTAATTCTCTTTTGTTTGCCATACACACAACTTTCACATAAATCTATATTAATGCATCTCAGACCTTGTAAAATTTTTTTAGAATGAAGTATCTTCATAGCTTTTTCACTCATATGCCCAAGTTTGTTGTGCCACAGTGTTGTGTTAGAACTTGCAACAACTATTTTAGTTCTTCATGAAAACCTATAGTAATTGTTGCTAAATGAGTTTGGGTTTTCTCTGCAACAACTAAAGTAGAAGGATCAATATGACCTGTACAAAGATATAAGGTGCCTACTCTCACATGGTTTGCTACTATCAAGGCAGCCTTTGAAACCTTCCAATTTTATCATTAAAGGTAACTCTGCAACCTTGATCACCTAGTTTCCCAGCTGAAATTAAATTCCTACTTAGCCTTGGAAGATGCCTTACCTCTTGTAGTAGCCAATGTTTCCCAATCTATAACTTAATCTTAATTCTTCCCTTTCCAACAATCTGACAGGGTTCATTATCTCTAAAATAAACCAACCCAAAATCTCCTTGGACATAATCAAGAAAATAACTTCTATGGGCTATAGCATGAAATGAAGCCCCTATATCTAAAACCCACGAGTCATCAACATTATCTAGGGAAAGAATGAAAGCATATTCTTCAGATTTATTACTTACCACATTTGCCTCCTTGTTACCTTCTTGTTTGTCTCCTTCTTTATTATTTTGAGACCAACAATCTTTCTTTAGATGACCTAGTTTACCACATTATTTTGAGACCAACAATCTTTCTTTAGATGACCTCCAGAACCTTTTCCTCTCTCCTTTGGTTTGCCCCTTCTTTCCACATTCAAAACAATACCTAATGTGGATCTACCTGAGCTTTTCTTATGAATTTCTTTACTCAAATTAACATCAAAAACATCATCAAATTTTAGGATATTTGAATAAGAAATAGAGTTACTAACTGCAATTACCAAACTTTTCCAGCTTTCAGGCAAATAACATAATATCAGGAGAGCTCTAACTTCATCAAAATTTACCTTTAGAGAAGTCAACTAGACTAGTAATCATATTAATCTCATTTAAATGATCTGTCATAGATCCACCTTCAATAATCTTCAGATTAAATATATGCTTCATGAGAAATACCTTATTTGAGGTTGAGGGTTTTCCATACAATTTAGCCAATGCCGACATCAGTTTTGTAATTGTTATTTCTTTTGTTATATTGAATGCTACAGACTATGCCAGGCACATCCAAATGGTTCCAAGTGCCTTTCTATTCAAAATATTCCTATCCTCATCACTCATTTTGACTTTCTTGGTTGTTCCTTCCAACAACATCCATAAATCCTTCCAATAGAGATAATCCTTCATCTACATATTCCATAACTGATAGATCTGCCCATTGAATTTTTCTACCTTAAATTTACCCTCATCTACCATTTCTCTCACTTAACTATGAGACTCCCACTCAATTGTGAGATCTTCCTGCAGACGATAATCGAACACAACTAGCTTTGATACCATTTGTTAGGAATTAAATGCAAAAAATATCAATTATATGCAGATAAATATTAAACACAGGAATGAAAAACACATAAATAATAACAATGAAGAGACAATAATTAACATGGATCACCCAATCTCGGGCTACATCCACCAAACAAAGAGTCCAATAATATTATCTAGTACAATCAAAACCAATTACAACTAGCAATCGCCTTGCAACTCAATACCATGACAAAATGCTACAAAATTTTCTACAGAAAACCCTAACCCTTAGCCTTTTTATCAAGAATTATGTCGGTTACAAAATTAGGGTTACAACATGTCAACCATTAGAAAAATAACATCAGACACCTTTATAGAATAATGTCTTTTTGGTGTCACGGGGTGCTACCCTTGGACCCGGCAAGGGGCGCCGCCCCTTGAGCCCATCTTGGGGATGCTTCCCTCAAACCTCCATTAAAAAATATGGGGGAAAATCATGCTAATAGAAGTAAGGAAAATTTAACCTTCAAGTTTGATTAGGCTCCATATAACAAAAAAGTATCTATGAATTTTACTCAGGAATATTACAATAAAAATGAGGACAATTGTAAGAAGAATATCAACACTAATTGGCTAGTGAAGTTGAGAGTCACAACCACTATGTGGCCTAGGTTATTCCTCTATGATTTCAAAGAAGAAATTAGTGACATGGTTAGATTGCTCAGTAGGATCAAGGGGATAAAGAACTCAAATGCCTTCAAGGAATATATGTACAAGTACATTATCATCATGAGGAAAGGTACACAAAAAATCTTCAGGGGTGAACATATCAGTGAATCCATTTGTGAACAACTCTCCAAAGTAAACACCACCCTCAAAATCTACATGAATTCATACTTGGTATAGACATTTTCCTCGATGAGGTTATTTTCAAGGTTATCTACAGAGGGTGACATGAAAAATGTTCCAGTGTATAAGCAATTGAATTTGATGGCCAATTAAAATCACTATAGAAGGGTCCAAAATGCTTTATTTGGTTCTTTTATGTGTCAGTTTGATAAGAAAATTCAGAAGGCAAGAGTATCAGAGGTGACCTAGAAGAAAGTAAATGAGTATGGTTGCCCGGTTTTACAATTTCCAACTTTCAACTATCTTCGAGCAAGGTGTTATGAAGGAATTTAATATATGCTCCCAATGTATCCTACTAACAAAATCATAATGATGGACCTTGCAAGAAAGATTATAATAGTGCATAGTAGGCAATCAGAAGCTCACAAGACTAGTTTTTAATTCCCTCTTGTTATTGGGAGGTATTCTTTATTGACATCCATCAAAGCCAAGTCTATGGAAACAAAATTGTAGGTTATTACTCTCAAGAAGTTCAAAGGGAGAAAATATTGTTATTATAGTGGAAAGAAGGACAAATTCAAGAAATCCTACTCATTTACATTAGGTGGAAAATATTTAGATTGATCTTCGCACCAATGAGGACATCAAGAGACTAGATTATATTTATCTTACTTTGCAACAAATCATGGATCTTGACCTAGCAGACATTATTAATGATATGGAGGATGATGAAGATGTTCTTGACCCTTTATATATAAGTTATACAATTGTAGATACACGTCTTCATTCTATTTAGTTGTCACATAAAGAGTGTGTTTTAATCAGAGAGATATTTTAACCAATCCTTTCTAATACCAACACTTGGCTACAAATCAAGGGAATAAGGTTGAAGGATTTTCGAATAGGATCAGAGGATGACATTGCAGAGCTAGTTGGAAAGAGATCTAAACTTAGAACAAAGAACATAAAATATCCTTCTCCTTCCAATAAGGCAATAAAGTTCAAGTTCACAGTAGGGAAAGACAAGAACAAAGTTGAAGGAGAAAATACTGAAAAGGGTAAACAAGCTCAAGTACAGGATGAGGATTTAGAAGAATCCCAAGCTATTGTAGACACTAAACTTACCTCTTGATGCAATAGCATCCTTGGTCTATGAGCAATATGACATCAACCAAAATTATTTTATTTTAGTTTAGTTCTTGTTCAGTTCTATGTGCAGTTTTCTGTGTTCCTACTAGTATGTTTTGGTGGCGGCTTGCTTTTCATTACAGATCACATTTTCAATTTCTAGGCTGGTTAATGTGATTAATTCTAGATTTCCAATCTATTTGGATTCTTTTTTGGCAAGAAATTGCTTCCGGTTTGACTGTTTCTAGGTTTCAGGGCATTTTTGGGCTAACTGGTTGGAGATTCTTCTTTTCTGGAGCGGTTTCTTGTCATGTGGATCTATTTTGGGTCTTTCTTAATGTTCCTAAGTCCTTGGCCAACCTTCCTATTGATCCACACTTCTTAGTGGTTATTTTCAAGAGTTTCCTTTCATTCTTGGGGCCGACCTATTTACACATTTTATTTTTCCTGCATAGATAAATATAATCTTTTGTGGTTGACCCGCATACATTCTGAAAGGTATATATATGAAATTATGTAATCATTTGTAGGGTAGTAGATATTAGAATAAGGATTTACATTTGTG
This sequence comes from Cryptomeria japonica, assembly GCF_030272615.1. Classification (NCBI taxonomy): domain Eukaryota; kingdom Viridiplantae; phylum Streptophyta; class Pinopsida; order Cupressales; family Cupressaceae; genus Cryptomeria; species Cryptomeria japonica. The sequence goes on along the minus strand of NC_081405.1, from coordinate 715,944,426 downwards.
ATTAGAGATCCAGTTGACTCTGAGGGTTCCAGATGGATTGTATCTAGCATGTTAGCCAGCATGTAACTGGTTGACTACCAGATGTTCTATGATGACTGTATGATGATAGCCGATTGATTACCGGAGGTCCTAAGATAAATATATAATCTATTTCTGTAATCTTTCTATATTTTATTATTTCTTTTGTTGTGTTAATCTTGCTGCATAAGGCGGTCAGTTCTCTTTTGAGGATTCATTAGTTATGGCTGCATCAAGTGGTATTAGAGCTAGTTATGAACCGGTTGGTGGAAGAGCTAGTTACGAACCTTGAGGCATTCCTTTGGGTGAATATATCACCAAGTGGAAGCAAGCTGCGAGTGTGTTTAATAGATCACCGAGTGTGAGGCAATTGAAACCCGTAGTTAGATCGCCAAGTTGAGGCAGTTCACCAGAGTAGAGGAGGAGATTCCACCTAGAAGGATGAACCCCCACAGGCTAGAGCAGATGATGGAGGATTTTAAGAATGAGATGAGGATAAAGATCTAGAATGCATTGGTTGGTTTGTGGAGGAATCCAGAGTCTGAGGATGAATATGAAGAAGCTAGAGAAGATCTTAGGGGGAAGAGGCTGAAGGGCCGAAAGATGGAAGAGAGGAAATATTTATGAGAGCAGTGGCATAAGAAAGTAAAGTTCATAAAGTGGAGGTTTCAAAAATTTTCAGAACGCTGAACTCGGAGGCTCTGATTGATTGGATAGGAGAGTTGGAGGATTACTTTGAGTTTGAGGTTGTCAAGGACCCACAAAGAGTCTGGTTGGCACAAACTAAGTTAAAAGGGCATGCTGCCTTATGGTGGAAATAATCATAGAGAGATAGAGTGGAGAATGGTGAAATAAAGATCACCCAGTGGAGACAAATGGTTGCAATATTAAAGACCAAGTTTATACTGGGATACTATGATTTGGAATTGTTCAAGAAGTTGCGTAACCTGAAGCAGAGAAAAATGACTATGAAAGAGTATACCAAGGAATTCTACAAGGTGATGATTAGATATGGACATAGAGAGATGGATAGAGAAAAGGCGGTGAGGTACATAAATGGACTTGCATTTAACATTAAGGATGCGATGACTATGTTGATGATTTCCACAGTTGAAGAAGCTTGCTAGTATGCTTTGAAGGCTGAGGAGAAGGTGAGGAGAAGACAACTAAATAACCCTAGAGGAAAGGAGAGATTCAAGGGGCAGATGAGTATCGAAAAGCATAATGTGGAAGATGAGTCAAAACCTAAGTGGAGTAAAGAACTAGATTAGAAAATGTAGAGGAAACAAAGTGGAAATACGAACAGAGAATTCCCTAGCTAATATTTCAAGTGTGGAGAAATCAGACATAGATTTTATGAATGTAAGCAGGGAATGGCAAGAAGCTGTGTGGAAAATGAGGAATCAAAAGGCTAAGTTATCAGAACTGACTGTGCACCGGAGCAAGGAGAATTCCTTATATTCAAAAGAGTCATAATGGAGCAGAACAGTGAAGATACTGGACCTACTCAGAGGAGTCTTTTCTGGATTGTGTGCAAATCAAGTGGTAAGTGCTGCATGGTTATTATGGATAGTTGAAGTACTAATAATTTGGTATCTGAGGAGATGGTAGTGAAGCTTGGATTGAAGAAGCTTGAGCATCCTTGTCCTTACAAGGTAGGTTGGTTAAAAGATGATCAAAAGATAGAAATAAAGGAGCAGTGTTTGGTGAGATTTAATATTGGGCCTTCTAGGGATGATGTTCTGTGTGATGTTGTATCTATGAGTGCTTATCATGTCTTCTTGGGAAGACCTTGGTAGTTTGATAGAGGAGCTATTTATTACTATAGAAGAAACCTGATCACTATTGAGAAGGATGGGGAGAAGTTCACATTGGCTTCTTTGAAGGAGAAAGATAAGGAACTAAAGAATATGAGTTTTGAGAGAAGTTCTAGTGCTGAGAAACTGGTTGCAGAGGTTATATCAGAAAGGCATGAATTTATAGAAGGATCTGATAGATAAGTCTAATAACAAGATAGATTAGGATGACACGAAGCTTATGGTGACAAACTGGATGAAGTATTGTGGCAAAAATAAGTCAAAGTTGTAGAAGAAAGAGAGAAATAAGCAGAGACAATGTGCATGTCTGAAGCAAAGGAAGAAATATAAAGAGAGTTAGGAGTTAGAGAATCCAGTTGAGGTTTCAGAGGAACTAAGGAAGAGGTTTGAAAATAAGGAAGATAGTTGGATCAGAAATGAGCATGGAATCTATATCCTGAATCTTTTTCGATGTTCATGAGTTTCCTCTCATGGAACATCTCTTTCTACCTAGGGTTTCCGATGCAAGAGTATCTCGGGTCTATGAGAAATCTTGCATTAACCAAAAATATTTCCTTTCAATTTAGTTCTTGTTATATTCTGTGTGCAGTTTTTTGTGTTCCTACCAGTATGTTCCGATCGCAGCTTGATTTTCATTGGAGATCACATTTTCAGTTTTCGGGCTGGTTTATATGCTTTATTCCATATTCTAAGTCTATTTGCATTCTTTTCCGACATGATATTGCTTTCGGTTTGATTGTTTCTGGGTTTCAAGGCAGTTTTGGGCTAACGGATTGGAGATTCTTCTTTTCTGGAGCGGTTTCTTGGTGTGTGGATCTATTTTGGGTCTTGTTTAATGTTCCTAAGTCCTTGGCCAATCTTCTTGTTGATCCGCACTTCTTGGTGGTTCTTTTCTAGAAATTTTCCTTCCATTCTTTGGGCCGACCTATTTACACGTTTCATTTTTCTTGTATTGGTAAATGTAATCTTGTGTGGCCAACCCAGATATGCTTCGGAGGGTATATATATGGCATTATATAATCATTTTTAGGGAAGTAGATATCGGAATAAGGATTTAGATTCATGATTAGAGATTTGGTTGATTAGAGATTAGAGATGGATTGTATTTGGCATGTTAGCCTGCATGCAACCGGTTGACTACTAGATGGCCTATGATGACTATATGATGATAACCAATTGATTACCGAAGGTCCTAAGACAATAATATGATCTATTTCTGTAATCTTTCTATGTTTTATTGTTTCTTCCATTGTGTTACTCTTGTTGCATAAGCTGATCAGTTATCTTTTGAGGATTCACTAGTTATGGCTGCATCACCTCTAGGGCAACACTATAAATATCTTCTCTTGTTTTCAAAATGGTATCCACTCCAATTGTCATTTAAAATGTTTCTCTTGATACCAGTGTGTATGCCTTTTCCATTGTACAGTTGTAGATTCTTTTACTCTCTTTGTTTCTATCTCTAAGTCTATGCCTCCTTCATATGCTTCTGAGTCTATCCTAGACACTCCTCATGATAATCTTGAGAATATTTTTGAGACTTCCTTTCCAAATTTGTTTGATATTTCCATTTCTATTCTTGATAGTAATGTTTGAGATTCTGATAAGCTAATGTCTTTTTCTATACCTTAAGTATCAAATGTTGAGACTATAGCTGCAATCCAAACTTAGACACCCTCTATTGTATCCACTTAGGTACAAAATAAAACTAGGATTATTCAAACTCTAGTTGTAGGTATAGAGAAAGATACATCCAATATTTATCCATGGTTCAAAACCATTGCACCTAAAAGGAAGAAACATGTCATCTTGCTAGATGATTTTGATTCTAGTCAATTGACTCCTACCAAGTCCAATTTTGCTAAGAGGGAAAGATTAACCATATAACAAGGCATGCAAAGATAGATGAACCTACTCCTAACAAGACTTTGGAATAAGTACAACTTTTAGATTATGTGATAAGAAGTGTTGAGCTTGACAAATAGACACTTGATAGTGGCAAGAAGGATGCCTAAGCTAAAATGGATGCATTTATTTAGAGGTATGATCAAAGATAAGATCATTAAAGATAAATTGAAACTTAAGAATGAGGATCTTACTTTAGTGCTTGTTAAAATCACCATCTTTTGAAGAGATTGTACCTTTGAATACCTCCATTGCTAAGGAATAAATCAAGAAGGATGAAAGGGTTGGCAATAAAGAAACAATAGATGATGTATGGTCAGAAAGAATGATGGACAAGGAACTCACCTCTTGAAAAATGCCTTAAAGATGATGGAAAATTGGAAAGACATTGAGTCTGAATTGGAGAAGACATTGGATGTCCTATCACAAGATCTAGAGTTATAGACCTTACATCTAACAACTTGGACCAAATTCAAGGATATGGATTTGGAGATTTTAGTTGACAATGGTGCTATCCCATCTAGGAAAAAATTCTTTGAGTTTAGAAAACTCATGAGAAACAAGAAAGAAGTTACTGAGGAATTGACAAAATATTTGTAGTTGTCTTTGGAGATGGGTGAAGAGAAAGGGCAAGACATTGTTGCCAAAATTGAATAGGTCCTTTGTAAAATATTCAATGAAAGTCAAAGACTTCTTCCCGAGGATACAATAGTACAAGAATATACATCTCTCATTCAAAAGGAGACTGATTCAGATGATTTCTCAATATCTTCTATTGATAAGTTTGTAGATATTCAAGTCGCTCTGGATAATTTGAAGTGGATTTTGGGTACCTATAAGAAGTATTTCATCAATTTGGAGGATACCATCACACGAGTTAGAAAAATTGTAAAGAACATATCCAGAACTGATGATGTAGTGATTCAAGATGGACTACGCAAATTTGAGGAATTCATGCCAATAATGGAGATGATGAAGAAGCACCTCGTGATATAGATTATTTTTCTTAGTATATGCATTTTGTAATTTTGTTTTGAAATTCTAAATGTCATTCAAAAAAATGTAATTACATGTAGCAGTATTACAAGTCAAGCCAACTAGGATTGTACTATTGAATAAGTCATAGTTGTACATTTTTTTATAATTTTTCTCATAGCCTCTCCCCTATATATATGAGGGTTCTCATTTGTAACTAATCATCTTTATGAATAGCAATAAAACTCTGTCAGTTTGTGTAGCAATTTAAGACTTTGATTTTATTTTGAAACTCAATTTAAAGTGAATAGAAAGGAGCAATTGTGCATTCAATTTTTGTGTTGGAGCATTTTCAAATGAGATTATAGTGATCTTATGTCATTGTGATTACATAAATTGGAATTTGTTCGAGGTATTATGTTGTGCCTGTTTAGTTTAAAGTAGTTTTAAATATAATTTTTGCAATATTTTAGTTGTAATTCTAGATTTATAAATAGTGATCAACATCTTAATTAGAGAAGGTTTGAAGTCTTTGAGCTGCAAATTTTATTTCCTTTATAAGTTTAGAGCTGCAATATACTTGGAAATCTTTGTGCTGATATATATTGCATCTTTGTTACCTAATTTGGGAAAAAGGGTTGCATAAGTCTTTGAGCTTGTGCTAGCTCTTGAAATTATATATTGCATTGGTGCACATGGGGTTTCTCTTTCGGTTAATCTCATGGTATCAATTATTATTGTTTGTTTCCTTTCTTATTTTAAGTCTTGAGAAGAGATAACTTATTCTGGAATAAGAGTATAAGAGAAACACCAATCTTGAAATAAGAGAAATTCATGATAGTAACACCCAAATAATTAGTTTAGTTTTATTTTTAAGTCAAGAGTTATTTGGTATAAAGAAACAAGAAGGCAACCTCCCCTCTATGAGGATAGATTAAATCTCATGTACTATGGTTGAAACTCTTTGTCAACCTTTCTAGTTTACAATTTTTTCACCCAACATTATTAAAGCATGTGTCTCCAATAGTAATTAACACTCTTGAGTTTTAATGAGTCAATCGTAGCATCTTTTAATTTAGGTCAAACTAAAAATTTGTCAATTAACATCATAAAAGTTACCTTCTTATTTAATTTTTTTAAAAATAGAATATTTCAAATTTTAATATTAAAGGAGCCAATGGCATGTAATAATGAGCAAACAAATCCATATAAATACTTTAAAATTATTAATTTTAAAAAATTAATTAATTTTAATTTGATGATATTTTCAAATAATTTTTTTTATAATTTAAGGTTTTTAATTTTTTTTTTCATTTGTAAGATAATTTTCAAAATATCATTACGGAAATTTATGTATTTAATTAAGATTTGGAAATTCAAAAGATAAATGACAATTTTTAATTTAAGTTGCTTATAATTTCATTACTTTTTTCTAATTTTAAAATTTCAAGGTCTATGATCACATTATATGAATACTCTTAACATAAAGAATAGTATCTTCATTAAATTTATAACTTATATATTATTTTATCTCCCTCATTACAAGTTTTTATTTTAAAACTACAATTCTAAGTTATATTTGTGTATGCTAAAAAACTGAATCTATTTGTAAACCCTAAAGAACCCAACCACTAGTCTAGATCTACCATGCAATGCAAATAAAGTATTCTACCATGCATGCAAATAAAAATAAATAAAAAAAAGATATACCTTCACACACACAATAGGCTTGAATCCATTATTCTCTTATCCTCCAAGATCTCGGGTTATATCAAAATGGAAGGAAGAATCCTCTTTTATAGAAATCTCCAAGAGAGTCAAGGGATTAGATTAAAGGTTAAAATATGAATATCCATGATCACATAGTTAGAAGAGAATCAATAGGATTGAGGGTATATTGAGTCGTAGGTGAAAATGAATAAGATTAAGAGGTTAATTTCAAATGAAGGGATGAGATTGAGGAATAGGTAATTTAGAGAAATGTGTTGTCATATGGAGATAAAGAAAGGGAAAAAGTGGTTAAGAGGAATTTGACACGTGTCACATGTCTATGGATTTAGATCACGATCCTTGTGAACAAGTTGGAGGGTTATGATTTTAAGAGGAAGAGAATAATGAATTAATTAAATAAATAAAAGTATTTATTTAGTTAATAGAGGAAAGGAGGTTAGATTAAGTAAATAAAAATATCTATTTAATTTAAGAAAGAGAGAGATTAAATAAATAATAAATATTTTTCAATTTAGAAAAGAAAAGGCTAATAAATTAATTAATAAATAGAAATATATATTTAATTAATAGTCGAAAAGCTATTGAATTAATTAAATAAAAAAAATACTTATTTAATTAATAGTAGAATAATGAAAATAATTAAATAAATAATAAATATTTATTTAATTGGGTTAGGATAATTTTAGGTGTCCACAGTTTGCCCCTCTTTGAGGTAATACAGTTTATCACATTGTTTCAAAGAATAAAATTTAAAACTTAGTGGGTAGTAAAGAGGGGTATGGATAAGGAGATGGTAAATTGATGGTCATATAAGTAGTTATGGATAGGAATGTGTTGGTTTTTCCAACTGATTACCCTATAAATCCTAAGAATTAGCCATGTTCTATCAATAGGTTTAAAGTTCAATGGCCAGATTGATATCTCTCACTTTTGACTCTATAGGACCTAGGTGGACCTCCCTTTACAATGCCTATGGATTTAATGCATTTTATATTCATATTGTGTCTTATAGTAGATAAATCCCAATGAAAATATACCAAGGAAATATTGATCAACCTTAAATTTGTCTATACTCTTGGTTTAGCACCATTCATTTAGCAATTGAGAGAAAATTTAAAATTAAACGCAATCCTAACAACAAGAAAGTAAAACTAATTTCAATTATTTGATTGTTTCATAATCAAACATAGACACTTCAATAGATTGGTGCCTAGATCATAGGGTAAGGATTCAAGTTTAGATCATGGATATATATTCATCTAATAGAACCAATTCTAATCATTAGATTATTAATACTTATGCATTAAATAAATGAATCTACTCATGTAATCACAAAATCTTACTTATAGATCCATATTGTTCCTCAAACTCACAACAATCTACAAATAGAATTTAGTTCTTTACTTGAAATAAACCCATATACAATTTACAAAACCTCAAGAAAATTGGAGTTTCAAACTATAATACCGTTAGTTTTATTAATTCATAAAAAGTTCAAGATTACAAAGTGGAGAAGATTTTGTAATATTCTCATTGTTCATTCAAAATTGACTGAAATTATTATCAAAACATATACATTCTCTACAAATGACTTCTACTTCTATGCTATACAATATTCTCTATCTACCTACCCAAAAATGAATTTATGTACCCTTTGCAATGGTCTTGATTTTCTTTTTATAAAACAACGGAGCAAACAAGCTTCAAACTATTTATATGTATAAAAATTTGATTTGATAATCTTGAAAATAATAGAATATTCATTAAGAGTCTTTTCTTACATATGAAGAAAAAATCCATTTGCATTGTTGGAGGGAAAACTTGGTTTATTAAGATAATGTGAGCTTTGGTGTAGACTAATCATTCTCTTCTAACTATCTTTGCTGATGTGTAACCAAAATGACATTTGTAAGTTGACATGTAACAAGAAGGAAATGAAATAACCAAGGCACTAAAGTTTGATGACAAATCATTGGCACCTAGATTATGTATATTCAGTTGCCTTTGATAATTGTAGCGTACCTATGATCAGACTGACCTGGCAAGGTCCCATCCATGATAACTAACTTATAATGTAATTCTACATCCATTTCTATTATTTTCTTAATCATAGCTATGACAATAACCAACAACATGAAAGAAACTAAAAACTAAAAAATGATAAGAATTCAATTTTGAACATACTCTCTTTCTATTGAAGCTCAATAGGAACTCATGACCTAGAGGTTTGACAGGGTTTTATATTCTACATAGTATAATTCAAATGCATACTTTCCTTCTCTTGTTCAAACACATCTTCTAATAAAATTGTTCATTCTTGATAGGTGCTCGATGTAACTCTGGGCAACATACATGATGTTGACAATATTGGCCTATTTCATCCCATATTAAAGTGCATATAACTTGTCCAAATGAATACTCACATTCTCTGTGACCTTTTCTTCATCATGATTTCAATAATTTTTAGCAACACTTGTTCAAATTCTTCTTTCCATTCATCATATGTCTTCTCAAATCCATTAGGGATAGTGAATCAAAGAGATTGAGAGTAGAGATAAGAACATGGTCTTAGATGGTGAGAAAAGTTAAAGATTGAGCAACTTGACTTGCATATGTATAATGATTTTGATCATTGATTATTTGAGTTTTTCATATTGTAACATCCTAAATTACACCCTCTGCAATTCCATGTCACATTGTCACGAACCATATTTATTTGTAATTATTTGTTAGGAAAATAATGCTTATTTTTCATTTATGTAATTGAAATGAAATGGAAATGGAATTTTTAGTGAAATAGATGACAATGAAATAAGAGTTTAAATGCAATGAAATAATTTACATGCAAGTGAATGATCAGTATTGTTTTCATTTCAGCTTCCATTTGTATAACATTACTCTCTGCTCAAACCAACCTCGACTCTGATACCAATTGTAAATATTAGAACAAGTAGAGAAAACGATAACAGAAACAACAAAAGCAATAACAAGATACAACACACGATTTATTGTGGTTCGGCAAATTTGCCTGCATCCACACTCAAAGCAGGGAATCACTTCATTAATCAACTCAAATACATGCCCTGCACACATCCATTATATAAACATATCAGATACGAATTGAAGAGTTTGGAGAATTCAAACAGTCATGTGAACGTTGGGCTTCACATTCCCAAAAGGAATCTCACACACCACATCAGAATTTATAATCTGTATCTTGCAAAGATAGATGATTTAAATGACTTTATTTGAATGCTTGTTTGAATGATGAATTTGGTATAAGTAGTTTTCATCGATATTTCTTTAATTTGAAGAAAGATTGATTTTTAAAGTTAATTATTAAAAAAAATGATTATACGTGTATTTTGATGTCAGAATGAGCCTTTTGTGTGCAGATAATGTATAAATTTCATATCATGCTTATATTTCTACTTTGTGATTTCTAGATAGTGACATATATATATATATATATATATATATATATATATATATATATATATATATATATATATATATATATATGTATGTATATACATATGTGTAGGTATATATACATATATATATATATATATATACATATACATATATATGTATATATATATATGTATATGTATATGTATATGTATATGTATATGTAGGTATATATATATGTATATATATATATATATATATATATATATATATAGATATATATATACACACACACACACACACACATATATATGTATAAGATTTATATAATGCCTAGAAAAAGAAAATATAATTAAATTTTAATTGAATTATTACTATATATATATATATATTATAAATGTATATGAGTTCGAATAATAATTCGATAATATACCTATCAATACATAGGTAATTATTGTATATGTAAATATATTTATAAAATTAAATTATTTTGTCTTATGTAAATTCATTGTTTACACACACACACACACACACATATATATATAATCATGTAAAGTGTTTTATTAAATAACATGTTCAATGAGTTATATATATATATATATATATATATATTTGTCGATATATAAATATCAACTTGCGTGGGATAGTAGTGGATTCATTAATACATTGAGTTAAGCAATGTTGATGAAGTCGATATAATTAAAATCAACTTGGCATGATCCTTAATGCCACTAAGACTCGTAGAAAATGATGTGCATAGGGAGAGGACTATGTCAAACTCATTGCATTTGAATGAGGAGAGGACTATGTGTGTGAAACGTGGACACTACGAGGCCTATCCCACGTAACTAAACACCTTGCAAATAGGAGACTATATCGACTATGCAACAACATAACTGATATGGTATTGTGGAAAAGAGAGAAATTTGCAGTATAGTAAAGATAGAACAAAGAATAGGGAATGAAATATAGAGTAGTAAGTAGAAAAGAGAGGGAGAGAATAGAGAGGAGAGAATTCAAGTGATAGAACAACATACAGAAGGAAAAGCATTCGAAATCTAGACATGTTGCAGACAAATTTGGAGAAGATAATCATTGATCATATTAGACTTGGGTCGAATTTCAAAGGTAGGCTCTTAAACGAGCAATAATTTGTTTTTATAAGAATAGAATTCTCTTGATATTTGATTGTTTAAGATCTTTAGTGAAGAAAAGAGTTCTATTTTTGAATAGTTTATTGATCTAGATTTCATAATGATTATGTGAAATTTCATTTGAAAAAGCCAAATAGGTATGTGCAAATTAGAATTATCATATTAGATCATGGAAAACATTTGTTAGTATCAAATTTAAAATAAAAGAAGTAGATAGTCAAGAACATATGGAAAGATAGAGAACTTATGCATTCTAAACTTAGATACTTGAACCATAAGATGCATGATTATGCTATTTGGATTTTATGAGAAAAGATAAAATATGTGTAGTCATAATTTCTATTTATGAATTTTACTTTTATCTATATGCTAAATATGCATACATGTGTTACACCTTCTTATTTTTAAATTCTTATCCTTGATTTACTTGAAAAGATAGAAGTGAAATATTGCTTTCTTATTGGATATAGTTCATTGTAAATAAAAGATTATTTCTTCTATACCTATTTCATGAAAGATTGTTTTCTTTAAATAATATAATTTTATCATGTGAAGAATAGGAAGCAATAGTTGAGAAAAGAAAGATTGTCTTCCATGTACTTAGTTCTGATTTCAAATGAATATTAGAAAAGCTAGATATGCTTGTGTGTTAGGAAAAATTACCTTCCGGGATGGGTGCCAAATGTGGAATCATAGAGGGAATAGTTTGCTTTTCCAAACTATCTTTTATTGTTATGCATGACATTTTACTCGAGTAACTTATTGACCATTGAAATAGATCGATTTATTTATGCTCTCTACCATATCCTCAATTGATCTTGCTTGTTTCTTAATGGAATTAGAAAATAGAAAATGCGTGTATCATTCTAGGCACTCACTAGATTCCATCTTGTCTACCGAATTATTTTTGCTAAGAAATTAATGGAGGGTCGGGTATTCTTGATTGACCAAGAATTCCGTGAAAGTGTAAGATTCAAGGTTGGTTGGAAAAATCACCTGAATCTTGTTCTCATCTTCATTCTAACAATTGCATTGAAGATACCTTGGATTGTAGATCAAAGGACGCATCTCATCCTTTACTTTATATTTATCTTGTTATATGAACTTAAGTCATTTGAAAGACCTAAGTATTGTATGTAGATATGATTGAGATACTACTTACATATTCTTATTGAATAAAGAATCTTTATCTCTTTAAGAAATCTCTTGTTTATTGTGATATCATTGGAATGATCATTTAGAGCTGAGAATGGAATAATGGAAGATAATAGACTTATTAAAGGAATTATGAGGTTATTTAAGAATAAAGAGTATTTCATTTTATTATTTAATTTAGAATGTTTTACGTCTTTACATTTTGGTATCAGAGTGTCAGGTTTACAAATAGGGCCTATGATAACTACGCTAAAGAAACACTCCTTGATACATGAATTGTGGAATTACAATGGGTTCTAGAAATATTAGAGGTAGATCAAGCAATGGGAATGAAATACTTGACTAAATTCTTGATCTTTTGAATCAGTAGAATGCTAGGATGGAGGGAATGAAGCAAAAAGTTCGAAGAGTTGGTGAGGTTCGAAATGAACAACCTAGATAGGAAGAGCAACCTAGAAATTAAATTCCTAGAACTAAGGAACAACCTGATTATCAAGATAGGATTGAAGGGGAGTTAGCCAAAGACTTGAAAAGAATAGCCCCACCTAAGTACGATGGTAAGACCATTGGTGATAGTGTTCAAACTTGGGTAATTAAGATGGAGAAGTATTTTGAACTTCGTAATATGTCAAATGAAACTAAAGCAGTATGGGCTTCTTATCAGCTTACTGGAGAAGCTGTGACATGGTGGGAAAATGAGAAATTTGAGAAGGGAAAGGGAATCTCGCCTACCAAATTTCTTGGAAACAAGACTAGTCTGACTATCCTTATCAAGGAGATGAAAGAAAACAAAGAATGTATATATGAGCATCTTCCTTCTGAGTTCATAGTAATCAGTTCAGAAGAGTTGGAAATATATACCCCATTGATTCCATGAGTAGAGATATATATTTATGTGATGTCATTTTTTTTTTTAAACAATGATAAATAAAGTCATTTTTTTTTGTTGAACTAGTATGATGCTAGAATAGGTGGAGGAAGAGTATCTCCTAGACTTAGCACATTTAAATGGACACCTATATTGGATAATAGTCTCTTGAGTGGAGATGAGCACTTTGTAAGTATGTTTTTAATACAATATAACTATAGTTGGAACCTTATTTAATATAACTATGATAGATATTTTGAGAACCTAGATGCACTAGATGCTTGATTTACTAACTATGTTCCTAAACTAGTATTATTCTATCTTGTTCTTTGTGAAAGATATAGATACTATTGTAGTACGCCTACCCTAGTCTATTTCTAACCTTGGTTTAATCTTGATTAGTTTATTGTAATATTATGATTATAGTCAGATGTTGATTTTACGCATAGCTATTGATGTGGTTTTCTCACTAGTTGTATGCAAGTTATTCAGTGTTCCTATCTCGTGATTTTAGTATCAGACTAATGCTGTCATTAAGTTATTATATATGGATGCATGTATGACTCTTGGTTGCAGGAGATTTCAGGTACAATGCCACTTGAGTGCGAGGTTCGTCTTCACCTGGAATTGCAGGTTTGAGTGTACCCTTTTTAATCCTTAGAGTTGGATTAGGTGGTCGTAAGACCCTGGTCGACCTTAGTTGTGCTCAAGTGAGCATCGCTAGTCGTCGTCAGTATCCCCTTCTTGTTGGATTTGTGAGTCATCTGCTTGGTTGACCTTCTCGGTTTGCGTGCTTGGTGTGTTTGGTTAAATTGGTTAATTAGCCCTTAGTAATTATCTTGGTTAAATATGTATTTGTGCATTAGAGATTTATGGATTAAATTAATCGAGAATTCGTTATGCGATTTTCGTTGTTAATGAATTTGCTCGTTTTTAATTGGGAGTAAATTCGATCAAATGACTGTTTTCGAATATTAAATGCATTTTATATATGCTGCTGAAAAAGAAAGTTTGGTATTTAGTCGCAATAGACGTAATTGTATTCTGTTGGATTTTGGAATTTGAAAGGTTTAATTGAATTAAAAGAAGAAATCATTTTTTTTGAATTGAAAGGCAAGTTTAATTTGTTGTATAGTGAGAAAAGGATTAATTTTGAGAATTATTTTTAAATAAAAATTTTAATTCCCAAAAATGGAATTTTTGGGTCAACTCTTCCATATAACCCAAATTTGGGGAAAAATGGGGGGATGGACATTTTTGGAGAAGATTTTGGTTGGAAAGATTTTTGGAGGTTTGGGAAGGAATTTTGCTGGATCTGACAGGTGGGCTCTCCTTCAGCTACTCCAGGAATGCGTATGAAGGTAGGATTTATTGTATTTGTTCTTCCTCGTTCTTATGAAAGTGGTTGCTTGTTGCCAAAATCCAACCTTTTGATTGTTTTCAGATTTAATTTTTGGATATGAATTGGAAATGGCTGTTCTTGATGAATTTTTGGTGTAAATCTCCCTTGGGTGCTCTCAATTTGAACTCTTTGTTAGAATTTAGATGTTATTGAGAATAATGGTTGAGTTATTTAGTTTATTATCCATTTTACCCAAGTATGGTTTTTGTTGAAGAAATGTTCATTGATAATCTTCAAATCGTTGGGGTTTTGTTATTCCTCAGTTTTTTACCCTGTTTGTGGGTGTTTGAAAACCCAGTGGTGTTTGGAAATGAGGGAAAGAGAAATATACATTTAATTTTATCATCGAACTATGTGTTCAACGAAATTTTAAACGTATTTTGTGTTTTACAAATTGTGCGTTGTTATTTTTATTTGGACCGGACTGGGCGCGTGTTTTGTTCGAACTGTGTTTTGGGGTTGGAGGGCGGGGAGCGGAGCTCCACCCACCCTTCCTCCCCTCTCCCCCGCACGTCCCCCTTGCCGTTCCCCCCCATTCCCTCGCCCTTCTCGCAAACCGTGGTGCCTGCGGCTCACGGCGGTGGCCACAGGGCGCCGCGGCACCTGCGGGCACCACCGCGAGCGCCGCCGCCCCTTTTCCCTCAGCTAGGGTTAGGGCACGGCCACCTCGCCTTCCCTGTTTTTTTTTTGAATGCGTTTTTTTTTGTTTAAAGCAAGTTTTTAAAATAGTTTTTTTTATGTGTTTTTTTTTATCACTCAAAAAAAAATGCATATGATTTAATATCATGTTAATGAAAGTTAATTTTAATGCTAAGTTTAAATTGCTCTTAGTTATGATTAAGAGGCAATATCTTGCTAAATGTAAATTCGGATATTAATTAATTCTATAATGGAATTTATAAGTTAGTGATTATCCAATTTCATTTCACGACTTTTGTACCCTTTCTAATTAAGTTCTACAACCGTGAATTTTTGCAATTGAAAAGTAAGCGAAATATTTATCGTAGAAATTGAAACGATATGCTTGGAAATGATTATCTCCATTTAGATTCTCTTTCTATATTTTTATATTCCGTGATCCGTATTATGCATCTAGGATTGAAATTATGAATCTGTAGAGATTGAGTTCGAACCAGTATGTTAATGATGTTTGTTGGAGATTAAATATCTTATTTTAGTTGATTGATGGTTGTCTGAATTTTATTAATATGAATTGGTTTAAAAAGTCATTATGGCTTATATGCCTGTTCTATGCTTTGAACCTTAGGAGTTAGAAAACCAAGAACAACCTATCCTAGATGAGGTAGATAACTATAAGCTGACTTAGATCTTGTAGAAAACTTGATCGATTTTAATGTTTAAATCAATTTGAGAAGATATTGCCTTTCTGATTATTGCCTTGCAAGTTTTATTGCTGTGTTCACTTTTAATTATGAAATGGCAAGAGTGCTTTGTTTGATAGGACCCTGTCGTATGGCTTGACTTGGGGTACCTGTTTCAGTCCTCGATTCCGAGTTGACTATTGTATTGTGGTAGTGTCATTTTGGTCATATCCTCTTTGTGTGAGTTGAATGATGTTTCGTGGTTGACCTTAGTTTGTCAGGTCTCTAGTTAGAGTACCGTCAGTAAGTGTTCACCTTTGAGTCGTGTTTGACCAGATGATTGTTTGTCCCTTCTTGAACTCCGTTCATCTGACCATGTGTATTCCTTGGTTTGAGTTCGTCTGAGTTAGTCTAGTGTCGTATGGGAAAGTGGCTTTCGATTGGGGGCTGCGCCCAAAGTGGCTGCTGGGTAACCCGTCGAAAGTGAGTCTAATAAGTGATAACCTTTAAGTAGATTAGAATGTAATCTCTAAATAAGATAATGTGCCTCACACATGGGACGAGTGCTATCATAGATTCGACATGCTGTGAGAAGGCCTGAAATGGCAAACCACCATCCTTGTCTTCACGAGGGGATGTGTGGGTCCACATGAGGCTTGGATGGGCCGGAAGCTCGGATTAGGTTGCCAGGGTAACCCAGTGTACGGGGCTGGGATCTATGAAGACTTGCCATGGTATCCATACTAGGTTGTGTGATGACACTTGTCCCTACGTTCGCTAGTGTGTTGTCATTGTCCTGTTAGGAGTACCTTTGTGGGTCGTCCTTTTGTCTCTGCCCTTGTGAGTATCGGTTTCATGCTAGACCTTGGGTGGTGATGGCTCAGTTTTATGGATGCTCTCTTGGACCTCTTGTTTTAGCTTTGATTATGTTCAGCTGGATCCTGTTCTTTTCAAGGATCGTTTATGTATTAATTGACCGATGCGGTCGTTTGTATATTGTTTATGTATCGCCTTGATGGCTGGATTGTATGGTGTAACCTCTTGTATTCTTAACTTTATTATTTATCAGAGGGGGTCTTGCAGTTGAGCAGACCCGGAGATGTAGCCCTTTAGGGGTGAACTCCGAGATCATTATGGTGTTATGTGATGTATTCTCTTATGTTTCCTTTATTCAGCTTTTTCATGTATGATTAGCTTATGTTAGAATGGTTAAATGGATAATAGGAATTAACTATAAATGCTTATATTCAGTTCTTTCTTGAATGCCATGTTGATCGAATGCATAAGGGGTTTAGATGAGGTTTATCATAGATGCTTGTATGCAATCGTCTTTTGAAATGCAATAAGTTGGAATATGAGAATGTAACTTAGAGTAATGAATTACACTCAGTTGTTGTTATGGAATTTAAATATGCTTGGAAAGATCTCTTATGTTTTGATGAAATCCTAGTGTATTAGAATGTTAGATGTATGGTTGTAATTTTAAATGAAAAGCTTGAATGAAGTTTATGAATGGATCTTAATGATGAATCTTCGCTTGTGATTTATCTGTCCCTGTTTTGAAAGGAATCATCCTGATTATGAATTATCTCATTATTAAGATATTCAGCTTTTGGATTAATTGTGTGAGTTAAGTGAATCATGAAATTTAAGTAATCTCGTTGGGAAACTCTTTAGGTGTTAGTTGATGTCTTCCTCTATGTAATCTGAATCTTTGATTTCTTGTTGCATCTTATGTGTTGTAACTTTTAAAAAAAAAATTTGCACTCTATTCTTGTGTTATGGCTTAATCCCTTCGGGGTTTCCTGGCGGGGCATTACAACTATTCTATTATACTCTATGTCTATAGTGTACAAGGTAGATATTATAGGAAGATATTATTTGGATAGGAACTTTGGATATTATGGATGAAACCTTTATAAGGGCTTTTTCTTCCTATTTTGTTCTTGAGTTTTGTGTTCCTTGTTGACACATTTGCAAAATTGTTGGTACTAAGTTGATATTCTCTCTAGCATACTTTGGAAAGGATACCCCAAGGTGTTGTGACAGTCCCTCACATGTGACTATCCTTAGTCACACCGTTCATGTGATATGCATCCAGTTTGATGTTTTATTTGGGTTATTGATGAATTCTTTGACTTCTAATTTTTTGGGTTTGTTTGAATTCTTAAGCCAATCATATTTTTATTTATTTTGAAATCAGACGAGTCACCAATTTACTATTTTTGTGGCCCTTGGTCACACTTTAATTATTGTTTCATTATGAACATTTTATAATTTATTGTTGGAATTGATTGTGTTTTTCTCTTAATCCATATGGTGGCTAGTCTAATATTTAAAAAAAAAACTAGTGTTTTTCGATTTGTATGTTGCATTCATTCCCTATTATGTTCATAGTGAACCCTTGATAGAATGTACAAGGGAGTAGAAGTCGGAGAGTGTGCCAAGCATACTTGTTTGTGTTAGTTAGGACAAAATTCCATGTATGTGTATAACTTTTAGTTTGAGTGACTTCAATATGAGAAACAAGTGTGTAGGTATCGCAAAGGTATATATACTTAGAAGATAGACAAATTTGCGTTCTTACTATCCTTGAGATCATTTGATCATGTATGATGCCTTTTGTTAATTCAAAGTTGGTGATGGAGTCTTGGACATCCAAGTACAAGTGGTCTTTGACGAAAAGACATATTTAGAGTTAGTTAAGTATAGGTTGTGTTAGCAGATGCTCAACATATGCTATTACATTAAATTTTTTATTATTATGATTACCTTGTTAGTTGTCAGTTAAAGAAATACATAGTAGTTCCAAAATCTTTATGGGTTGTTAAAAGTCAGAGGACTGAAACATAGTTAGTTGGTCAGAATATTGGAATATTTAGAATTCAAAGAGAGTTGAATGACAGATTCTCTTAAACCAAAAAAATATTTATCTACCATAGTTAATTTAAAGTCAAAATTGAGATAGAAATTATTCTGGAATCAGTTGGAAGAGAAACATTACCTAAAGGATATGAAAGCTTTGGAAGAAGATTTTATGGATCATAGATAGATATGAGATAAGACTTGATGGTGACTAGGAATGTTGATGAAGGATGTACTCACTTAGAGGTGGAAACTTAAGGAAATTAATATTGCATAAGGTATACAATACACTTTATTTAGAACATTTTGGAAGTGACAAAAATGGTAGCTAAATTAAGAACTTTGTATTTTTGGCCTAAACTCAAGAAAGAAGTGATTGAGTATACGACACAGTGTTTTGAATGTCAGCAAGTGAATGCTGAGCATGTTCATCTGGCATGACTTTTGTTACAACATGTCATGTACCTGAATATAAGTGGCAAGAAATCAGTATGGATTTTATACAAGGGTTACCTATAACAAAAAGCAAGCATGATACTATTTTGGCTATTGTCGATATATTGACAAAGGTTGTATATTTCATACCTAGAAATCTTTAAGGACAGATCATTTATTCTTGCAAATAAATTTGTCCAAGAGATATTTCGATTGCACGGTGTACTAGAAACCATTATTTCAGAGAGGAATACCAGGATGATATATAGATTTTGGACAAGATTAAATGCAACCTTGGGAACTAGACTAAATTTTAGTTCGGCATATCATCCTCATACTAATGGCCAAACAGAAAGGGTTAATCAGATTGCGGAAGATCTTTTATGGATGTATTTCATGGATCAACAGTACAAGTGAGTGGAGTATTTTTATTTTATTGAGTTTGCATACAACAAATATTCTCACGCATCTTTAGGGATATCACCTTACGAGGCACTCTATGGATGAAAGTGTCACACAACAATTAGTTGGGATAGAATGGAAGATAGGATCATTATTGGTCCTAATTTGCTCAAGAAAATGGATGAGCAGATGAAGTTGATCAAGACAAGATTCAAAGAGGCAGCCAATAGACAAAAAAAGTTATTCTAATAAAAGTCTTTTTCAGGGTCAAGCCTCATAAGAGCTCTATCTCATTTTGGAAATCATCAAAGCTAGTACCAAGGAATGTGGGACTGCAAGGTGTGCTAGAAGTTATATATCCAGTTATATATCCAGTTACTTATGGGTACAAGATTCGGGGTTGGTGCTAGTGGATCCCATCTTAATCCTAGATCAACATAGCCAGAAGCTATGTAGTAGAGATTTCACTTAGTATAAGGTCCAGTGGGACCAAAATTCCAAGGATAGTGCTACATGGGAGGACGCTGAGATGATTGATCATCATTTCCCCTCATTTGTTTTCTTAGAGTAATATTTACTTATTGCATGAGATACTTTGATACTTTGATTAGATTTACATGTTGTGAACTTGGATAGCATGGATGCTACTGTTATTGTTATTATGATCTATGGTTAATAATTTATGATGTTGAAATACTATGTGCTTATTGATAGAATAATAAGACATCGGCACGATGTCTCTTCCAAGTGGGGAAGGATGTCACGAACCATATTTATTTATAATTATTTATTAGGAAAACAATGCTTATTTTTTATTTATGAAATTGAAATGAAATGGTAAGGGAATTTTTAATGAAATAGATGATAATGAAATAAGATTTCAAATGCAATGAAATGATTTACATGCAAGTGAATGATCAGTGTTGTTTTTATTATGGAATTGGGATCATCATTGCTAATGAGCAATTGAGTGCAAGTGAATATAGAAATAAGTGAATGTGAATGAAGGCAAGAACATGGTTCAGGTAAAATTGTTTTAGGGTATGTGCAGGATCATGGTGTGCCAAAACAAGCCCTTAAGTGGCAATGAAGTTTTAGAAAATCAAAGTTATGCAACTTGACATGAAAATTTTAATAAGTTGTGAACAATATTTTTAAAATATGTAAGAAGAGAATATATAGAAAATTGAATTTAGTTTCTAAGATACTAGTTGTTTTTTGGAAAAAAAAAATCCTATTTGATGAAAATTTCAAATTTCAATGCAGTGGAACTAAAATTTTAGGAAAAAAATAAGAAGTAGACGTATGTCTGACCACCCTAATCACAATCAAATCATAATATTTTTTTATAATATTTATAATACAAGTATTAGACTCATGTTCGGATGTGACACATATTTTTTTAATTTTTTATAAAGTAAATAATTATCTATGAATTTTTTACAACTTTTCAGAAATTCAGAAACTTCTATGTCTGACCACCTTAACTTGGTCAAAACCTTATGAAATTTAATTTTTTTTAATTTTTCCCTATAGTAGACAAAGCATAGGATGTGACGCATGTTTCAGATTCAAAAAATGTTATACCGTTTGAAAGTTATGAGTGTTTTTCAATCAGTATATCAATCAAGACTATTGTAAGAATTCAATTAGAAAATAAATAATAATTATTTATTAAAGTCAAAATAAGACAAGCCTTATACTGTTGGAAAGCTGAGAACGTCCTTAAAAAACCCTTTTCATTTTATCAATTTTGGCTACAAAAAAAGTCGTCAACCACCAGTGTAAAGTCTGGAAAATCAAGGAATACTACAAAACACGTTTTTTCAGTTGACTTTCCAGGTTGTCACTTCCAAGCCAAATACCAAAGCATTCCTGAGCTGAAATTTGAAATTTGAAAATTTGATTACAAAAATTGGATATCCGATTTTAATATATAAATTTGTGGTCCCCAAAAATTTTCCCATTGCCGCCTTTTATTTACTGAACTGCCACATTAATGGCGATGGTAGAAATCCGATATCCGATAAAACCTGATATTAGTCATAGTTTATATATATATATATATATATATATATATAGAGAGAGAGAGAGAGAGAGAGAGAGAGAGAGAGAGAGAGAGAGAGAGAGAGAGAGAGAAGGAGAAGGAGAGAGAGAGAGAGAGAGGGGAGGAGAGAGAGAGAGGAGGAGAGAGAGAGGGAGAGAGAGAGAATAGGGGAGAGGGATAGAGAGAGAGAGAGAGGGGAATGGAGAGAGAGATGGAGAGAGAGGGAGGGAGGGAGGGGAGGGAAGGTAGAGAGAGATAAAGGGATTAGCAGAGAGGGAGAGAGAGACAGAAACAGAGAGAAAGAGATAGAGAGATAGAGAGATAGAGGGAGAGAGATGGGGAGGGGGAAGGGAGTGAGAGAGAGAGATAGAGAGAGATTAGGGGAGAGAGAGATAGATGGAGAGATTAGGGGAGAGGGAGAGAGAGAGAGAAGGAGAAGGAGAGAGAGATTAGGGGAGAGGGGGAGAGAGAGAGATTAAGACATCATAGGACATCATGAACCCTTATGACATTAAGACATCATGAACCCTTATGACCTCTTAGGACACCATATGACCCCTAATGACACCATATTGGGTTGCTTTGGGTCATATTGTGTCTTAAGGGGTCATATTGTGTCCTAAGGGGTCCTATGGTGTCCCAAGACACCATATGACCCCTATGGATGCCATAGGACCCCTAACGACACCATAGGACCCCTTAAGACACCAAATCATGTTGTTAGGGGTCATATTGTGTCTTACGACCCCTTAGGACACAATATGACCCCTAACGACACAATTTGGTGTCTTAAGGGGTCCTATGGTGTCCCAAGACACCATATGACCCCTATGGACACCATATGACCCCTAACGATACCATAGGACCCCTTAAGACACCAAATCATGTCGTTAGGGGTGATATGGTGTCCTAAGGGGTCGTAGGCCACAATATGACCCCTTAGGACACAATATGACCCAAAGCAACCCAATATGGTGTCATTAGAGGTCATATGGTGTCCAAAGAGGTCATAAGGGTTCATGGGACACCATATGACCCCTAACGACATGATTTGGTGTCTTAAGGGGTCCTATGGTGTCCCAAGACACCATATGACCCCTATGGACACCATATGACCCCTATGGACACCATATGACCCCTAACGACATCACAGGACCCCTTAAGACACCAAATCATGTCGTTAGGGGTCATATGGTCTCTCTCTCTCTCCCCTCTCTCTCTCTCTCTCTCTCTCTCTCCCCCCTCCCTCTCTTTCTCTCTCTCTCTCTCTCTCTCTAAAATATGACTAATAAAATACAATATTTGATTTAATTGGATATCAAATTTCTGCCATGTGGCAGTTTACTAAATAAATGGTGGCAACGGGAAAAATTTCGGGGGCCACAAATTTTTGTATGAAAATTGGATATCCGATTTTAGTACAAAAAACTAGGAAAAAAAGGATTTGTGGGCCATTTTGTAGATTCCAATGGCCCACAGTCTGCATATTCTGTTTTCTGTCGAGGGTCACAGGTTTTTAGATAGCTAGAGACAAATTTGTGCTTTTGGGAGATTCTTAAAGTGAAAACTTACATTATCAATCATGAAGGAGCATATGTGTGGAGGGAAATGGGGAGTAGTAGTCATTAGAAGTATAAATGCAAAAGAAAACTTTCAAATGACCAAATTGAAGTGTATAGAGAAAGAGATAGAGAATATCATAGGAGGAGAAGATAAGGTATGTTAAATATTTCTAATGTTACTTCAACTGAAGAGGAAATTGAATTTGAAAATGTGCCACAAGTTATTGAAAATGAAAATGTAGATTTTGAAAGTGAAAATATTGAAAATTTTGAAAATGTTGAAAGTGATAATGAAAAAGCTCAACATGTGGAAAATTTTGACATAGGAGGTGAAAATGTGGAAAACTTAAACATTAAAGGTGGAATTGCTCAACCAAGTGAACCATATGTAACACCTAATTACTTTAGAAATGAAGACACTCTCATGGATGAAAGACAAATTCCAAATCCAAGACCTTCAAGAACCCCAAAATGGTTATTTGAAATCGATGAGAACATTATTGCGAATCTTGAAGGCAAGAGGTCAACAAGAACCGTTCGGTTGTGGGATACACAACTTTTCAACCAAAATTTTAGCAATAAGACATTGACCAAGCAATGCCAACTCTTTGTTGAATTACTAAAAATGATAAAGATGAGACCATTGCTAAAAAGATTGAAGTTCGTATGAACAAGAAGATGGAGAGAATTTCTATTATTGCAAAAAATCTATTTGATGCTCTCAATTCTATTGGAAAGAATACCAAAGAAAGAGATAAGAGAGTCACTCGAAGAGTGATTACAACCTCCTTAGTAAGCCATCAATTGAGGAAGGCTCATCAAATGAGATAAACTTGTGTTGATTTTAACATAAACCATAAAACTTTGGATAGAGCACTTGCACGAAGACAAAGACTTGATGATCCACTTCAAGAAGATACATGGGCATTTGGTGGGAGGCTTCCACGTGTTGATAGAAAGTTGACTGACAATGTGAAGGAAGAGATTCAACAATTTTGGCACTCTAATTCTAGAGTGTCACCCAATGTAAAGGACGTTTTGAAATTAATAATCGACAACCGAGACCACACACTGCATCCCAAACATTTCTTGGAATCAAGCCAAACAATGTTGTACAAATTTTTTTGTCAATTACATACAACTTTGCAAATATCACAAAGGGCCTTTGAATCTTTGAAACCATTTTATTGTGTTCCTCTTAAGATTTGCAATACCTGTTGTTGCAAGTACCATGTGGATTTTTCAATGTACCATGAACTTTTATGTCATATTCATTCTATGATGCATACTAATGAGATGTTGTAGGAGTGTGGTGCAATGCTATTTCCGAGATCATCAAGAGACTTGCAAGATCAACTTTTATGCCCTAGAGATGATGGCTGCTATTTCTATAGAAATGATTGTTTAAATGAGAAGTGCTCAGAATGCAGTGGGTTGTCAGAGTTTGTTTCATGTTTTCATGAGGGCAGCGAACACGAGTTTGGAAATAATTATGTTGAGAAAAAAAGATACGAGACAGTGAAATATACTTTGAAGAGTGGAGGTGAAGGTTGTAGATGTGAATTAGTCTCAAGAGAAGTGAGTATTGCTGATTTTATTTTGGATTTTAAGGAAAATATTTTCTACAAGTATGCAAGGCACATCCATAGGTATCAGTGGTCGGATCAACAGTTCAGGATGTGTAAGAACTCTTTCCCAATTGGCACTATTGTATCGGTGGTTGATTTTGCAGAGAACTATACATTGCAACCCCAGAATGAGGTACAGTCTCAGTACTACAATTCAGTCCAGATTGCTATTTTTGTTCACATTACATATAGACATGCTCCTGATAGTACAAAAGAGGATAGGAAGATAATCAGGGAGTATCATTTTTATATGAGTGATGATAGATCACACTCCTTCGAGTATGTGCAACATTCTTTCGATAATTTGTTTGAGTTCTTGCATGAGAAAGATATTGCAATTGATCGACATATAATATGGTCAGATAACTGTACGGGTCAATTCAAGAATGCCCGTATGTTTTATTGGTTGAGTAGAATGCATGTGGAGAGGCATATACCTCATATTTGGTGTTTTTTTGAGGTAGGGCATGGGAAGGGAGAGCATGATGGAGCAGGTGCATGTTTGAAGAGAGCTCTAATTAAGGAGCAATTGAGGATTTCAGGTGCAAATTTCTCTGATGCATGTTCTATTGTTGATTGGTGTAGTTCAACATTGTCACATGGAGGTACTCTTGATTCAGCAATGAGCAAATTCTTTTGGTTGATTGAGGAGGGAACAGTGGGAGATAGATTGGATTGTAAAACAATTAAAGATGCATTCATTTCTCAACTCAGATACAAATACATGGACCATTTGGACATGAGCGTTGGCTTGTTTTTGTCAGAGTTGTGTTCGGTGTGATTGGGATCAGTGTGAGTCAAGTGAGTGGGTTGATACGTGGGTTCCCCACTATCTAACTCCTTTATCTCAAACAATATCCTTGTCAAACGATGACATGGAAAGTTCACTTGAGTATGATTGTCTATCAGATCTTGTACAGCCAGGACATGTTTTTGCAGTTGTTGCACCGCAAGGGAACGAAGAGAGATCAAAATAGTGATTGGCACGACGTGTATAGGGAAAACAAAAGCTAACACAACCAGTGATAGATGATGACAGGTTGACATATCCTACAGGTTTAGTTGTTGTTGTGGGAACTTGGTTGCAAACATACATGATTAGAAAGAATGGCATACCTACATTTAAAGACTATGAGAGACACAAAACCATTATAATGTATTCACACCTTATTATAGCTACAAATGTCAAGTTGTTGAAGCATCAAGAAAAACCAAAGAGGTATGGACAGTGACTACTGCTCATCATGAAGCAATACTGGATACTCTTAAACAAAGAGATGACCCTTCAGGAAAACTTGAGTAGTAGGTCTTTAATGGTGCCTTATTTTTTTTATCATGCATTTCATTTCGAACAATGATCATTAAACCTTAATGATCAAGTTTTTTACGTGTATATTAAGGATGTCTTAAAAATGCAGGTCTATTGATGAACGTTTTTTTTTGGCAACACGGTTTTTGCATGCACATAGCAAGTACATGATATAATCGGAAGGGACATATTTTTGCAACATGACTTATTATCATGCATTTGATGAGCTTTACAATTTCTGATTATATAATTATCACAAAACCTTTATGCTCATGCAGGTCTTTATTGATGATATACAATAGTACATCACATTATGATTTTTGATGATATATAGGTTCATGCTAGATCATTCGCCATTGACAAGACCCTCTCTTGGTGATGGTACATATTATTTTGTGCATTATTGAGATAAAATTTTGTGCATAAACATTAAGTCAAGTGAATGTATTTCTATTTAGAAATGACCATATCTACCATCGTCTTCAACCATGCAGAGAAATGCAGTGAGAAGGGCTTTAATCAACATTCTTCTTTCTTCAAAGTTATGCTTGTATACTTTGCAGAGAAACTAGTAAGTTTCATAATCATACAATCTTGTGCATCTTAAAAATGTTTGAAATGATCTATTTATAATTCACCAAACTAATTTGTATTAAGTGTTATAATTTGTTTCTTGTAGCACATTCATTCCACACAAAAAGGTTACTTATTTTGGTCTTCATCTATATGCAGGCATTGTTGTACATAAGCTTTTCTCTTAGGACACAAGGATGTCTGATGCAGATGAAGTGGGATGTTGTATTTGTATATGGATGTGAATTGATGTAACATTGTTATAATGTATACAATGTCTATGAGAAAATTGGTTTAGTTATATTGATGATAATGTCCATGTATCTGTACATGAGTACATTGGTATAGTTGTATTGATAATGAAAAAAAATTATGTTTGCATATCCCTTCATGGATGTCACATGCAAGTGTAATGGTAATTATGTGTATACAATACATGGAAATATTCATGATCATTATGTGTCTACAGTGTAATGCTTGTTTATATATAATTTTAGCGCTTAAGGGAGGACGCTGGTAGGGTATGACCCCGAGCGTTAGATCGAGTGGGGGGGAAAAATAGGAGCATGCATAGGGTAATAATGCCTCACTGGACATGTCAGAGCAGACAATTCATCATCGCTATGAGCAGAACGAGAAATCGGCCTCACGACAACATTCGATTGAGTGAAACTGACGATTTTTTTGCCAACTGGAAAATTGCTGCCCTAATAAAACCATAGGGAAGTTTGAAAAAATGAGATAGGATTTTATAGGGACCCCTCTCGTGGCCCCATAGGTTCAAATGGATCATTTGTAGGTGCCATGGATTCCGATTTAGAGCCCATCAAAGTTTGACAATTTTGAGCACTTAGGGCACCCAAGGGATGACGCCGGTAGGGTATGACCCCGAGTGTTGGATCGAGTGGGGGTGAAAAATAGGAGAATGCGTAGGGTAATAATGCCTAATTGGACATGTCAGAGCTGATGGTTCATTATTGTAATGAGTAGAATGAGAAATCAGCCACGCGACAACATTCCATTGAGTGAGACTGACGATTTTTTCGCCACCAAAAAATTGTTGTCCTAATAAACCATAGCGAAACTTGAAAAACTGAGATAGGCTTTTGTAGGGACCCCTCTCATGGCCCCGTAGGTTCAAATGGATCATTCGCAGGTGCCACAAATTCCATGTTAGGGCCTATCAAAGTTTGACAATTTTGAGCACTTAGGGCGCTCAAGGGACGACGCTGGTAGGGTATGAGCCTGAGTGTTGGATCAAGTGGGGGGGGGAATAGGAGCATGTGTAGGGTAATAATGCCTTACTAGATATGTCAGAGCTGATGGTTCATCATAGTGACGAGCAGAACAAGAAATCGGCCATGCGACAACATTCGATTGAGTGAGATTGATGATTTTTCTCCAACAGAAAAATTGCTGCCCTAATAAAACCATAGGGAAACTTGAAAAACCAAGATAGGATTTTGTAGGGACCCCTTGCATGGCCCCATAGGTTCAAATAGATCATTTGCAAGTGCCATAGATTCTAAGTTAGGGCGTGTCAACGTTTGATAGTTTTGAGCACTTAGGGCACTTAAGGGACAATGTCGGTAGGGTATGACCTCAAGCGTTGGATTGAGTGGGGGGGAAAATAGGAGCATGGATAGGGTAATAATGCCTAACTAGACATGTTGAAGCTGATTGTTCATCATCGTGATGAGCAGAACGAGAAATTGGCCACGTGACAACATTCGATTGAGTGAGACTAACGATTTTTTCGCCAATAGAAAAATTGCTACCCTAATAAAACCGTAGGGCAACTTGAAAAATTGAGATAGGATTTTGTAGGGACCCCTCTCATGGCCATGTAGGTTCAAATAGATCATTTACAGGTACCATAGATTCTGAGTTAGGGCCCGTCAACGTTTGACAATTTTGAGCACTTAGGGAAATCAAGGGAAGACGCCGGTAGGGTATGACCCCAAGCGCTGGATCGAGTAGGGGGGGAAAATAGGAGCATGCGTAGGGTAATAATTCCTAACTGGACATTTCATAGCCGATGGTTCATCTATTAGGGGTCCCATAGATACTGAGAGGGGGGGGGTGAATCAGTATCTAACCGGTAATAAGAATTTCTTAAGTTAAAACATGCAGAACATAATATAACAGTGTACCGGTATGGAAGAAATAATGCAATAAATAGAATCAAGAATATCCACATGAAAAGTACACCATAACAAAAGATGTTTAACGGGGAAACCCGGTGTGGGAAAAACCTCGGTGGGATTTGTGACCCACAATATTCACTCACTAGCCAATAAGAGAATATTACTTACAATATGGGCTTGCACATGTAGGAAGGCCAACTGCCTAGAGCTCAATGCTCAATGGGAAGTCACACTGACTTAGAATAAGGATTATACTAATCCAATCACTTGTACTACTTTACAATAACATCTCCAATGCCAGATTCAGTATCGGTTCTTGCTCTATTCTTTACATATACCCTTGACCTATAATTTGCAAATTAGGTCTGCCTAATAATTTTCTTTATGCCCTTCACATCACCTATATCAAATGTCTATAATGATATTCTTTATATACAAGAGTCATTTTACAATTTGCCAAGTCGGCTTACAATAATAAACAAAATATTACATAACAAAAATCTTGTCGGCCTCTATGTTGGTATACATATTTTCTTCTGTGCTGGTGCCGGTGTAGAGTGATCTGTTGATGCCGATGCACTATCTTGCCTATGTAATGCTTTGCTGGTATAATGTCTTGCCGGTGCTATAGGATTGCAAGGTTGCTTGTGTAATGATTTGCTGGTATAATGTCTTGCTAGTGCCATAGAATTGCAAGGTTGCCATCAATGACAAAACCTTCAATCACATACAATGTCTCATTGGAGTGTCCATATGCCAACAATCTCCCCCTTTGGCATTGATGGCAACACTCATGAGAAATTTCAAAAAGTATCCAAAATGTGTAGTCCAAAAAAAATGTTACCAAAAATGTTTACCAAAAATATGAGAGCTCCCCTTGAGCATATGATTCATGTATTTTGAACTTTCTCATCCCACTACTCCCCCTTTGGCATCAATGACAAACATTGTCAAGATGTCAGTAGAGTTTGTAGGTTCATCTATCCTCAACCCTGTAGCTGGGTAGTTATTATCTGAAAAATATCTCCCAAAATTAAGTTTATACTATCCATAAACTTTTTACTATCTTTTATTGTTGTTTCAGTCCTCTTTACTGTACAGGTGAGATGGTGCAAATGCTCTGTCGGTGTTTTGCTTCCCTGTATTAGTGCCTTTGAAATCTCCTTCTGCAAAGATGCTAAATAGTCCAATCTTGGACTTAGTTTAGACCTTAGATGTTTTGCCTTGTTTATTATTCTTTCTTTTTCTCTTTCTAGTTTGAGCAATTCTTCCTCAAAATTTGCTATTTTCTCTTCAAAAACTGATAATGAATCCGGTGAGTTGACAAAATTGTCTACAAGCTTATTTATCTCATCCCGTGTCTTGCTTATTTTCTTGTCAATATCTACAGTCAAAAAGTTTGTTTTACATGTATCTTTATACAGATTTTTGTCTTCTTTCAACAAACTACATAGTTCCGGTAGAAGTGTGTCAAAATTTCTATTACACTTCTTTATTTCCTCATCAAAGAATTTTTGTTTCTCTTTTTCTACCTTGTCCTTTACTGATTCTTCCTTTATTTTCTCAATGTTTTCAGAAATATATTTACACAATGTGTCCAATTGTCCTAAAGAATCTTTATTATCTATATTATAGTTTGGAGCTATTGCCTTCAAAATTGGTATTGAATCATCTATTGCTTTATAAGCTTGTGAACTGCAATCAGTTATTTTCTTTATAGAATCTAATAATACCTTAGTCACATTTGTTGACTTGAATGTTGATGATGACCCAACAATCTGAGTATCGGTGGAAGTAACCATGCTAGTATTGACCTCTCGTAGGTCAGTTTGTGTCTGTATTTCTTTTAGCACTGGTTTTCCTACTTCACTACTTACCGGTGGCACTGTTTCCTTGTGAACCTGTTCCAGAGCCTTTAGCTCTATTGGTTTCTCTATATGTTGTGTTGTCTCTATCTGTGCCTCAGACTCTGCCTTTTTCTCTATATCCTCTACCGGTTTCTCTGTTTTTATTTTCTTATCTAATTCAATCACTGCTTGTCTTTTGGCCTCAAGTATTTTGTACAAATCATCAAGAATTTCATTTCCTATTTGCATCAAAAATTTCTTGTACATGTCCATATTTAGTATAACACTTGAACCTCAACTTGCTCTTTCTCATCAACAGATAGAGTGTCATAAATTTTTCTTATGTTTTTCAGTTTTCCTTCCTCTATGATTTCATTTAACAATATATCTAGAGGTGCCAAGTCACTATTTGTCCTTTTCTTTTTCTTTGGTGTCAGCTTCTTCTTGGGTGTGACCTTTCTAACTGGAGATCTCACTGCTTGTTGCTTCTGCCTTGTCCTTCTAGGTGAAGGAGTGGTTGCCAGTGAAGGATCTCTTTTTCTAACAACTCTTTTAAAAGTTGTTGGCATGTCACCTTCTGAAGAAGTACCTACCAGTGATAAGTGAGTTTCAGGTTGTGGGGCTGCCAACTCATCCTCTGTTATGCCAGTTTTCTTTAGTACATCTTCCTTAATGGCCTTTTCTTGCCTGGATCCTTTCCTCACAAATGCCTCAACCTTCTTTACTCTTTTCTTTGATTGTATTTGGCTTTCTATGGTCTCAACACTACCAAATACTTCCACAATAGTAGGGTTTGCTATGTATTCAATTGCAGAGGTGGATGCCATGATTAAATACCTTTTACTAGCTTGGATGGATGATTGCTTGGAGTGTGCTTGCTTCTTACTCGACATGCCTTAGCTCGGAATCTTCGCTCTCTCTGAAAATTTGAAATCACGGTGAAATGAAATGGAGCCAAAACCTTATTTTTATAATGTCTTTTCGCCATCGACCACATTAATTGCATGCTAGTTAAGTATTCACTTAACATTGTCTGCCAGTAATAAGTAATTTTCAACTTCTTATCTCTAACCGAGGGAATTGTGTCATTTGATTGCCAAACCC
Source organism: Cryptomeria japonica (assembly GCF_030272615.1). Lineage (NCBI taxonomy): Eukaryota > Viridiplantae > Streptophyta > Pinopsida > Cupressales > Cupressaceae > Cryptomeria > Cryptomeria japonica. Next base: position 715,912,749 of record NC_081405.1, on the reverse strand, counting down.
TCAAGAAAATTTTCTTCAATTAGATGAAGAACTTCCTGTCGGTGGAGCACTGCTCTGTCTTGCCGATGAAGCATCACTTTGTCCTACCAATGCAGCATTGATTGGTTCTACCAGTGGAGAAGTATTCCCAATATTTAGATCTGCTTTTCTAATCCATTGCTTTGAGAATTCTTGCTTAACCTCTTCAACTTTTTCCTTACCTTTCAAGCTAGCACTTTTGTTGTCTACTGGTGTACCTTTACTTCTATAAAATTTAGCAATATGCCCAATCTTGTTAGATGCATAACAAGTTACATTATTCTTCTGAATAGCTTTCCCATAACCTATGCCAGTTTGTGTTCTGCATTGATTTGGTAAATGTCCAAATCTTCCACAAACATAACATCTCACATTCATTCTGTAGTTTTCAGAGTTATGACCAGCTTTGTTGCCTTTTGAACATTGATCGGTGGGTGTATTGATATTCTGATAATTCCTTGAACTACATTAATTTTCTCTATGACCATACTTATTACAGTTAAAGCATCTTCCATTGAATTTATAAGCATTAGGTTGTCTTACCAGTTTGCTGTGATCCTGAGTATTTGTAGTACCGGAGCTTTCACCAATTTAAAGCCAATTCTAGAAGTGTCACCTTTAGGTTTTTGATTCTTCAGCAAGGTACCAAGTTCATCTGAGCTTTTCTTGAATTTTTCTTTGTGTTGATTTGTAGTTTCCAGTTCCCTTTCCAAGATTTCTTTTTGTCTCATCAGTTCATTTGAGTCATTCTGAGTATGCATCAGATCTGTCTTCAACATGTCATTTTCATAGCTAAGTCTTGTGTTTTCATTTGTTGCATCACTTAGTCTTCTAGTCAATTCTTCTTCATTCTTCTTTCTATCCTCAATCTCTTTGCAAAATCTCATAGTCATATCCTGCATTTCATTTTTTGTTGTCATGATCTCTTGTTTCAACTTGCTTATCATATCATTAAGTGATTCCTTTTCATCATTCTCATTTTGCAATTTTTCACAGAGTTCTCTTCTCTTATTTCTTGCAACAGTAAAATTTTCTTGAAGTGCCTAAATGATATCCTGAGCTGCTCTCAAATCATCTTCTAATTTGATATTTTTCAATTTTTCTGCATCATAGTTTGTAAGAGCTCCTTCAAGTTGCTTCATCAGATTTTCCATCTTTACCGGTGTCAAGATCTTCCTCAAGCTATTAGGCTTCTGAAAATAGAGGACCAGGCTCTGATACCAATTGTTAGGGGTCCCACAGATACTGAGAGGGGGGGTGAATCAGTATCTAACTGGTAATAAGAATTTCTTAAGTTAAAACATGCAGAACATAATATAACAGTGCACCGGTATGCAAGAAATAATGCAATAAATAGAATCAAGAATATCCACATGAAAAGTACACCATAACACAAGATGTTTAACAAGGAAACCCGGTGTGGGAAAAACCTTGGTGGAATTTATGACCCACAATATTCACTCACTAGCCAATAAGAGAATATTACTTACAATAGGGGCCTGCACATGCAGGAAGGCCAACTGCCTAGAGCTCACTGCTTAATGGGAAGTCACACTGACTTACAATAAAGATTATACTAATCCAATGACTTGTACTGCTTTACAATAGCATCTCCAATGCCAGATTCAGTACCGGTTCTTGTTCTATTCTTTATATATACCCTTGACCTATAATTCGCATATTAGGTCTGCCTATTAATTTTCTTTATGCCCTTCACATCACCTATATCAAATGTCTATAATGATCTTCTTTATATACAAGAGTCATTTTACAATTTGCCAAGTCGGCTTACAATAATAAACAAAATATTACATAACAAAAATCCTATCGGCCTCTATGTCGGTATACATATTTTCTTCTATGCTGGTGCCAGTGTAGAGTGATCTGTTGATGCCGGTGCACTGTCTTGCCTATGTAATGCTTTGTCGGTATAATGTCTTCTCGGTGCCATAGGATTGCAAGGTTGCCTATGTAATGCTTTGCCGGTATAATGTCTTGCCAGTGCCATATGATTGCAAGGTTGCCATCAATGACAAAACCTTCAACCACATACAATGTCTCATTGGAGTGTCGATATGCCAACATCATCATCGCGATGAGCAGAACGAGAAATCAGCCACGCGACAACATTCAATTGAGTGAGACTAACGATTTTTTCGCCAACCGAAAAATTGTTGCCCTAATAAAACCCTGAGCGTTTGATCGAGGTGGGGGGAAAAATAGGAACATGCATAGGGTAATAATGAATTGTAAAAAGTATTGTTCATTAAATGAATTATATTGTTCATTGAATGAATTGTATTGTATTGTTGATTAAGTGAATTGTATTGTTCATTAAATGAATTGTATTGTATTGTTCATTAAATGAATTATATTGTTCATTATAAAAAAAACACTTACGATGAAATGAAATGAATTATATTGTTCATTAAATAGCCATTATTAACCATTGTTAATTATTGGAATGAAGATTAAAGATTTCCATGATAACACCTCGCACAGATGAGAAACAATTTATATGATCGAATATCAACTTGTGTATATATAGAAATGTCAAATGATTACAAATGTATGTCCATACACAAATATGGCATAAACGCCAACTAAAACAAAATGTATGTCTAAATATGTGAATGTATGTCCATATACAAAATATAATGCCAACTAAACATGTAAGCATCCCAAAACTATCTATAACATCCTAAGCTACTGATGGATCATCAAAATTGATCCTCTTCACTGCACTACTTGGTTCTGAAGGATCTTGCACAAGAAAAACAAACCACGATTAATATTAGTTATATTATATAATTCACATTTGAAAAGTTAATATAAAAATGAACTATAATTTAACTATTCATGTTTACTTCATCTTCATGTTTTCTCTTCAACTTTGCAGGACTCTTGATGTATGTCTTCGGTAGAGGAGGTATGTTTTGAATATTTTGATATACAACCTACATATGCTCAGAAACATGACATTGATACAAGTTAGCATATAATTGTCACTGATAATAACAAATTATATCTACTAGTCAAAAAATAAAATAAACACACATCTACTCGAGGCATCTCTTCTTCTTTTTCTTCATGTATACTAGGTGTAGTCATCAAGGATGTGAAGCCAAGATTTATCTGTATATATACACAACAAGTATATGAAACTATCAATCTATGTCTAGACATGTATAATCATTATAAGTTATTTAAACTATTTATTCAATCATATTTGCATTCAATTACCTTTCCCTTGTCTCCAACTGCACTACCAGATCCTAAATCGCACTGCCCCACACTCATGTTGCTTGTGCCCTACAAGAGTAAAATAAGATATACATGCAAGTTACTACATAATCTAATTAATACCAATATAAATGATGAGCATGTATGTACAATAACATACAAACGACTAGGTGCAATAATATATGTACTGTCAAGCTATCAAGGCCAAATGAAATTGCCGACAAGGTGCCCTCCTGAATCTATCTCAACTCATCCTCGGTCATCAACTATTAAATAGACCATGTAAATAAAAATTAGTACTTAATATTATCTAATTTATAAATATTTAATTAAAATATAACATGAACTGTGAAAATACAAATCTTACCACTACATCATCAATGTATGATGATGGTGCCTCCTCGCCTCTAGCATGTGAGGACTCCCCAGGGTATCTTCCAGTCTATGTAATAACATCTGGTGCATTTTGCATCTCATGCACCTCATAATCTGCACTATCCATAGGAGGATCAACGGGTTGTCCAACTGGACCCAAGCATACGTGCCCACAGATGACACAACTAAGGGGCATGCATATATGTGGAGCCGAGTGTTAGGCCCAATATGGAAAGCTAATGTACTGAGAGGGGAGGGGTGAATCAGTACTTCAAATCCTTTCTTCAACAATAACTTTACTATTATGCATAAACCAAAAATTGCTGTAACATAACATAAAGCTAAAATGAATAAATAACAATCATACATGATTCACTCCATAACACATATATTTTGGTTACGCAAAAACTCTTGGTTAGAGAGAAAAACTACACTGGGGATGGCACCCACAACTTCACTACTGCAATAATAAAGGTTGCTCAGTTAGAGCTACATGTTTAGCTATTTCTGATAGCTTACCCTGTTAGGAGTATCAAGATCGTTAGATCTACCTTGCTAAAGGATTTTACAACACTTATTCTAAATGTTGCACCTGGTTAAAGGCTTTACAAGTTATAGACTTTGTTAGAGTATTTTACCCTGTTAAAGGTTTCTCTTACAACTCAAAATATTACAATAAAATCTTTACAAATATCTGCAACTTCACATCTGAAATGTTATAGCAGATTCTATGTGCTCAAAATGAGATTACCTTGCTTATAGCATACCTTGGTAATCCATAGATTAACTCGGTAAACCCTTCTATTTACTCTGTTCCTTGACTATTCTCCAAAATCCTTCTCGGTGACCTTTGTGTCTCTAATAGTCGCATTACTCAGTGCTTCCTTATCTATCACACATGTCTTGCTTCATATATCTCTGTTTTCCATATTTTTATCTTTAATCCATGCTGTATAAATAGATCTTTTATGTCTGTGACGTGTTCATTTCTTCGATCTTACAAACATGATTTATTGAATGAATAACCATACAAAATATTTCATTGGATATATGACCACAAAATCCTACAAAATCTTTAAGTGCAATTTCCAATGTGATAACGGTTCTTTGTTCCTCGATCTTGTAACATGTTTCCCATGTGTGTCTAGGTTCAATGAATCCGGTAACATGTTTCACTCGGTAAGTGTTCACTCGGTATATATTTTTGCTACTTGGTAGACATAGAGTGTTACTCGGTAGACAACTTGGTGTATACTAGGCTCTAGGACTACTTTCTTCTATTACCGACTGCTTTGTGCTTACTGACTGAATATTCCGGTAGTAGTAACCGACTAGAGTATATAGAATGACTTTGGACATAAAACTAATGGCAACTTAGTAAGTAGTAACAATCTCCCCTTTTGACATTAGTTGAGATGTTTCACAAAACTTCTTTCAAAGTCATAACTCAAAAATCTATATACTTACAAAATTTGACTAATCAGACAGTATATACATTTGTCAACAAAATAGTATATTCAGATATACTCCCCTTATCAATAGATTGTACAAAACTCTGATTATGCATGCGCTTTGATCAATATTCTATATTAACTGCTTGGTTGTCACTGTTCGGTGCACTACGCGGTTCACTATCAAAATTAGCTATGCATTTGGATACTCTGTTCTGCTTGGTATACTCCCCCTGTATACTACACTCCCCCTTTGATACTTTGATTACTTTGATACTTTGATTACTTTGATACTATACTCCCCCTTTTTGACAAACATCAAAACTTAGTTACCATTCAGTGGAGGCAACTGGTCAAAAATGGATTTATATTTTGTCCTTGCATCGGTAAGAGCAGCAGAGAGGGCATCCTTGACACTATCCATAAGTGAATTCTGAGCTGTAATGTCAGCTAATAATGAAATTAGTCCATCTAAGGTGCTTCCCTCTGGCTGAGTGGATAGGGAGGTAGCCTTGGTGATCTGCTCTTGAACGGATGACAAGTGTGGAATGAATAAGGTTTGAAGAGTCATAATGTCCATTTTGATTTGGTGCTCTTCATTCCTAAGTTCCAATTGTTGAGCCATGAGCTTTAATAACTTTGTATATAATTTCTAAATAGAATTTGACTCATTGGTCAACTTATTTCAGAGATCGGTGATCTCTTTCTCAATCACTTATGTTTTATTTTTGATATCTTTAATGAATAAAGAGAATGTATAGAGTTTCTGAAATTAATAAAGAATGTGCTTGAGTTGAGGGGACAACTCAACAATAAATTTGATAAGTTTTACTTTACCAATAGCAATAGCTTTCTGTACCTCTTCAATCATTTTAGGAGTGAGCTCTTTGTCCTTTAACTTTCTCAAATATTCAGATGCGTCTACTCCAGATGTCTCTATTTTAGTTAGGAGTTCATCTAGTTGAATATGGATGGTTGCATATTTTGTCACTATAGCTTCAAGTAGCATATTTGTTAATAGTGCTTTCACCTTCTGAAGTACTTTGTTTTTCTTTTGAATAGCCATTTGTTTTTCCTATTCTGCTTTGGCTTTGCATAGTTCACCGAATTCAATGAGTGCTTGCCCTTTTAATTTGGATATGTTTACATTTGGCAACACTATTGGTTTTGACAAATCTAATTTGAAACTATGCTTTTTCACTTTCTTTTCTTTAATTTTCACCAGTTGAACTAATACAAGGGCTTGAGAGGTTTGTTGACTCTCGGTAGGTTGCTTGGTAGAGGCAACACTTTTGTCAATTTCTTGAACCTCTGTAGTGTCCTTTGGTGAATCCTTGCTCGGGTTCTCAGTTGTAATATTTTCAGTGCTAGAAGGAGCTTGAGAAGTCTGTTCCCCAGTGGCCTGAGAGGTCACTTCTCCTTATGTAGACTTGTGACCCTCTGTTCCTTGTTCAGTATCCTGAGGGGCCTCGGTTGAAATAGGCTGAGTGATCGGAGGATAGGGCTGAACTTGTTCCAAAACTGACTCACTGGATACTAGTTTGGTATATGCATTTCCTTCTATCATTTCCTATTCTAGTGCCTCGGTGTCCATGATATCCTCATCAATTTGTATAGTGTCAGCAGGGTCTTGCTCGGTGATATCAGGATCTTGCTCAGTGACATCAACTATTTCAACTTCAGCTTGCTCACCAGCATTCTTGATTCAAAATATTTCCTGCCACATTTCCTTGGTCTCATTCTCTACATCCAGATAAACTCCATTCATCAATTTCAAGGCTCTTTGCTTGACTAAGAAGTTTTTGTGGTAGTTTTTCAGATGTTCTTTGATCTCATCTACCGACATGTCTGGAAAGAGATGTACCAGACTTCTTTCTCTCATTTGTTTTTCTGAGTCCATGGCATATGTCCACCTATTATCAATATGCATATACAATTCTTTTGGAAGAGAATTAGTTACTTCCAATGGGACCAATCAAAATTTCAGAAGAGTGCAGATTATGGCTTCTTCGATTTGTCTCTTTTCTGCATCATTTCTAGATTCATACTTAACATATCTAAATGATCCAAATCCACCATATTGCTTCAGATTAGCACAAAAATTATCAACGCTATGTACATCTTCCTTTTTACTCTTGACAATTTGAAATTTACTTTTGTCTTCAGATTCGGTGTCAATAGACTCTTTAGCCAAAATCAGTCTCTGAGTAGATTTCTTATATGTTTTTGTTACCTTTGGTGTGGAAACATTCTTTGGTTTCTTACTCGGTGATGCTGTAGATGCTCTTGTCTTAGGGCGCTTTGCTGGAGGAGTCGGTGATACCTTTGATGTATCCTGTTTCTTCCTTTTCAAAACTTTTCCTTTAGGCAACTTGGTGCTCAATGTAATAGCTGCCTCCTGGGCTTCAGATTCCTCCTTGGTGATGACTACAGTGCCCTTGGCAGGTGTGGAGGAAGAACCTTCTCCAAATTTCTCCATTAATGCCTTGATCATTTTTGTTGCTTTCCTTGTAGCCTTTGGTACTACAATACTCATCTTAACTTTCTCTTTAACTTCTTCATATGTATCATATCTCAGCTTGGTAGCATGCCTTGGTAATGTAAGAAAAGCATCTATCTGCTATTGTGTGATGTCAAAATCAATCTCATAACCCATAGGTGGCAAAAATTGAGTTCTCGGTTCCACAGCATTGACATAGTAGTAGTTGGTGTCCACTTCAAAGCATATATCATCTTTGTATTTCTCCACTAACTTGGGTGGAATTCTATGCTTGTTATGCATCTTTTCTTGAAACTTGCTAAAGTAATCATCCATGATATCATTGAAGTTATCACCTAGCTTTTTGATGAAGTCATTGATTTGATAGGTGATTGGTCGGTGTAGCTCCCAAACTACATTACCAACTAATGGAAAGAATTTCTCAAAATAGAAAAACATGCATACCAAAAGTGATCCAAACTTCAATGTGTTAGCCAAGCTGTTCTTCTTCAGCTTCCTTATGGTGTTTAGATTCTCAAACAGGTTTTTCAACAATACTTCGCATAGATCAATTTTCATTCCTTTCTTCACAATTTTATATGCTAAATCAATTGCTGCACAGGGTACACAGTTTTCCCTTGCCGATTGAAAGAAACAATAACCAATTGCTCTAATGGAAAACTTCAGCTCTGCATCTGTCACATTATTCAATTTAAGTCCTCTGCAATCAGATTCAACTCTAGGTAAAGTGATCAATTCCTTTTGTGATATCATTTTCTGAGCTCGGGCATGATCAAAAATAGGGTAACCAGTGATCAAATGAATAATTTCCTTGGTGATCTTGAATGGTTGCTCATCTAACCACATGAAATCATCATGAACTCTGCTCAGAACAAACTTGACCCATTGGGGTTTGAATACATGAGGATAGGTTAGGGCTTCGTTCAATCCCTTTTTTTTAATGTGTTCATACTTGCTATCCAATTTCCCATCGGTACACAATTCATCATATGTATCCTTGATTTCAACATGACCTAGTTCCTCAACACGACACTTAGTGAAGAATCTGACATCCTCAACTAGTAAAACTCTATCCAGAATGAGTGAAAATGTAGTTTTATCATCTGGTTCAGATGCTACTCTGGGAGTTAGAGAATATTTCAGTGAGGGCTTTTCAATATTCTCAACAACAACGGGCTTCTGGATCTTAGGCGCCATTGCAGATTTTGGATAAACACTTAACAAAAGATCCTTAGGGTTTGAAAACTTTTAAATGACAGATGCTTTCACTTAGCAAATATAAAACTGATATTCACAACTAATATGATTGGTAAACTATCTTGACAATGTGTTGTGATTGATGTAAATACCTTGAAATTCACTTCAGAGGAGGTTTGATCACCTTAGAATCACTTTGCTCTGCTTTCTTGAAAACTTGGTAAGTGTAAAATGACCACGCAAAAGATTTAAGTACACAATATACCTTATCGGGCTTCGTGTAGTTAGGTCAGAAAACATTAAATGCACTCGATATCACTTCCTTTTTATTCTTTTACTGAGTAGCCAAAATTCCTGTATTTACTGACTAGATAGGCTTCCAAAAGACTTGATAAAATTTCAAATTTCCTAATGCATCTTTAGTTATGCAGATTTTGAATTAAGTACATGATAAAATAGGAACTGCTAAGATTTAACCTTTGAGAGAATGCAGTCCCTTCATACCTTTACCGATTAATTTGGAATAGGTGCACCTAACTCGGTAGATAAGGTGCTTTCTTCATTTGACACAATTTCCTTCTTTCTCCAAATCATCTGTAATTTGCGTTTTATTTCCTCAGTGTCTCCTCTAGGTTGATCTCTGCAATCTCTAGCCAAGTGTCCAACTTTGTGACAATGAAAACATGTCATACCAAGATTTCTCCATGATCTTCGGTTATTCATTCCAAACCTTATAAAGAAGTTGGCACTTATATGTCCATATCTTCCACAACATTCATACCATATCCTTGCATTGTAATCCCATAGTATTGTAGAATACTGTCGGTTAGGATATGTGTGAGTTCGGTAGCCTCTAGTATTTGCTCGATGTGCAGACCACATATAGTTCTTTTGCTTAAACCAGCACTTCTCAGAACTATGTCCATATCTATTGCAGTTTTTACAAAATCCTTTGAATTTTGCCTTCTGGTAATTGCTAGTAGACTTTGTCCTACATTGGTTAGATTTGTGACCATATTTATTAAAATTGTGACAATAATCATTAGACCTAGTGACATTAAGTTGCTTACCTTTTCTGATTTGGCACATATTAGTAGTATGTCCTTGTTTTCCACAATAGTTGCAAATAGGCTTCTTTCCTTTGATGTTCTTCTTGTTTCCAGCTTGCTTTGATGATTCTCCTATCTCGATAGTGTGGATTCCCTTCTCGGTAGAGTCTTTTCCTTTGTAACCGAGTCCTGCAACTTTGTTGGGTCTTTTTGTATTCAGTTGCTCATCCAACATCTTTGATGCTTTATAACTCTTTTTCAGTGTTTCTTTGGATTTCTTCTCCGTTTCAAGTTCATTGGTCAACCTTGATACTTCAAGTTTCAATTCTTGATTCTCATCATCTTTCAGATTTGATTCATGATGTGCATAACCCAATTGATCTGACAGATTTTGTTGAATCCCAATCAACCTTGTGATTTCATCATTCTTTTCAGATACTAATGCTTTAAGCTATTGTTTTTCTCTTTCTAGATCTCTTACTTTATCCTCAATTGTCCTTAATGCATCAAGATTTTCAGTCATCTTTGTGCTGAAATGTTCATGTCCTCTTTTCATTGCTTTTAGCTTATCAGTCAGTTCTTTGTTCTTTTCCTTCAATTCTTCAATCATTTCTTCAGTCTCTTCAGATATACTGTTCTTAGATGATGTTTCAATTTGTTCCACTAACTCTTGAGAGTCCTGCAAATCATCAGATAAACTTCTTCTAACTTTCAATGATTTTTGCATTTGTCTTTGCATGTTTGCAATCACTTGATTAGCATGATCCAACTCTTCTTGCAGATACACGATTCTCCGAGATTGTTTATAGCCTTCCATTGATAAGATCTTTTTCTTTAGGTTGTTAAACCCTTTTCCAAGATTGAAGCTCTGATACCAATTGTTAGGCCCAATATGGAAAGCTAATGTACTGAGAGGGGAGGGGTGAATCAGTACTTCAAATCCTTTCTTCAACAATAACTTTACTGTTATGCATAAACCAAAAACTGTTGTAACATAACTTAAAGCTAAAACAAATAAATAACAATCATACATGATTCACTCCATAACACATATATTTTGGTTATGCAGAAACTCTTGGTTAGAGAGAAAAACTGCGGTGGGGATGGCACCCACAACTTCACTACTGCAATAATAAAGGTTGCTCGGTTAGAGCTACATGTTTAGCTATTTTTGATAGCTTACCCTGTTAGGAGTATCAAGATCATTAGATCTACCTTGCTAAAGGATTTTACAACACTTATTCTAAATGCTGCACCTGGTTAAAGGCTTTACAATTTATAGACTTTGTTAGAGTCTTTTACCTTGTTAAAGGTTTCTCTTACAACTCAAAATATTACAATAAAATCTTTCCAAATATCTGCAACTTCACATCTGAAATGTTATAGCAGATTCTATGTGCTCAAAATAAGATTACCTTGCTTATAGCATACCTCGGTAATCCATAGATTAACTCGATAAACCCTTCTGTTTACTCTGTTCCTTGACTGTTCTCTAAAATCCTTCTCGGTGACCTCTATGTCTCTAACAGTCGCATTACTCAGTGCTTTCTTACCTATCACACATGTCTTGCTTCATATATCTCTGTTTTCCATATTGTTATCTTTAATCCATGCTGTATAAATAGATCTCTTATGTCGATGATCTGTTCATTGCTTTGATCTTACAAACATGATTTATCGAATGAATAACCATAGAAAATATTTCATTGGATAGATAACCTCAAAATCATACAAAATCTTTAAGTGCAATTTCCAATGTGATAACGATTCTTTGTTCCTCGATCTTGTAACACATTTCCCATGTGTGTCTAGGTTCAATAAATCTAGTAACACGTTTCACTTGGTATATCATTTTGCTGCTCAGTAGACATAGAGTGTTACTTGGTAGATAGCTTGGTGTATACTAGGCTCTGTGACTACTTTCTTCTATTACCGACTGCTCTGTGCTTACCGACTGAATATTCCAGTACTAGTAACCGACTAGAGTATATAGAATGACTTTGGACATAAAACTAATGGCAACTTAGTAAGTAGTAACACCGAGGATGATTTGTCAATGACACTAGATGCACTGTTACCATCAAGAGTAGGCCGAGCTACCAACACAACCTGAGAAACCAAAAGGCTACTCAAAGAGTGAATAGCCGATATGGTCCACGAAGTCACCTCACAAATGATATAAGGATGTTGCACTGCAGGTGGAGGATCAACAGGAGGAGGGGGGACATATGGGCCCTGGACTACTCTGATTTCCCCAGGTCTATTTTGGGGCATACCTAAACCTACACACTGGAAATCTTGGATGTCAAAGTAGTTCACATGTTTGTTTAAAACAAACTCAGCATACAATTTTTTTATGAAATAGAAGGGGATATCAAGATTATTGTTGGGTGGTTTATCGAAAACCATCCACCAATGATCCCAAAACTTTTTCACAATCCCATCATTTGTGCACCATTTAATAGAAAGTTTTATTTTGTTGGGATCTACGGGCTGACCAATATGGGGATTGACAAACAATGAGGCGATTTCAGCTTTGGATATCTCGAGATCCTTGATATCCTTATATGACAAGCTATTTGCATATTTTTCCCTCATAGAATCTCACCACAAAAAGGGTGGCATTATGCTCCTTAGTCATGGTTTCCATACTTTTGATGATCGATGTGAGAGGATCAAACATAGACGAGGGATCCTATGATATACTTCTGCAACCCCCCTCAATTCATTCAAATTTTGTGCAATCAAATCCTGAATTGAGGGGGGGGGTTTGGTTGTTGTAGTTGTGGTTGGTCAGGGTTTTCATTATTATCCCCCATTTTTAACCTAATTGAATGTAAACAATTAAATTTAGTTAACAAATTTAAACAATTAGGTATTTGATTTAAACAAACCTAGTTTTCATGAAAAACCCATATTTTCAATGAAAAATCAAATAAACATTAACAAAAAATACAAAAAATGAATGAAAATGATAAAATTCTTACCTCTCAATCTTTTTTTTAGCAAATGTTTGCCAAAACACCGGATATTGAGTGCACCAGATATCATATTTTGATGAAATCACGTGGCCCGTGAGTTAAAAATGACTCACGGGCTGTCATTGTCGAAATATAAAAGTCTCAGAAAATCAGATATCGGATTTTTATACTTAAATTATTTTCAAATAACATATATAATATAATAATATAATAATATAATATATTATTATATTATATAACACGTATTGTATTATATTATATATATTATAATATATTATATAATATAATATAATATAATATTATATTATATTATATAATATGTATTATATAATATACTATTATATTATAATATAATATAATATAATAATATATTATATAATACGTATTATATAATATATTATTATATTATAATATAATATAATATAATATAATAATATATTATATAATATATATTATATAATATAATATATTATATAATATATATTATATAATATATTATTACATTATATATATTATATAATATAATAATATATTATATATTATATAATATGTAACATATAATATATTTTTAAAATTAAAATTACAAATAAAATTCGGATATCCGATTTGCATAGGTAATTACCAGGCCATGGTGTTCTTACACCCACACCAAGAAAAAAGTCAACACAGATTTTCGTGTTTTTAGGCGAGTGAGGAAGGCTATTTTTTCAACATTGCCACTTTTTGGCCCCACTTGATCCTGCACTTACCCTTTAGCTCTTGGACTTTGTTAGAATAGATGAGGGTAAATGCACAAAGTTGGGTCCCAATCCCGCAGAAGTTTGCCGGTTGGGAAAAGAGCCCACTAGAAACGGGTGCCCAATATTTATAAATTAGGCACCCGTTTTGCTTCGGGTGCCCGATCCATTAAAAAACGGGCACCCATTTTGCAACAGATGCCCAAAGCTAAATGGGCGCTTGTTTTTTAAATGTATTTTTTTAAAAAACCATTTTCCATCATTTTCACTCTTTCAAAAATGGGTAGACGTTTCAGAGGAGCACGGGTACCCATTTTTTTCACCCCAGTTGACCCCCCAAACCATTTTTTTCCTCCTTCCAAGTATTTAGTTTTACTTTTTATATTCTGTTTTATTTATTTTTATTATTTTTCATAAAAAAATGTTAAGTTATTGTTATTTTTTAATTTTAGTGCTTTAAAGTTTGAAAAATGTTTTTTATTTTATTTTATTTTATTTCATGTTTAAAATTGTTTTTAGTTTTTAAATATTGCAAAAACCATGAATAGTAAAAATTGTAGGAAAAAAATAAAAACATAAATAGTAAAAACCATAGGAAAAAAACAAAAACAAAAACGTAAACGAACAATAAACATTAGACACAAAAAACAGACAATAAACCCTGAACAGAAAAACGAACACTAAACCCTAGATAGAAAAAAACGAACAATAAAACCTAGAAATTAAACGAACAAAAAACCCTAAAAAATTAACAAACAATAAACCCTAGATGAAAATCAACAATAAACCCCCCTTCTCTCTCTGTCACACGTACACGTTACCATCTCTGTCATTACGCTCTCTCTCTCTCAAATTTTCTCTCTCTCTCTCTCTCTCTCTCTCTCTCTCTCTCTCTCTCTCTCTTTATCATGTGTAAAAGTTTGAATGTTTAAATTTATATTTCTAAATGTTGTATTTAATTATAGGATTCTTTTGTAAAAGTTAGATGTTTAATTTATGTTTAAATTGAACTTTAAAATGATAATGAATATGAATGTGTTTTTTTGTTTGTGTGAAAAATAGGGTTCTTAAATTTGATAATACTCGAACTATCACTATTAATCCTCACTACTTCCTAACTTAGCCCAATCTCTAAAGATATACTATATATTAACAAACATGATAACATGTCCTTTTTTTTTTTTTTCTTCTCTTTGCTTTATCCTTTTATCTTCCTCTAATAACCAATGCCTCCTTTTTATAGTAAATACCCCCCTAATAAGAGAGATAAAATGAGAATACAAAACTTCCCATAAAGAAGTAGGTCATGTGCTAATGATGAAAGATTGAAGAAAAAACATGATCCATTACTTGCAAATGATATTTTTTTTCCTTTAGGAAGAAATAAATACATTAGTGACTAGAAATGTCATTATAATAAGTTGGGTAAATACAAAATTTTCAAATCTAAATAGACTTGTGTCTCTAAAAACTTCACAAATATTCACATGTTGGAACAAAATGATGATAAAGAATCTTGTTAGGATCGAAGTAGAATAAGTGCCGAAGATAATATGATGGGTTTCCAATGATGGCATAGCTATCTTGAAAGAGGATATCAATATCCTCAAAATAATATTTAACATATGTAATTCTAAACTCCTCATACAAGGATAATATATTCAAAAGACATGAATCCCAAGTGGTCATGTTTAGAAGGTGATTAATGCCATGCTAGACTAAATCAATTGGGTTTATGGAATTGGTGATAATAATCTAAAATAATAAAAAATATTTAAGATGGATATTAGCTCTTGATAGGATGAGTAGTTGAAGAATGAGACAAGCCTCTAAATTGTCAAAACATGCAAGACCTATGATATAATACATTTCCTCTAAAGTATCACCATCAAAGGGTATGTGATCTTTATCCACAAAGGGAATGAAACAATCTACAATAGGATCCTTTACGAATGGAGAGATATGAGGGTCTCCATGGATCTCCTAAAGTCTATTCCAAAGTGTGTGGGGGAAATCAATATCCAATGCAATACACTTAAAATCATGATCTTGATACTAGATCAAATCACTCCTACATGGTCAATGATGTTACACCAAGATTATATAATTTCTAGTGTTTGTAGTTTAGGTATGAGTCCATACATAAAAGGAAAATGACTACACCACCTAAAACTTATCAAGTTATCATTTTACAAAAGAATCATAGTTATCCCTTTCTAATTTTACCACAAAAGGATGAATAGAGAAACCTATGATACCTCCTCAAATAAAAAATTAAAAGATCAATAAAATCAATACATATAAAACATATCAAACAAATTCATCTCATGTAAGATGGTCATTTTCAAGTGCCAAGATGTCCAAGTAAATGAATAGAATGTGAAATCACAAAAAATAAAATATAAAATACGAGGGAATATTCTAGAAAATAATTGTGTGATCTATGAAGATTTATGAACCACCTTTTCAATGTCACATGAAGCATGAAAAAATATTTTCTCTATCAAAAGTTACAAGGCTTTAAATTTACATAGCTTGATTTAAGTTAAGAGGACAATAAATCACACTAGTGGCAGATTTAATAAAAATAAGAATCAAATATAGATCAATATTGGAATCACATTTTGTGGGTTGCGACTTTGAACAAGAAAATACCAATATAAAATTGAATATAAAAAAAATAGAGCTTTTTTGTTTTAACTCCTCCAAGAGTAGAGAACCTACTATTTATTCAAGCTTCAACTTAGTGTAGTACTACTAGTTGCGATCACTAAATCATCCAATGATTCGAGCAAAGAACATAACAAAGTAGTACATGTATTGACAAGTTCATAGATATAACTTATGACTTTAATTAATTTAGTTAATTTAACCAAAAGAGAGTAGTTGAATAGAATCCTATCAAGTTGAAAATATAAAGTGGTAGCCTAATTGACAATAATGGTTAAATATTGAAAGGGTGCTAAATTGTAATTCCATGGAAGTTACCTTCATTATTTAGATTACTGGAGTCATTTATTCATTATCTATTCTCTCTCTCTCATGATTATTTTTATGATTTTGATGAAACTTATACTAATGCATCTTTAGATGTTAAAAAGTATTGTTTGAGTTGCATGGGCATTATGATGTTTTATTTTGTAGAATATTTCTTATACTTTGATTTAAGTGGATAATATTTCTTAAATGTTGCTTATTATTAAAATAGACCCACCTACTAATACTAGTATACATCTATGTGAGTTTCATTTTTTTATATTTAAGTTGCTAAATTGTATTTAAATATAAGTTTTTTTGGAAGGTGAAATGTAAATTAAATAGTTTGTAATTGTAAATTTTCATGTTTGTAATTGTAATTGTAATTTTTCATGTTTGTAATTGTAACTGTAAATTTTTATGTTTGTAATTGTAATTGTAAATTTTCATGTTTGTATATATATGCAAATTATTTTCACAAAATGGATGAGTTTGAGATAGATGAGCTATTAGGTCTAGCACCACCTCCACCTCCACCCCCTCCACCTCCACCTCCACCTCCACCTCCACCTCCACCTCCACCTCCACCCGATCAGTTGAGGTAGACAATTAGGACAAATATTGATTCTTTGATAGAGATATCCATACTATTAGATGTGAGCCTCATGCACCTATATAGTTGTTATGCCTTGCAGATAGTATGCAAGAGATTGTACAATCTATAAAGGCTTTATATAGCGAGCTAGATAACTATCGTAGTTGGTGGGAGGGATTGTGTGCATTTTACACTGATGGCCTAACATTCAAAATAGTTAGTGAATAAAAAATAACAAAAATGGATTTGAAACAATATTTTGTGAACCCTAAGACGCGTGAAGAGATAGATCCAAAGAAGCCACATATCTCAATTCGATGGTGTAGGCACCCATGCATAGCTAGACACTTTTGGGAGCGGAGGTGGATGGTCTTTGACCATCCATCACACTCCAATCATGAGGTCCCGATGTATTTTTTGAATAAATTATGGGTCGAATTTGAATTGGGCAAAAAGCACAATTACTTTGATATTAGATCATTTCAAGGGGTCGGGAAAGGACCCCAGGATAGGCCGCGAGCAAAATTGAGCGACAGGGTTAGAAACTGTGTGCACGATGATCCATTGGTTCCTCTTCCATAACCTATTGTTCTAGCACCTTCCCATCATCGAGCAGTGGATTCTGCTCTAGGTTCATTGAGTGCCCTATCGGGCAATTTTGTACAACACTTGCGCGAGGTGAGGGCTGCCCCCAGCTCAACACATGTTTGCATGAGCTATGGGGATGTATGCACCGGTCCACAGAGTGAGGCTGCCCCTAGAGGAGATGGTGATTTTGATGATGTTGATGCTGCCCATGGTGGTTATGATGATGCCGAGGAGGCTACATATGCTGATGTCATCTCTTCATATGTTGATCTCCTATGGGCAGATGATGATCAGCCTAAAGAGGTACAAATTTATTTATATAATTTGCAGTGCAATATTAAATTCCTTATATATACACATATAAGCCATAACATGAGTCATTTTTTTCTAAATAAAGGGGATCATACCACATCATTGAGGAACCGACATCATGTTACCTCAATGCCTAGAGATGTTGGTGCCCCATTTATGGTATGCACTTTCATCTAGATACATTGTATTGATATGTACATTTAAAATAAACAATAAAATTTTTAATGTAATGATGTGTATTATATGTTTTTTCAATTTTGTAGGGTGCTTCGTGTAGCACCGAGGTGGGTAGTTCTTCACGTATTAGTATGGCTATGGGATTAAGCCAGATGCAACCATCGACATTGTCATTTGTGGTGATGATTAGAAAAATAATTTCTTATTTGTTTATACTATGTACCTGGCTTTTATAGGGATTATCAAAATTGATGTACAATGCTTTTTTTTATAGGACTTGACTGCAACCACTTTTCTTGTACAGGAGGGTGGAGACACTAATACTGCACAAAAGGGTGGAGTCACTGATACTGCATAGGAGGGTGGAGACATTGATATTGCACACACATAGGATGGTGCATCTCAGGACCACGTGCAACAGGATGATTCATCTCAGCCACCTTCACGTGGAGTGAAGAGGACTGCAGATGAGATGCACTCAAGTTCTTAGATTATATATTTTAGATCATGTCATGTTATTGTATTATGGAATTTTTATGATGACACTTGTTATGCTATCCTGGGACTTGTTATTATGTGATTATATATAGGACTTGTTGTTATGTGATTATATATAGGATTTTTTATTATGTCATTTGGTTGCTATTATGATATCAAGTCATGTTATGTGATTTGGTGCACTCTAGTGACTATATATGTGATGTTGTGTTGTTATTATGTTATTTGGACTTGTTTTAATGTCATTTCCTTATTATTATTTTTTCAAGACTTGTTATTATGTCTTCAGGAATTATTATGTGATTGTATATAGGACTTTTTAGTTATGATTTGCTATGTGATCTATTTATGACTTTATATTTTAACATTGTGATTGATCATCTTATAGTGCAACAGTTTATAATTCAATAAAATAATTATCTCAATTTACAATAACATCCTATTCTTAAAATAATAATAAAATCAAGAACTTACAATTAATCTATGAAGAGATTACGATAAAATAAATATATCATAAAAAATTAGAATTCAATTGTAACACAATTATAATGTGCACAAAATAACATTAAGAAGAAGATAACTAATACAATGTTTTTTATGAAACCAAAATTGTATCCAATGTAGACAAATACAATGTTAAAGGGACAAAGAAAAACAATTATCATGATTAAATATAAAAGAGTTCACACAAGTAACACAAAATTGCATGCATATAAATTTGATATGAAATTTATAAAAGGATTATTAATTATAAATTAATCTCATAGAGGAATCCAATAGATTGATGGAACTAAGGCTAACTAAATTATTAGTAAGGTTTGAAGAACATTATTCAATGATTTGCTAAGGTTTGTAAATTTCCCAGCCCTTGATGTTTGAGTGATACAAAATTAGATGTCATAGATATTTGATTGGAAGTAGACATAGATTCTTTCTTGTCAATTTCTTTTTGATATGCATAATTCTTTTGATAGTTTGAAGGGTTGGAATATGTAAAGGAAGCCCTACTATATGGAATAATTACATTGAAAGATGGTAGGTGAACATTGTGACCTCCTTTTCCATAATATAATTCATTTATATAGCTATAACAAAGCCATTGGGCAATGAGTGTGTAACAACTTGAAATACAAAATGTGTAATAGAGTAAGAGCTACAAACATAGTATCCACTTTCCTCTTAAGTTGACCACACTACTTTACTAGTGTATTGAAGGTTTATAAGTGTGGATAGTAGTGGTATGAAAAGCATGGATATAATGGAGGATGGCTAAAGAGAGTGAGAGATAGGAGGCAATAGAATGGTACTAAAATAAAAAATCACACTATAAATATAGATTTGTCATACAATGATGAATATAAAGTTGTCATATTTTAGACATAATTCTATCTTTGAACTTACAATTAATCTATGAAGAGATTATGATAAAATAAATATATCATAAAAAATTAGAATTTAATTGTAAGACAATTACAATGTGCACAAAATAACATTAAGAAGAGGATAACTAATACAATGTTGTTTATGAAACCAAAATTGTATCAAATGTAGACAAATATAATGTTAAAGGGACAAAGAAAAACAATTATCATGATTAAATATAAAAGAGTTCACACAAGTAACACAAACTTACATGCATATAAATTTGATTCAACCTAATGTACCATCTGCATCCTGTCTCTTCTGCAATGCATCTATGATTGCCTCATGCTCTTCTACTAAAAGTGTCCACAATACCTTATTAGTAGGTCTACCTTTTTATCTTTCTAATTTAATGTTTGTTGCCACCACCAAATGAGAATAGTGTATAATCTTCTTTTCTGGTTGGTATTCTTCATAAGTTGGTAAACCATTCCTTCTTGTTAAGTATTTGTGTAGCCATGTGCCAACTACCACAACACACTCAACTGGATACTGAAAACCATCATCATCTACTTCATCACATATCAACTTTTTCTTAGGTTCTACACATCTAGCTAGCCAATTCTCAACCTTCTCATCATTATCCTCGGGTGCAACAACAAAATACACATGTCCTAGAAAACAAATTTAAGTACATGTAGAAATAAAACTTGTTAGAATTTATAATTCAAATATGTAATCATAAATTATATGACAATATATAAAAATATATAATTTAAAGTTATAAACAACAAATTGAATTAAATTACTAGGTTGTATGAGGTCTGAAACATGATCATAATCTTCTAATGCAAATGCATGATCTGGGTCTTCATTTCTTTTAACATCTTCATATTGTGTCTCACTAGGTGTTAAGGATTTGTGTTTACATTCTTCAACCCATTCTATATTCTTGCATTCTTCCCATTCACTTGCAACACAAAATTGACAAAAACATGCAAGCTCTCTAGTCCATGTATTCCAAGTGTTAGAATTAGAACTCTTAAATGAATGCCATCTAGCTGACCCATTGATTGTATCACAATCATATCTTTGAAGGATATTCTCCTCTTTAACTAGCCAGAAGAAACGTCTAATTGTAGAGTTCCGACTTGATCCTGTGGATAAATTTGCACTACACCAATCCACAATTGCACTTGCATATTTAAATTTAGCCTTTTCCTCAAATTTGAGTTGCTCTCTGCAAAGGGCTCTCTTAACACATGCACCGACACCGTCATGTTCTCCTTTCCCATGTCCAGCCTCAAAAAAAACTCCACGTGTTCGATATTAGTTTTTTTATGAATCCTACTCAACCAATAAAACATTCTAGCATTCTTGAATTGCCCTGTGCAATTATCAGACCATATTAGATGTTGTGTCATCTGAATTTCTCTCTCCCTCAAATTCTGAAAAAAGGTCTTGAAGCAATACTAGACAAAATCAAATGAGTGTAATTTATTATCACTCATATATAAATGGTACTCTCTCAAAATTTTCCAATCCTCTTACGTACTATTTGGTGCATGCCTATAGACAATATGGACAAAAATCGATACTTGCACTGAATTGTAGTACTGTGATTGGACCTCATCTTGTGGTGTAAGCGTGTAGTTCTCTACAAAGTCAACAACTGAAAGTATACTACCAACAGGAAATGTATCCTTACATATTCGAAACTGACCATCGAGCCATCTAGAATTTTGAGTGTGTTTAACATTTTTAGGTACGATGTTACTCTTACATTCATTCATAAATGGATGAACACTAACTTTTTCAGTGATTAGATCGCATCGTTTTCCAACCTTTCCATCCTATAGTGGATACTCAATAGCTTTAAATCTTTTAACATCAACTAATTGTTGTCCAAAATCATTTGAAATATTTTCATGCAAACATTCATCCAACAATGCAAGATTGCCGCATATAGCACATACACTAGAAACACATGCATTGAAAAGAAAATTTTGCTCATTTACTAGGTTGTAAAACAAACTTGATATAAACTCCTTTATAGTTTCAGGAGGTATATTTATACCACATTCTTTGAACATTCCATTACTATGCATCATAACACGTATATATCGAAATACATCATAATGGTAGTGAAATTGAACATGAGTTTTGCGACAACATGTGACTCTTTCCTTGTTAATTCGAACATACCAAGGTTTACACTTTTCAAAAGACCTTTGACAAATGCTAATAGTCAACACTTTATCATCCAATTTTTTTTTGTACAATTCAGTTTGAGTCATGTCCAATAGGTGTTTTGGATGTGGATCATGAATTTTTGACCCAACTCTTAATTTAAGAATATCTCTAACATTAGGTGATACTCTCGTATTATCGTGCCAGAATTTTTTGATTAAATTTTTGACTTCACCAATAAGTTTCATATCAGACCTTGGTAGTCTACCACTAAAAATCCACAATTTGTTTGCCAGATCACTTTCAAAATTAACTCTTCTTTTTACAACTCTTGACAAAGTTTTGCAATGAACATTAAGATATCCACTTATGTTACTCGTCATTATTTTATTAGAAGTTGTTTGGTTTACTAAAGTTGTTGTTATTGTCCGTCGTATCATATTTTTATCTTTAGAATGACTTTTCTTTCCAATTGTATCAAAGGCGCTAGCAACAGTCAATACAACTTGTTTTAAAGACTCGTCCTTCTTCTTGGATTTGACATAAAAGCCTAACTTCTTCATAACTTTTCAAATTTTAGTCATTTTCATTAGTTGTACCATTAATTGACATTGAAACCCAAATTTCTTATTATAAAAAAATGTCTAAATAATCTATTTGCATGTGTCCAATTTCATTTGGAGTTTCAAATTCGGTTTCAATTTCAGTTTCAAGTTGAGATCTAGTTTCATTTGGGGTTTTAATTTGGATTTCAATTTCAGTTTCAACTTGAGTTCTAATTTCATTTAGGGTTTTATTTTCAATTGGAATTTCATTTAATAAGTAACCTGCTTCTACTAAATCACCAATTTCTTCATGAGAAAAAAACATAGGGATGTGAAGACATACATGTATCCAATAATGGATTAGAAGATGCACCTGAATTGAATGGTTCTATTGTGTTTCCTTCATCAGCATTTATGGTCTTATTGATGTTCTCCTCTTCTGAAATGATTATGAAACTTGAAGCTCCTTGTCTCATTCTCGATCTTCTCTCTCGTTGATGCATTGCCTCCTCCCTATTTGTTGCAATATCCTCAGTTGTCAAAACCTTCCTTTTCCTCTTCCTACGTTGATTTGATACCATGGCTACACCAAATTTTGAATTCAAATCGATCTCCTTACCAAATCAACAATAAGACAAACAAAGAGAATGATTAATCAAAATATTCTCTTTGCAGATCGTACCTATCAAGCAATGATTGAAAAATCATTCAATCATTGGGATTTGTGCTTGTGGGCCAGATTCTAGCCCAATGGATCTTTTCAGAAATGGGCGCCTGTTATTTAATGTAATGGGTGCCCATTTTATAATCAGGTGCCCATTTTTAAAAATGGGCGCCTGCCTTGCTTTCAATGGTACAAAGCGAAACGAGCGCCTGTTTTTTGAATTTAAAAAATGGGCGCCCGTTTGTTAAAATTAGGGGTGGGAAACAACCCTTAGCATTGTTTTTTTCTTTAGGATAGGCTTGGTCCCACCAAGCCTATGCTTGGACCTCCAAAAAAATGACCAAGGTAAAACAACATCAGATTTCTACCTTGGCCTAATTTTTTGAGGGCCTTTCTGATTGAATTTTTTGACGAAATGAAAACCCATTAGAGTTTTCAGCGTCTTTATTTCAGAAATGTAAATTTCATAGTGATAAGCTTATTTTTACTATTTTCGTATTATTTATTAATCAAAAGTGGAACCTAAACCTAAAATATCAAGGTTCACTAAAACTTTAATAACTTTTTTGTTTTTAGGATTTTAGAAAACTAAATTATATGATATCAATCTACATACAATTATTTTGAATATTAAAAATAAAAAATAAAAAATATGAAATTTTCATCAAATTATGGTGGTTGTACACCCGATGTTCTGAAAATATACTTTATTGTCAGTTAAAAATTAATAAAAAAAATAAATTCAATAAAAAAATAAGAAAAAATATTCTCATCAAAATTTGGTGTCTTAGGTATCATTTTCGAGAAGGATTTGCAAAATTCATTTATTTCACATCAAAAAAGGGTGGTCATACACATGTGTGGTATGGTCCTGAAACAGGCATTTTGAAAAACTGGTTTTTAAACATGCCTACTAAAAAGGGATTTCTAGCATGTGGGTATTAAAATAAATTGCATATTTGAAAAGTAGACTTTGACCATTACATTTTCTATTACTGAAGTTTTTTGAGATTCAATCTCTAAGTGCATCAAATTTTGACATCAATCGATAGAAAGTTTGAAAAATAGAGAAAACACTTCCACTTTTTGCCCAAAAGTGGGACTCAACTTCTTGTAGCCACCCATGGAATCTCACACACCACATCAAAATTTATAATTTGCATCTTGCAAAGATAGATGATTTAAATGACTTTATTTGAATGTTTGTTTGAATGATTAATTTGGTACAAGTATTTTTCATCAACATTTCTTTAATTTGAAGAAAGATTGAATTTTAAAGTTAATTATTAAAAAAAATGATTATATGTGTATTTTGATGTTTGAATGAGACTTTTGTGTACTTATTTTTCTACTTTATGATTTCTAGATAGTGACATATATATATATATATATATATATATATATATATATATATATATATATATATATATATATATATATATATATATATATAGATATATATATATATATATATATATTTGTGTGTGTGTGTGTATGTATATATGAAGTATATACACACACATATACGTATAAGATTTATATAATGTTTAGAAAATGAATATATAATTATATTTAATTGAATTATTACTATAGTTATGAGTTCGAATAACAATTCGATCATATACCTATAAATACATATGTAGTTATTGTATATGTTAATATATTTATGAAAAAAATTATTTTATTTTATGTAAATTAATTGTTTTTATATATATATAATCATGGAAAGTGATTTATTAAAGAACATGTTTAATGAGTTTAATATATATATATATATATATCAACTTGCTTGGGATAGTGGCAGATTTATTAATACATTGAATTAAGCAATGTTGATGAAGCCGACATAATTAAAATCAACTTGGCATGATCCTTAATACCACTAAGACTTGTAGAAAATGATGTGCATAGGGAGATCGATATTAATATCGATCTAAACACCATGTCAAAATCATTGCATTTGAATGAGAAGAGGACTATGTGTGTGAAACATGGACACTATGGGGACTCTCTCGCATAACTAAACACCTTGCAAATAGGAGAGTATGTCAACTATGAAGCAAAATAACCGATATGGTGGCGGGTGTATGTAATACAAGTCATAGTCAAATAAAGCGAGTTTATGAAGGAGTCAATACTAATCGACTTGGAAAAGAGACTTAGAAAAAAAAAATTGCAAAGGTAAAACAATATTAACATCGACCATGCTAGGGAACAAGCACTTAAGTTTTTGTATGTAATTCAAAAATGGTTTGCAGATAGAACACAAACTACATACGTGGTGCATACCATTAAAAAAGCCTACGTGGTCAAGAGAAATGTTAGACGTGCTGGATGGTGGCATGGAAAACTTTAATAACATAGTATGTAAGCCCGAAACATAGTAGATTATATAGAATACATTTAGCATAAATATGGAGCATTAGTACACATAAAGCACATAGAGAAAAGACACAAAATAGAAGAGAGAAAAGACGATATTATGGAAAAGAGAGAAATTTGCAGAGTATAGTAAAGATAGAACAAAGAATAGAGAATGGAATATATAGTAGTAAGTAGAAAAGAGAGGGAGAGATTAGAAAGGAGAGAACTCAAGTGATAGAACAACATAGAGAAGGAAAAGAATTTGAAATCTAGACGTGTTGCAGACAGATTTGGAGAAGATCATCATTGATCATATCAGACTTGGGTCGAATTTTAGAGATAGGGTCTTAAACGAGCAATTATTTATTTTTATAAAAGCATAATTCTCTTGAGATGTGATTGTTTAAGATCTTTAGTGAAGAAAAGAGTTTTTATTTTGAATAGTTTATTGATTTACATTTCACAATGATTATGTGAAATTTTGTTTGAAAAAGCCATATAGGTATGTGCAAATTAGAATTATCAAATTGGATCATGGAAAACATCTGTTAGTATCAAATTTGAGAGAAAAGAAGTAGGTAGTCAAGAACATGTGGAAAGATAGAGAACTTATGCATTTTAAACTTAGATACTTGAAACATAAGATGCATGATTACGTATTTGGATTTTATGAGAAAAGATAAAAGAATGTGTACACATAATTTTTATTTATGAATTTTACTTTTATCTATATGCTAAATATGCATACATGTGTTACACCTTCTTATTCTTAAATTCTTATCCTTTATTTACTTGAAAAGATAGAAGCAAAAGATTGCTTTCTTATTGGATATAATTAATTATCAACGAAAGATTGTTTCTTCTATACCTATTTAACAAAAGATTGTTTTATTTAAATATTATAATTTTATCATGTGAATAATAGGAAGAAAGAGTTGAGAAAAGAAAGATCGTCTTACATATACTTAGTTCTGATTTCATATGAATATTAGAAAAGGTAGATATGCTTGTGTGTCTGGAAAGATTACCTTCTGGGATGGGTGCCGAATGTGGAATCATAGAGGGAATATTTTTCTTTTCAAAACTATCTTTTACTGCTATGTGTGAGATTTTGTCGAGATCTAGAGGAAATGGAAAACACAAATAAGAGAGATCAAAATAGATGATAGGAATAAACTATATTCTATCAAGAAAATAGTGATCAGTTGGATCATCAATCGTTAATCATTACATAGAATGAATATGAGCCTGCTTATATAGGCAAGGCTATATGGATATTTGAGCACACAAATATGACATGTGGCTCAATAAGAAACAAGGGTAGGTAGGAAATAGGTGTGGTAGTTAGGAGAAACAATATAATATTCCACATGAGGTGGATCACCCACTGAAGGTGGAATGTAACAACAAGATAAGACCACAAAAGGTCGAAATTCTCCTACACACACTATCCCAATGTGGCACAAACACCCAAGTGTCTCATACCCAAACTAATATGAAATGCATGTACCTAAGTAAACTTAAGTGAGGTGTAATAATATCCAACATGAATAAATAATTACACCAACACCCCCTTTAAGTGCAACTTATGGGAATGCACTTAAGTCTACAATGCAACTAAGCAATGAAAGATGGGTTCCGACTACAAGGTCATGTTAGGTACCCATGTACAAATGCAAATATATGCAAACCAGTGCAATGAAATCTCCAACAAAGCGGGGAAAGAGAGAAAAACCCAATGGGAAAAAACCCTCCCCCAAAAGAGAGATAAAAACTAAACAAGAGAACTCTCATAGCAGCATGTGAGGAAGAAAACCCCATGTGAGGAAAAATTCCCCCCCATATGAGAGATGAAGAGAACCTAGGAAGCCACCCCCTCAATATAGAATTTACACCAATGATAGAAGCTCTAGAATGAATGAAGAAATTGCTCCATGAATGTCAAACAACATTACTTCCCTTAGGAAGAAACAAAACCAAAGGTGTATCCATGAAGTATCCTCAATCATGAAGGGAAGATGTATGAAAAAAACTCATGATGAATGAAGTCTCTGAAAAATGCTCAAGTGTTCCCATGCTGATGCTGAAAGATACCCCCTCCAAAGGTGGCAAACTACTCGACACTGCTGAGAAAGGCACTCCAAGATCTAATGGAGAATACTGTAGAACAATATCCAAAGACTCACATGTCTCCTCAAAGGATAAAGAGAAATTGTGCAATTACTATACATAAGTATCCACAATCATATCAACCTCAAAAGAATGATCATGTAGAGAATGAACAAGATGTTTAGAGTGTTCCCTCACAACAATCGAAGAAGAATCATCTTCATCAAAGAGAAGTTGAATAATATCAATGATGTCTCCCAAATATGCAATGTAGGATTCCACAAACAAACCTACAATGTCTGGGAAGTAATCATCCCATGAAACTGAAGCTAGAAGACAAGGAATATAATGCTGCACTGAATCACTTGAAGGAAAAAGTATCTCACTATCTGCATCATCAGGTGCAATAGGTAATGTGAAATCAATAGGAGGAGATGAAATCCAAGGCTCAAGAACGGGATCACATGTGAGAATCCCCAAGTTCAAGTGCCCAAAGTTCTTCTCAAAATCTGAATCATCACAAGAAGTGTGATCATCGTGTGTAGAATCATCATATGTGAAATCACCATCATCAACAAAATCTGAAAAAGATTATAACCGAGATGCATGATCAACCACCCCAGTGGCAATTATAGCTCTAGTCTCTAAGGCCCAAATTTGACTTTCACCTAATATAGGCAAACTTATAGTCAAAATTCATGGAAACGACCACCTGCACATAATGGCAAGGTCATATCTGGTCTAGGATGCCTCCAAAAGATTCTTCTTCTGAGATCTACCTCTTGACACTGCAATAATGCCTCTCAAAGATGAATCAATGACCCTCTAAGGGCTCTAATACCATGTGAGATTTTTCCAAGATCTAGAGGCTCTGATACCTTGATAGGAATAAACGGTATTCTATCATGAAAATAGTGATCAACTGGATCATCAATCGTTAATCGTTACATACAATGAATATGAGCCTGTTTATATAGGAAAGGCTATATGGATATGTGAGAACACAAAAAATGACATATGGCTCAATAAGAGCAAGGGTAGGTAGGAAATAGGTGTGGTAGGTAGGAGAAACAATATAATATTCCACATGAGGTGGATCACCCACCTAAGGTGGAATGTAACAACAAGATAAGACCACAAAAGGTGGAAATTATCCTACACACACTATCCCATTGTGGCACAAACACCCAAGTGTCTCATACCCAAACTAATATGAAATGCATGTACCTAAGTGAACTTAAGTAAGGTCTAATAATATCCAACATGAATAAATAATTACACCAACACCCCCCCTTAAGTGCGACTTAGGGGAATGCACTTAATGCTCGGTTAAAAGCAAATCCTGTTAAAGATTACAAACACATTGTTAGATGTGACCCAGTTAAAGGATTTCCCTCAGATCTGTTAGGATATTCACTTTGTTAGAAGTGACCTTGTCAAAGGATTTCAAACACTCAATTAGAATGTTACCTTGCTAGAGGATTTACAAATAAGACTGTTAGGTCTAGTCAGTTAAGAGATTTTCTGTCACTTTACAAAATAACATAAATAAAAATATATCTGCAACTTCACATCTAAAATGCTAAAGTAGATTCTTATTTTCTCATCACTGTCTAGTAATAGGACTTATCTTGTCCCTCTGTTGGGCTCCCTACTCTGTTATTCAAACAGGTCTTCAAGCTTCTATGCTCGGTAATCACTATGTAGCATCCATGTGCTTACACTTGCCTGCATACATTGTTCATCAATAATTTCTTATTTATAAATTTGCTAACTGTTGAATCTCCTTGATCACATTTCCCATGATCAATCATAGCCATCAGATCTTCAATCTTGACTAGGTTCAATGTATCCTTTGATTTGAAAAATGTTTTACTTCACCTAGGAACTTGCATTCCATTCTTGGAACTTGTGCTAGGTTAAGCAGTTCAATTTGTGTTGTAGATCTAGCTCCTGAATTTTCAAAGCCGTAGATCCTTAACAAATTTATTGCACGTCATATCAATCATTTAATCAACTCTAGCTAATCAACTTCCTTCATTAAATAACGCTTTCATTCCCTCAATGCTATCTATCATAACTTGGTTGCAACTCGGTAAATACTAAACTTCACTCGGTAGACATTCTACCTTCATTAACCGATATCGATAACCTTAGGGTTTATCGACTAGGTTCCTTAGGGTTTACCGACTAGGTTCTTTGCTCAGTGACATAGTATAGTATTAACCTTACAATCAACAATATATGTAGGGTATCAAAACAATCTAAACATCATGATCTCATCATTGTCTAACTCGGTAATAGTTTCCCATTGACTAACTTATTTCTCCCCTTATTCATCACATTCTTTATGTGTCTTTTACCGACATCTTAATTCTCTTCAAATCAATCTTCTCAAGATGTGGCAACATCATACTGATTCAAAATATCAATTTCATGACATAAATGACAAAATAATGTTATAAAGATAGTTATCATCCTTCTTTAGTTATATCAATAATCTTCAACAACCTTTTCAATATCCTTAATGAATATCAACAATCTCCTTCTATTGAAATGTGAACAATCTCCCCCTTTGGAATTGATGGCAATACCAACTTTTAAATGGTAATACCAACAAGATATTCAAATTGATTCGGATTCAAATTGCTGTGGAGACTTCTCCTGTTATCCTTGAGTTGTTTTCTTCTTCTGAAGTCTTCTAGGCTTTCTCCCTCTTTCATTAGTCTTCTGAGCTGTTATCTTGCATTTAGTCTTCTCCGAGCTGTTATCTTGCATTTAGTCTTCTCCCTTTTTCAGTAATCTTCTCCCTTTGTCATTAGCCTTCTATTATCTTCTTCATTTAGGGCTTTACCATTTAGTCTACCATTTAGTCTTCTCCCCCTTTGACAACAATGCCAAAATTTAAAAGAACTAAATCATGAACTCTTCTGCTGTGAAGTGCTTGCTTTTGCTCAGTTACACATGCAAATGTAACATCTAAAACTCGATCAGAGCAATCTTTCCTTCAATACTATTTCTTGTATCCTGTTCCTTGGTCATGTTCCTACACACCTTTAGAAAACTTCCTAAAGTGCATAAATCAGCATCAATCCACACATAATATTCTGTAGATTCATCGAATTGATTCTTTCACCGAACTCTGTCAATGAGTAGAAGATAGGGGTAGGACCCCTAACTTGCTTTGGAGATACTCAAAAGTGTCTCTTGGTAGTGGCTTTGTGAAGATGTCTACAATTTTCTCCTTTGTGCTAACATATTCCAGCATAACTTTCTTTTCTTGAACTTCTTCTCTGAGATAATGATACTTGATAGAAATATGTTTTGTCTTAGAGTGCATTACTGGATCCTTTGAAATGTTAATGGCACTCGTATTATCACAGAATTTAGTTACTGGCTTGGTAACCTTTTCATTTATACCTTCCAATAGTTGTTTTATCCATGCTATATTAGTGCAATTCAATGTTGCAGCAACATATTCAGTTTCTGCTATTGACTGTGAAATACATCCGTGTTTCTTGCTAAGCCAACTCACTAGTCTTTCTCCTAAAAAGAAATCTCCTCCACTTGTGCTTCTCCTGTCATCAATGTTGCCTACCCAATCAGCATCAGTATAAACTTTTAAATCAAAATCATTTCTCTTTTCATATACTAAGCCATAATCTTCAGTGCCTCTCAGGTATCTGAAAATTCTCTTGATTGTTGTCATATGGGTTTCTTTGGGATCTGTAGAGAATCTTGCAACAATACCTATTGCATGTGCTATATCCGGTCTACAGTGCACAACATATTGTAACTTTCCAATCATGGATCGGTAAAGTGTCTCATCAACAGATGCAGATTCATCATTCTTTGATAGTTTACAATTGGTAGTCATAGGAGTACTTACTAGTTTTGAATCCTCCAATCCAAAATTCTTCAAGATTTCCTTTATGTACTTGGATTGAGTAATGAAAATCTCATCTTTCATTTGCAGTATCTGTAAACCTATAAAATACTTTATCTCACTGATTACTGACATCTCAAATTCTTTGCACATTTCATTACCAAAGTTTTTGCATAGAGAATCATTTCCACAAAATATAATGTCATCAATGAATATGGTTGAGATCAGTATTCCATTGTCTTCATCATTCTTCATGTACATATTGTTGTTTTCACTTGTTCTTACAAAACCAATCTTGATTAAGTAAGAGTGCAATCTCTCATAGCATGCTCTAGGTGCTTGTTTCAGACCATATAAAGCTTTGTTCAATTTACATACCTGATCTTTATTCTTGTCTTCAACAAATCCTTCAGGTTGTTCAATATAAACTTCTTCTTCTAGTATACCATTCAAAAATCTAGATTTGACATCCATTTGATATACCTTAAAATTTTTGAAAGCAGCATATGCGAACAATGTTCTTACTCCTTCAAGTCAAGCCATAGGTGCAAAGATCTTGCCATAATCTATTCCTTCTTCTTGAATATATCCTTTGCAAACTAGTCTTGCTTTATTTCGAATGACCTCACCTTTTTCATTTAGCTTGTTTCTAAAAATCTACTTTGTACTGATTACATTTTTGTCCATCAGTCTTGGGATGAATATCCATGTGTCATTCTTATTGATTTGATCAATCTCTTCTATCATAGCATTTACCCAATCTTCACTTTTAAATGCCTCTTTTACTATTCTCGGTTCAAATTCAGATATCAGACATGTGTTATGTCTTAGTTTGTTCCTTGTCATCACTAGATCATCCTTATCTCCTATAATTTGACTTGATGCATGATGCCTTCTGACATATTTGGCTAATGCAGGCTCGGTAGGCTCGATATGATCTTCTTCATCAGTTAGTAACTGGATATTCTCTTCATTTTCTTCAGTAACTCTCTCGGTAGGACTTGTCGGTTGAACATAGACAAATTCTTCATAATCTTCTGGTTCCTTGGAATTTTCTTCATAATTTCTTTCTGCAAGTTCATCAATTTTCACATTTGCACTTTCTACTATTTTGTTAGATGATTTGATCAGACATTTAAATGCTTTTCTTCTAGAAGAATAACCCAGGAATGTTCCTTCTTCACTTTTCTGAACAAACTTTCCATTTCTGTCATCTTTGTGCACAAAGCATCTACTTCCAAAGATTTTAAAGTAAATTACATTAGGTTTCTTGTCATACCAGATTTCATATGGTGTCTTCAAAGTTCCTTTCTTCAGTTGTACTTGTTTCAGGGTGTAAACAACAGTGCTTATTGCTTCTCTCCAAAATTTTTGTGGCACTCTCTTTTCAATCATCAGGGTTCTGGCACAATCCACAATAGATCCGTTTCTTCTCTTAGCTATCCCATTTTTCTATGGAGTTATCAGTGCAGAGACTTGTCTTTTTATACCATGATCATTGCAAAATAAGTTAAATTCATCAAAGGTGAACTCTCCTCCTCTATCAGAACTAAGACATTTCAGTTGTCTTCCTGTTTCATTTTCAACTCTTGCCTTGTACCATTTAAACATTTGAAAGGCTTCTGATTTTTCTTTTAAAAACATAACTGGCATCATCCTTGAATAATCACCCACAAATAATATGAAATATTTATAACCATAATAACTTCGAACTTTGATAGGACCACAAAGATCAATATGCACAAGATCTAAAATTCCCTTAGATGTGTAGGACTTACCTGTAAAGCTTGATCTTGTCATCTTACCCATCTAGCATCCTTGGCAAATAGCATTCTTAGGTTTCTCCAAACTCGGTAGACCTCTTACCCGGTGCTTCTTACTTATTTTGATCAGATTATCAAAATTTACATGACAAAATCTTTTTTGTCATAACCAGGTATCATCTATCTTTGCATAAAGGCACTTATTCAGAGTTGAGTCAAGGTGAAATGTGTTACCTTTTGTTTGAGTCCTGGTAGCTGCTGACTTTTCATGCTTGTCATGAACTTTGACAATTCCTTTCTGAAATTCTATTCAGTAACCTGTGTTGTCTAGCTATGCTACACTCAACAAATTGTATTTCAAACCTTTAACCCAATAAACATCATCACATTTTGCATTGTCAAGAAGTGTGATAGAGCCTTTACCTTTTACTAGACATGGTGCATCATTACCAAATCTTACATAGCCTCCATCATAATCTTCTAATTTAACAAATTTGTGTTTATCACCCGTCATGTGATGTGAGCATCCACTATCTATGATCCAAGAATCATTATTATTTATGTGAGATATTAAGGCTTTTTCTTCATACCTTTCTTCATCAGATCCATCCTTAATGGCCACATAAACAACTTCCTCTATGTTTGTTTCATCAGATTTATCATCATTGGATTCCTCATTGGCAATTAGGCATGTCTTTCTATCTCTTCTTTTGAAATCTCGGTATCCTCTGTAGTGATTGTCTTTTTGTCTGTCATCTCGGTATTCTCTCTTTTCACTAGATTCTTTGTCAAGCAGGTAGAGGCCATATGTCCTATTTTATCACAATTGAAACATTTCAAAGGTAGCTTTCCTTTATACTTACCTTTGCCTCTCGGTAACCTCCTAGCCAACAATGTTTCAAACTCTTCTTGCTTTCTAATTTCCTCATACAGTTTGTGCACTTCTTGCATGTTCTTATGAAATCTTTCACTTGCTCCACTGTGATTCCCTTCAGAATACTTACTCATTCTATCATTGTAATCATTAGATTCACCAAGATGAAAAGAACTGAATTCAGATTCAATTTTATTTACCGAAGATCCACTGTTATCAAAATTACTTAACTCAAATGCATGTAGCTTACCAATAGTAGCATCTAAAGAAATTGGCATGTTAGGTACAGACCTCAATTCATTGATTGCAGAGACTCAGATTGCATAAGCACGCAGAAGGGTTCTCAGTAACTTACTTGTGACATCCTTCTCTTCAATAGTTCCTCCTGCTCCTTTGATTTGATCGACAATTTCCTTTAGTCTTGTACTATACTAGGTTAAGTTCTCTCCTTCATTCATCCTCATAGATTCAAGTTGTCCTCTTAAACTGTCCACTTTTGCTCTTTGTACATGTTCGTCAACACCATAAACAGATATAAGCTTAGACCACATTGCCTTTGTATCAATACAGCCTTCTAGATCATTAAAATCTGAGTCAGTCAATGCTGATGATATTTCAATCATTGCTTGAGTGTGTTCTTGCTTTGCTCTTATCTCTTCCATAGTCATCGGGTAGGTGATCGGTGCAATATAATCATTCTCTAGATAGTATGTAGCATATTCTCCAATTCCTGATAGGTGTAGCTTCATCCTTTTCTGCCATGTGGAAAAACTTGACTTGTTCAGCTTTGGGGCATCCCGCTTATACATCTTCAGATCTTAACTCAAGTACCTTCAAACTTTTTTTCCGGAGTCCAAAGCTTTGATACCAATTGTAAAGTTCTGATGCCAATAGCTAACAAGATGAGAGTGGGGGGGGTGAATCATACAAACTTAATCTTCCATAAAATCAATAGATTCAACCTCGGTAACTTATACTTCAGCAATATAACCAAAAACTACTAAACATGCTAACTCATAAACACATAATCATCATAACACATGTAACACCAGATTTAACGTGGAAACCCAAATAGGAAAAAACCTCAGTGGGATTTTGGACCCACTAAGAAATATACTCTTCTAGAGTATGCTCGGTTGAAAACAAATCCTGTAAAAGATTACAAACACATTGCTAGATGTGACCCGGTTAAAGGATTTCCCTCAGATCTGTTAGGATTTTCACTTTGTTAGAAGTGACCTTGTCAAAGGATTTCAAACACTCAATTATAATGTTACCTTGCTAGAGGATTTACAAATAAGACTGTTACGTCCACTCAGTTAAGAGATTTTCTATCACTTTACAAAATAACAGTAATAAAAATATATCTACAACTTCACATCTAAAATGCTAAAGCAGATTCTTATTTGCTCAACACTGTCTAGTCATAGGACTTATCTTGTCCCTCTGTTGGGCTCCCTACTCTATTATTCAAACAGGTCTTCAAGCTTCTATGCTCGGTAATCACTATGTAGCATCGCTATGCTTATACTTGCCCGCATACATTATTCATCAATAATTTCTTATTTATAAACAATTTGCTAACCGTTGAATCTCCTTGATCACATTTCCCATGATCAATCAGAGCTATCAGATCTTCAATCTTCACTAGGTTCAATGTATCCTTCAATCTGAGAAACATTTTACTTTGCCTAGGAACTTGCATTCCATTCTTGGAACTTGTGCTAGGTTAAGTGGTTCAATCTGTGTTGTAGATCTAGCTCCTGAATTTTCAAAGCCATAGATCCTTAACAAATTTCTTGCACGTCATATCAATCATTTAATCAACTCGAGCTAATCAACTTCCTTCATTAAATAATGCTTTCATTCCTTCAATGATGTTGGTCATAACTCAGTTGAAACTCAGTAAATACTAAACTTCACTCGGTAGACATTCCGCCTTCATTAACCGATATCGATAACCTTAGGGTTTACCGACTAGGTTCCTTAGGATTTACCGATTAGGTTCTTTGCTCGGTGACATAGTATAGTATTAACTTTACAATCAATAACATATGTAGGATATCAAAACAATCTAAACATCATGATCTCATCATTGTCTAACTCAGTAATAGTTGCCCATTGAATAACTTATTTCTCCCCTTATTCATCACATTCTTTCTGTGTCTTTTACCGACATCTTAATTCTCTTCAAATCAATCTTCTCAAGATGTGGCAACATCATACTGAATCAAAATATAAATTTCATGACATCAATGACAAAATAATGTTATAAAGATAGTTATCATCCTTCTTTAGTTATATAAATAATCTTCAACAACCTTCTCAATATCCTTAATGCATATCAACAATCTCCTTCTATTGAAATGCCAACAAGGTGATGTGATATCAATAGGAGGAGATGAAACCCAAGGCTCAAGAACGGGGTCACATGTGAGAATCCCCAAGTTCAAGTACCCAAAGTTCTCCACTTGGGGTATTGCCATTCCGCATGACGACGTGATGCAGGGTGTTGTTGAGGTGCACACTGCTATGCCATGTGGGTAGTGTGACTATGTCTCACCACATGATGAGCTACTACGATAGCTAGATGATTATTCCTTTCTTTCTTGTTGGTGGCTAGATGCTAGTCAAATAGTGTTGTTATGTGCAATTGTGATATTCTTATTTATTTCTTTGGGGACCACCAATTTATTTTACTTTGACTTTGAGGGTTTAGCCACGATCTTGTGATCTTTTGCATACTTGATTTGGTGTTGCAATTCTGGATTATTTTATTGCCTTACTATTGGAATTGATGATTTATTATCTTTATTCATCTGTACTTTGGTGGCTAAACTGGTTTATCCTTATTGTTTTCATATGCTGGTCTTGTGTAGAAATGTGAAATTCCTCTCCAAGGACATATGAGATGGTCTTGGTAGAGTGTGTATGAGGAACTAGACATAAGGAACCTTGAGGATGGGGGTATGTGAGGCTATGATGCAGCTAGGATCCACTACCTACCTATGTGTGGTGACTATCTTTTGGAGGATAACCACCTTACTCAACAACGGATGTTCACAAAGGTCTTGTATGGAAGGTAGCACCGCTATGGTGTGCCCTAGCACCATCAAGCCTTTGAGTGAGATATTGGATATTTATGATCATATTATTGTTATGAGATCAGGCATAGAGATGCTGATCATGCATGTTATCTTTTACCGAGCATTGGACATGCTCACATGTGGCCTTTTGAGTTGTGCATTCCAGTTATGTGGATGGTTATTATGTGTATCATGGATTAAATTGTGTTAACTTGTCACTATGTTATGGGACATAGTCTTTAGAAAGTTTTTCATATGTCTGGCAAGTGTAAATAATTGAGTTATCCGTGTTGCTCTTATTTATTGAAAGTTAACTTGGTTGTAGAAATTGATATTTGGAGCTAGTTCTATGCGATAAAATTTTGTAAAAAAGATGGGTTGGTAAAAGAAATTGATCATGATGACATGTTTTCTAGTCATATTTGATATATGAGTATGGTAATTCTTGTTTACCTTTTGTAATGCATTAATTTGGTGTAAGGAAAGGAAAAAAATTCTTGTTTCCCTACTATGATTGTGGATAAGTCCTAGAATAATTAAGGAATGTATGGATTTAGATGCATTTTGCCAATGGATAATGGCATCCGTAAAGGATTTAGCAATAATGTTTCATTTATTTATGGAAAGATTCCTATGTGCAGTTTGATATTTGTTGAATGCGTTTCAAGGCTAAAGCATGCGACATGTTCACTATCTAGCCTTACGACTTCTAGGAGTAAGTTAGAACCTAGCGGGGAAGAATGTAGTACCCCTGCCCTAATCAGTTTCTAATCTCGGTTTAACCTTGGTTAGTTTATCATAATATAAGGTTATAGTCAGATGTTTTGATTTAGTGCATATCTGTTAATGTGGTTTTCGCACCAGTTTGTATGTAAGTTGATTAGTTTTCCTATTTCGTGTTAATAATCTCGGGCTAACCCTTTCATTAAGTTTATATATGTATGCATGTATGACTCTTGGTTGTAGGAGGTTTCAGGTACAGTATCGCATGGGTGCAAGGTTCATGTCTGCATGATTTTGCAGGTTTGAGTGTACCTCTTTAATCCTTAGATTTGGATTAGGTGGTCGTGATATCCTCGTTTGACCATAGTCATGCTCAAGTGAGCATCGTCAGTCGTCATTGGTATTCCCTTTGGTTGGGTATGCATGTTGTCTGTTTGGTTGACTTTCTTGGGTTGCGTGTTTTGTGTGTATGGTTAAATTGAGTAATTAGTTCTTAGTATTTAACTTGATTAAAAATGTGTTTTTGCATTAAAGATTAAGGGACTAAATTAAACAGGGTTTCTTTATGCGATTATCGTTAATTTGAATTGCTCGATTTAAATTGGGAGCAAGTTCAATTAAATAGTTAATTTCAATGATTAAATTTAATATGTTTATGTTGTTGGAAAAGAAAGATTTAAATTTAATTGAAATAGAATTAATTTAATCTTTTGAAATTTTTGAAATAGAAAGATTAATTTCAGTTAATTGAGAAAATCAATTTTTAGATTGAAAAGCAAGTTAATATATTGATATAGTTGGAAAAGAATGATTTTGTGATTTATTTTAAATAAAAATATTTTAATTCCAAAAATAAAATTTTGGTCAAAGTTCTCCCATTTAACCTAGGTTTTTGGAAAAATATGGGAGATTGTTTTTTTTGGAAAATATTTTTGGATGGAAAATTTGGGGGTTTTGGGAGGAGAAGGAATTTCTTGAGCTGGAGAATTGGGCTCTTCTTCAATCTTGCAAGGATTGCTGAGCCAGGTAGGCCTCTGGTTTATTTCATTGGCTTCTTGTTTTAAAGAATTTGTTTTGGATTTTTGAAGAAATCTGTTTGTGAAGATTAAAAATCTCATCTATTTGGGGGAAATGAAACATTTGTAATTTTAATTCCAATCCAATCCCCTCTTGTTTTGTTTCCATTCCAAGTTTAGATTATGGTTTCTCTGGTTGTTTTAAAATAAAAAATAAACTTGAGATTGGCTGGTTACAATGAAAATTTGATAAAATTCTAAATTAATGTTTTCTAATTCAAGGTTCAATCAGAGAAATCTGCCTGGGTTTGGATAATGGATGTTAATCCTTATCATTATGCCAATATGGTATTGTTTTGAAAAGATTACCCTTCCTAAATCTGGGTATTTGGAAATGTTAGAAACCCATGCTTTCTAAAAATAAAATTAAAATTTAACGTCTCTTGGAGACTGTTTTTTTTACTGTATGTTTTGACAGTAAATATTTAAAATAAAAATAAAACAAAAATATAAATAAATAGCAGACCCCCCCCACGTGGCAGAGTTTCCCCCACCACGTGGAGGGGTAGTGCATGTTCCTTGGGGTAGCATCGCTACCCTTGGTAGCTAGTGCTACCTAAGGGTAGTGCCTGCTACCTTTTGGTAGCAGTGCTACCATAGGTAGCGTGAGCTACCCGAGGGGGGCCCACATGGGTACCCTCCCCCCTTTTTTTGTTATTTTAAAAAAAAAATTTGTTTTTTTTTTAATTTTTTTTTTTATTATCAAAAAAAAAATATAATAATGATTTAATATTATTAAATGTAAATTTTTAAATTAAGTTTTAATAAAGTTTAAATATGGCATTCAATTAATAAATTATGATTATTTTGTAATTAATTAATTGTATAAGTGGCAATATACATTAATTAATTTTCAAATTGTATTTTATTATTAATGCATATTTTTCTAATTAGATACTTAATTTGTTATTTTATTATTAATTATTAATTGTTTATATTTTATTAATTGTGGATTAATAAATATATAGTAATTAATATTTAATTTTGGTAATTTTCTATATATGCATAAGGAAATAATTGTTAAGTTGGGAACAAACTATCTTTATTTGGGTTCCTTATATGTATATGTTCCCTTGATCTATATAATGTAACAGGGCTCTGGAAAAGACGAATTTGGAAAGATTGTTTTTTGTGCTAGTATGGCCATGTTGTTTCATTTAGATATTAAATAGCATGTTTATTCGGATAATGTTTTTTTAATTATATTCATGTGAACTTGGTTTAAGAACTCATAATGGCATATTTATGTATGTTCGATGCTAATGAACCTTAGGGAGTTAGAAAACCAAGAATGAATTATACCTAGATGAGTAGATAATTGCAATCTAACTTAGATCATTTAGAAAATTTGATCGACATGTAATGTTGAAACCATTTTGGAAAAAGATTGTATCTACCAACTGTTGCCTATGCAAATTTCATTTCTGTGTTCACTTTTTCTTATGTAATGGCAAGCCTTGTTTTGTTTGATAGGACACTATCATATGGATTGATTTGGGGTACCTGTTTCAATCCTCGTTCTCGAGTTTCACTATTGTTTTGTGGTGGTATCGTAATTGTTCATATCCTTTATGCGGGTGTTGAATGATGATTTGTGGTTGACCATAGCAGGTCAGGTCTCTAGTTAGAGTACCATTTGTCAGTGCACCTCATTGGAGCCATGTTTGACCAAATGGTTGTTTCCTCCATTTTGAACTCCATTTGCTTGACCATGTATATTCCTTGGTTTTTGAGTTCGTTAGAGTATAGTATAGTGTCATATGGGAAAGTGGATTTCGATTGGGGGCCGCACCCAAAGTGGTTGCTAGGTAACCCATCGAAAGTGAGTCTAATAAGTGATAACCTAATAGTATATTAGAGTTTTGTTAATGATTCACTAAGTAAGATAATTGTGCCTCACACATGGAATGAGTGCTAACATAGACTCGACATGTTGTGAGAAGGCTTGAAATGGCAAACCATCATTCTTGTCTTCATGAAAGGATGTGTGGGTCCACATGAGGCTTGGATGGGCTAGAGGCTCGGATTAGGTTGCTAGGGTAACCCAGTGGATGGGGCCGGAACCTATGAAGGCCTGCCATGGTAACCATACCAGGTCATGTGATGAAACTTGTCGCTACGTTTGCTAGTGTGTTGTTGTATTGTCTGGATAGGAGCACTTTTGTGGAGTTTTCCTATTGCTTATGCCCTTGTGAGTACCTGATTGTCATGCTGGTCCCTGGGTTACGATGACTTAGTTTTGTGGATGCTCCAGTGGACCATTGTATTTGCTTCTACTATGTTCAGATGGATCCTTTCGTATTTAGGGATCATTTATGTATTTTTTTGACCGATGTGGTCATTTGTATATTGGTTATGTTTGCCTTGATGGCAGGATTGTAAATAATGAGAACCTCATGTATTCTTAACTTTATTAATTATCAGAGGGGTCTTGCAGTTGAGCAGACCCGAAGATGTAGCCCTTTAGGGGTGAACTCTGAGATCATCTTGGTTCTATGTGATGCTTATTCTCTTATGTTTCCTATTTAATTATAGCATGTATGGATGGCATCATGTTAGATTGTTTAAAGTAGTTTAGAAGAAATTATTCTTAAATGCATGTATGCAGTAGATTGGATCGTGAATGAATGTAGATTAGAACATTGGAATATATTCAGTTATTGCTAAGGAAATTAAGTATGCATGGGAAGCTCTCATTAGTATATGATGAAATTCAAGTGTGTTGTTAAATTAGATGCATGACTTATATTTTAATGAAAAGATTGAACGTAAGATATGAATAGATCTTAATGGATGAACCTTATCTTGTAATCCATATATTTTCATCTTCTAAAAGAAATTATCCTTGTTTAAGAATTATCTCATTATAAGATAATCAGCTTATTGGATTTATTAGTGTGAGTTAAGTGAAATGTGAATTAAGTAATCACATTGGGAAACCCTTTAGGTGTTAGTTGATGTTTTCTGCAATGTAATCTGAATTTTGATATCTTGTTGTATCTTAATGTTGTGTTTAAGTTTAAAAAGAAATATTTGCACTCTATTCTTGTGTTTTGGCTTAATCCCTTTGGGGTTTCCTGGCGGGGCATTACAAATTTGGTTTGTAAATTGAAAAAATATTTGTATGGACTCAAATAGAGTCCTAGGATATGGTAGGTCAAGAATTTGATACATAGGTGTTGAATTTTTGGAATTGAGCATTCTAAATCAGATTATTGTGTTTATTGTAGGTTCGATGGTGAGCATTTCCTATACATTTCATTATATGTTGATGACATTTTATTCTTGTTAAAGGGAAAGGTATGATTTCATAACTAAATGAAAGATCTTGGTGCAGTGAAGCACATTCTTGGGATGGAATTAAGAAGAGATGGAGAACAAAATACTCTAGGTATGTCAAAGTAGTATGTGAATACAATTTACATAGGATTAACATGCATTATTATAGACAATTATGTGTTCCCTTTACAACTGGAATTAAATCCTACCACCCCTCCTCCCTCTAACCCTCCCTCTATGCCTCCTCCTACCTCGACGAGCTCCACCCTAATCATCATCATCGTGTAGAACCCCTCCTCGTTTGAACTCATTAGACTCATATTTTATTATTGTTTACTTTCAGTGGATACATTACCATGATGTGTTATTCAAACTTATATGACATTATTTCATGCTTTATCTGGATATGAGATGCATAATTTATTTGTATTATTTTAGTACTTGTGATTTATGGCATTTTATGGATTATTGCTATGTACTGACACTTTATTTTATCTATGCAATGTGAAATTATATGT
Source organism: Cryptomeria japonica (assembly GCF_030272615.1). Classification (NCBI taxonomy): domain Eukaryota; kingdom Viridiplantae; phylum Streptophyta; class Pinopsida; order Cupressales; family Cupressaceae; genus Cryptomeria; species Cryptomeria japonica. The sequence goes on along the minus strand of NC_081405.1, from coordinate 715,869,613 downwards.
TGCATGTCTGTGAGTGTATTGGATGCAAGGGATGATTTTCCTTCACTTATTCCGGTGAGATAGGGAACATCGTGATTCTCCTTCATCGGTGTGCATGTCATGTTTTCTATATTGTATATATGCATGTGTGGTTCGGTGATGCAGGATATTGCAGGTACAAGTACCAGGTAGGTATGGGGTATCATCTCCACCCGGCTTCACAAGTCTGAGCGTGCCTTATATTTGTCTGATGGAAGTGGAGGAGGTATTAGTTGACCCTATTTTACCCAGTTACACTCTTGTGAGTGTCATCACTTGGTCGCCTTATCAGTTTATTCGGCCTTCATATTTTATCGTTGGACTTTTTTTGAGTCTTTACTTGGGGTTTGTTCAGTTTGTGTGTTTTAGTGGATTTAATTAATTAATTAAATTTATAGAGTTATCTCATAGTTGGTATTTTTGAATTATGTATTTTATGCATTGAGATTATAAATTTAACTAATTAAAAGAAGTTATTAAATTAAGTTGCAAGCTGTATGATATTAGAAATATATTTTATTTAAATTTTAGTGAAAAATAAATTATTTTAATTTCATTTATTGTTTCCTACAATTTTAAATAAATAAAAGAATAACAAAATAAATAAATTAATAAAAGAATAAATTAGAATTAAAGTATTGCTTTAATTCCTTTTTTAGGAAATTAATTAATTTGCATGAGAAAAGAAAAGAAAAAAATGATTTTTGCTTATTGCATGTTAATTTATTCCTTTGTTAGGAATTAGAAAAGAAAAATAAAATTGCTTTTAATTACTAAAATTAAATATGAGGGTTTTGGGGAAAAATATATGCAACCTAGAATTTTAGTTTAAAAGGGGAATATATCTTTTTATTTTTGAAAAAAGTCATGAGAAAGAGGCAGAGATTTTGGTGAAGAAAAATTACTAGAAGCTTGTTGAAGGATTAAATCTCTCCTACAAAGGTCTTCTAGGAAAGCTATACCAGGTTGGGTGGCTTCTTCTGGTTGTTTTTTAAAGAAAATATTTCTATTTCTTCCCTCTTTCTGAATGACGTGTGTGTTAAAATATTTGTCAAATCCAAAATCCTTTCTGGTTATTTCTTGTTCTTGGCTAAAGTCCATTCCTGAAATTAGTTTCTAGTTTATGGAAAGAAGTTATTTCTTGGGTGTTTGTAGATTAAAATTTTGAGAAAATTGGGAAAAGTTAATATGGCAAATTTTGCCAAGATTTTTATTGTGCATGAAAATTACAAGATTTGGGAGAAATGGGATTTACTAGAGAAAATCTTCCCTCTTGTTTGATTTTTGTTTTGATATTTGGCTATGATAGTCCTTTTTAATATTTGTGCATCTCTGTGAAATTATTTAGTTGCTATAGAAATAAATTTAATTATTAATTAAATTTATTGGGTTAATAAAAGTAAGGGAAAAATGTTTTATTATATTATTTTGGGGAAAATATGTATTAATTAAATTCCCTAGAAATAAATTGTATTGGAAATAAATTTAATTGGAAATAAATTTTATTGAAAATAAAATTTAAGGTTTTTAGGTTATTGAAATTTAATATTTTAGGTTATTAAAATTTAACTTTTTTTTATAGGTTATTGAACCTTTTAATAAATAAAAAAATGCATGTAGGGTAGGTCAAGAGTTGCTACCGATGGTAGTACGGCTAACGTACGGTAGCATGCTACCGGCGGTAGCATCACTATCAATGGTAGCACCTGCTACCGTAAGGTAGCATGTACTACTGACGGTAGTACCTGCTACTGTGTTGTAGCAGGGGTTATATTATAAATTCGCTTTTCTTGGTTATTTCTCGTGCAAATCGAAATATGGTACTTTCGGATTTCCGTGCTAGAGTTATAAAATTTGGTTTCTAATTAATTTATTATATATATATATATATATATATATATATATATATATATATATATATATATAACTTTATTTTATTTTTTGAAAATTATATCATTTAAGTATTATTTTAATACTATACAAATTAATTCATGAGTTTATATATATATAATTAATTCAGAATTTAGCTATTTTCAAAAAAGCTTATAATTTAAGGTTCTATATTTATGCTTGGAAATACATTAGGGGTTTAATTTTAATGCAATTTTATTTAACCTTATTGGACAAATGACAACATTGATTTCTTTGTATTAGTATAGTTGTATTTTCTTATGTCCTAGAAAATCTTTAATTGCAAGAATTTTATGCTTTTGGCTATTTAAAGAAAAGATTGACTATATTAGGATCTTGTGTAAATGGTATTTACAGTCAATCTTAATTTCGTTGCAATTCTGGTTGAGTTGTTGTTATGTCATATGTTGATATATCTCCTTGGTCAGGTGTTGTTGTATAACCCTGTTGATGTGAGTCATTGTGTGTTATGTTTCCAAATGGTCAAGCCTGGGTTAGTGATTGTGTATCCTTCACCTGTGATTTGTCAAGATTAGATATGGTTGTCAGTTTCACCATAGAGTTCTCATAGAGAAACCTTTCCTATTAGTGTCTTATGAGAGAGAGTGGCTTTTGGGTGGGGGCCATGCCTGAAGTGGATGGCAGGATAACCCCTTCAAAGTCAGTTAAGAAATGATAACCTAATAATTGATTAAGGGGTGGGTAGGTTAAAATATTAATTAAGATAATGTGCCTTGCACATGGTTGAGTGCTTGTATAGGCTTAGGATGTGGTGAGAAGGCCTGGAATGGCAAACTTACCACCTTGTCTTCATGAAAGGATTTGTAGGGTCCACATGAGGCTTAGATGGAGCCGGAGGTTCGGGAGAGGTTACCAGGATAACCCAAGATGGGGGCTGGGACCTATGGAGGCCTACCAGGGTAACCACCTTAAGGCATGCGATGACACTCTCTCCTTAGAGTCACTAGTGTTTGTGAGTTGAGTCACATGGATGTTTGCAGAGTCATGTAGTTCTATCGTACTTGTCTTATTTTGCTTGCTTGAGGGTCTCTACTATCTCCTAGCACGATGGAGTGGTTTTATTTCGGGATCACATGGTCAGGTGTTAGTTCCACTTCCCATCAGATGTTTTGGATTGTATCTTCAGATGAGGAAAGGTTCGCTGGTGTTTCTTGGTTTGTGGTTCATGTACCAACTCTTGTTCATGATCATTGTTCAGTTGAGACCATGTGGTCATTGTATCAAATTTTTATGTTACCCTAATATTGTAAATTTTGGATTCTGTGGTATTTTTGGAAGCCATGTATTTATGGATATTGTAATATTATATCAGTGGAATGTATGTAAATTCAGTTGCTTTAATCTTTTGTATATATGATCTATGGGAAAATAAATACATTGGAATACTTTGATTCTTTCGTTATGGAATTTAGATGTATGTGTAGGTTTTATCTTAAGCATTTAATTTTCCTAATTAGATGGACAATAGGATTAACCATGGTGTTAATATAATCTGTGAATTTGATCTTCGTTGGTAACCCTTAGGAAATCATGTGTTATACTTCCATTGTGTTATTAAACATGCTATTGTTATAATTAATGCTCTTAATCTTTTAAAAAAATATATATTTCATCCTTTAGTTTCCTAGTTGTGTTGTTTTCCTTTAGGGTTCCTGGCGGGGCATTACACATCAACCTCCTCTAGTGCAGGAATTGACTCTCCTGGCTTTGTCAATCGAGGGAACCTATGTGTCAAAAAGTACTGCATATACTCTGCAGTCATCCCTACATCCTCTATATGCTCAAACATGCTCCATACAAAAAAAAAGGCAAAGAATATAATTCAACGTAGGCTATCACAAAATCCAATATGGGACCCCAATTTGTCCTCTCCTTGTGTACCCGAGTGTACATAGTCATCCCCTGTGGCATCGGCTGCACGCGCCCAAACTATCGGTAAACCCAAGGAAGCATAAACCTCTCTATCACATATGGGGTGTGACCCAAAAGGAACCTTCTCATGAATGAATATGGCACCTCAAAAGCATCCTCTGACCATGGCTCACACAATCGATAGGGCCTCCACACCACTGTATCCATATCATCCAAGGCCCGCCTCCAATACTCTAACTTCCCAAGCATTGACTAGGAAGTAACCTAGTTGTACATCATCAAAAAGGGTGCTCCTGCTGGTCTAAACCTCAGCCCAAGTAGCTGGGCCATGACTCTGTGCTCCCATGCCCAAATCTATAGTAGAGTGCATCTGAAAGCTAGGTTGGCTGCATCATCATAAACCACCTAATGAAGCTCATGATATAAATGGGCGAGCAAAAAAATACCCCATGCATATCATGTGCGTGCCTGCACCATCTGTCGGAGCACTCATCCCCATCCAACTGATAAACCATGTGACCTCCTATTTGGAATCAGCAAGCTGCTAATCAAACCTACCAAAACTGAAGGGAGTGGGATATAGTTGTCTACCATATCCTACCATGCCACTGAGTAACCTACAATATGGAGATCAACAAACACCTCCCACAGAGCACCAATCCCACTGGCATCCTCCACATCATACTCCACAAGCTCAAGTGTAATCAGAATCTGATAGACATCCTTCGACATCACTGTGATCTCACCCATCAGTAAATGGAAGGTGTTATGCTTTCTGTGCCACCTCTCGGTCAGCGCAGTGAGTAGTACCCTATTCTTCCGATAGGATGACATGTGTAACAAGTGGATGAGACGACAAGCCTCTATGACTGCCAAATCATCAACACTCCTTGATGGACCTATATCAATACATGGATAACATGCCAACAGATACATCTATACTACACAATTCGACAATCAACAAATCAAGTATCCAATCAATCAATCACGCCTCATATCAACATTCAAACAACATGCTTCATATCAAGACTCATATCAAAAATCAAATACCATTTTAAAATGATCAAGTTCCACATCGACAATGGATCTCAAAAATAAATTAATCAAGTTCCAAATATTATTTATCTTTGACCCAAATTGATCTTGATCAACAATCAAATTGACACAACAGACTCATAATGATAAACATCAATTAACAACCGAAATTAAGACATTTGATTCCAAATGACACTTTGAAAGGGTGCAAAACTTCATAACAAATCTAAACATCAAAATTGCACATGTTCAAATTTCTCAAAAATCACACAAAATTCTCACTGTCTCATATGCGCCAAAACAATCATCAAATACAAAATTTCATATGTGCTATTTCATCCATCATATGCACGACTAAAATCATCAAATGTGCTAAAATACATGTTGTATGCACAACACTATTTCCTATATGTGCAATATTATTTCTCATATGTGCTAATTTACAACTCCTATGCACTAATAAAAACATCATATGCATCATGAGAAAAATCAATGTGCTATGATAATTGTCAAATGCGCAACAAAATTCATCGCATGCGATAAAAGAAAAATTATATGCGCAAAAACAGAAGTGAAAAAAGAAAAACGTGAGAAAAATGCTAACTAGCCCAAAAAATTTGAAAATCTTGCAAAAACGCCTAAAATATAAGCTAAAAATTAACAAGCAGGGTTAGAAAATTGAACTCACTAGTGGGCCATACTCCACTAGCCTCTCAAATTAATGAACTCACTCAAAATGGTGATGGTGATAGGGTGGTGCCATATCCTCTCTCTCCTCCAAGCTCCAATGCTCCAAAGACAAGTATGCAAATGAGGTAGAATTGGGTGCTTGGAGGCTTATATAGCCCATGCAGACACAAGCAGTTGTGATGCCTCGACGGACGTGTGGGGCATGTATGTGCGCTATACCCTCATATTCTTCACTCCATTTTTCCATATCCTTTTTAATAATTCTATCGGGCGATAAATTTTTAAAAATCCAAAAAAATTCAAAAAAATTCAAAATCCAAAAAAATAAAGTTTTTTTAAAAATAAAAAAAAAATCAACAATTTTTTAAAATCCAAAAAGATCAACAATTTTTTCCAAAATGTCATTGTACTTCATGGAATCACCTCCAAAAGAACATTTTTTCTCAGTTTATTGCCCGAGGGGGCATATCATCATTATCATATTAGTTTCATATCGACATCTCATATCGAAATCAATTTTTCATATCCAAGGAATCATATCGACAACTTTGGCAATAGCATCATAGTGCAAAATTTTGACGACAAATTGAGCATTTTTCTTTGAATCAACATGTGGTCACAAGTTAACTCAAAGAGAGGTAAAATGTAGACACCTAAAAGTTTCACAATAAATTAAGGGAATTTTAGTCATTTAATTATCCTTAATTCTTCCAATTAATTAAACTAAGATTTAATTAGTATCCCTATTCTTCTATTTTGACCATTAATCAAATTAATGATTTGATTAATATTTCCCATTTTCTATCTAAGCCATTTTTAATTAAATTTACATTTAATTAAAATCCCCCTTCTAACCATTTTTAATCAAATTTACATCTAATTAAAATTCCTCCAATAGCCACTTAATTACATTTAATTAAGTCCCCCTTCTAGCCCATTTAATTAAAACCACCCACTTGCAAAATTAAAAATCACATTTAAATAAATCAATATTTATTTAAATCCTGCAAATGCGAGTTGCAACCAATAACTAAAATAGATTAATTTTATTTTAATTAAATTCTTTTTTTCCACTCACTTGCAAAATCCTACATCTCCCACTTGCCTCCTAAACCTCTTCTAGAGCCTTCTAGATTCTTTTAATCATCCTAATTAGCCTAATTCATCTCTTAAACATTTGCACATTCCTTAAGAGAAGTCACTTCTCAAAAATGCCTCAAAGTCTTTGAAATGCATTAAAGACTTTATGTCCTCAATAATTTAACCTTCAAATTCTTCCTAACAAATAATGGTTAACTCAACCCTCCCTTTATGGTTAGAGACTTTCTCTCTAACTTAACCCTCATCTAACCCAAGGGTCTCATCAAGCATTAATGGCTTGGACCCTGGATATCCTATTAACCCTTGCACAAGAGTTTACCCCTTGGATAAAAGCTTTACCCAATGGATAACTCTAACCTAACCTTAACCTTTACCTCCTAAGCTAACCTTCATGTCTTCTCAAGCATTTAATGCCTCTTTCATCTCCTCTCAAGCCACCTCTTGTTGACAATTGTCACCATTTCATTGGTAAAAATTGTAAACATGGATTGAGTAACTTTGAATCCTATCCCTTGTTGGGATTATTCAATCTCAACCCTCCATTTCCCTATTTTAACTATAAATAGAGTTCTCATTCTTCAATCTCCATATAATCAATTCTTTTGTGCATCAAACTTATAGTCTCATTTCATCAAGCATTGTTAACCTCTCTTTGATAATAGTAATTAGATCATTTAGTTTTACATATCATATTATCAATATCATGCTAGCTTCATCTATATGCTAGTTTAATATCATTTTAATACCATTTTCATGTTAGTTTTAGTTCATATCAATATCTTGCACCATATTATTATCTAGTTTCATATCTAGAGCATTCAGTCAGATCATAGTTACATCCATTTTGATCTTAGAATTATCACATATTCCTTGACCTTTTGGTAGTCATCCTATAGGTCAAGTGCTCTTACAAGCTGAGAGCCACCTTGATTTGAAAGATCTTTCGAGATAGAGAACAATCACACGTGCTTAAGATCTTTATTATTTGACATGTTTGCTCTAATGATTTTGATCTCTAACATAATGTCCCATTAGTGTGTTTGTGTTGTTTGCCTCTCTCATGCAAGTACCACTATATATATAAATATATATGCATATATATATGTATGTATAGATATATATATGTATATGTATATGTATACATATACATATACATATATATATATACATATATATATGTATATATTTATATATACATATATATTTATATATTTATATATACATATATACATATATACATATATATACATATACATGTATACATGTATATATATATACATACATATCTATATATACATATATATACATGTATACATACATATATATATATATATATGTATTTATATATACATATATATACTATAAAGCGGAAAATCGCCATCGAACCCTAGTTGCCCTCCCCTCTTCCAACTCCAAGGAGAGAGAAGGGAGATTCACTAGGGCTGATGGTTTTCACTTAGGGGAGAGACTTTACATTCAAAAGAGGGGTTGAAACCCACAAGATCCAATCCCATGCAATGCAAGATTGGATGCTAAATGCGTTTCAAGGGTTAAGACAGCAAGGCTACCCTCTTTTGTAAAGAATGTAGATAGAATGATTAAGCTAGGAATGCATAGAAAGTGACAAAGATTCGCTTATAAACTGAGATAGGGATATAGGATGAAGCTGCGGACCTGGAATTAGCAATAAAATGTCGATACGGCGCTGTCCTACAAATTTGAGCAAAAGTTGTCAGGACGATGGCGCCCGACGCCATGGTCCTCCGAAAAATCCGCGAAACGAAGGGGGATCTGTTCATCTCTGCACAAGGATTCCAGATCTTCAATTTCAGCTACGTACCTGCAACCTACACACAGAAAAGAGAAGACGATTGGGGGGTTAGGGATTAGGGGTTCGCCTTTAGGTCAAACCCCAGTTTTGGAATTAACCAAGAAATGAGCAAGTGCTGTAAATGTAAATGTATGTAAAACAAGTACTAATACCTTGTTCTAAGGATGTTTGTATCCTTATGTGCGAAGGTATAGATGTTGTATGTTGTTGTAGTATGTTGTATGTAGTATGTGATCTCCTCTTCAATGGTTGAATCCTTGTCTTGAATGCAACACTTAGCCTTGAATGGAGACTTAGAATGATCAATTGCTTGAAAGAATGCTTGAATGCTTGAATGCTTGAGTATAGTTTCCACGCTTTTTCCCTCATGTGTGTCTCTATCCAAATGAGAGAGGAAAATGTAGTTTATATACTTGTCAATTAGGGCTAATAGACTGAATTTCCCGACCTTAGGCCGACCAGGGAATGATAATTTCCAAATTGCAAACAAAAAGACCTGAGACCCCATAGGAGACCGGGCCCAAAATAGGACCCAGGGACCAGGGCGCTGGGCGCTCTGGTCCCACCTCTCGGGACAGCAGGGTGCAAGGAGGTTCAGGCCAGGGTGCTTGAAAAATGCAGTTTTCAGTGTCATAATCAGGTTTCGGGGTCTCCATTCAGGTTGCATGTTGCGTCACCATCGTGAAGACCGAAATGCAACCGAAATTGCAAGTTTCGCATTTTTAGGATGCTAAATTTAGCACCCACTTTAGCGGGAGTATAAGCATACGCTCATACTTCCGGTAAAGTACAAGGAAACAATATTGAAAGACTTTCACCACGTCAAGGAGGCAAGACACACCAAGCCCCCAGTGGACTAAGGATCTTATGACTTCGATTGACAAAGTAAAAGGGAAGATCACGAGGGAGAACCATGACTGTCAGTAGTAAGGTTCCCTCACTATGCTTCATGCAAGAGAAATACCGAAAATTTTCAAGGCAAAGCTGAGTTCTCCAAGAAATTTTCATGTATCCTGAAGGGATAGACAGGGTGTATGCCCCCCTACGTTAAAGCGATTGCACACGCCTCAACGGGGGTGATTGTTTTAACGTAGTGATACACATAAGAAATGAGAAAGGAAAGGAGCACGTTATCGCAAGGATTTAGCCCCCAAGTGTGAGATAAGCCCAAGGATAATAGACACAAAACACAAAGCACGAGGTGACTTCGCTTTCCTCGGGGTCAGTATGCTGTATGATAATTCATGTATATATATCATATGTATGTATGCATAATTGTTCTTCATTCCCCAATCAAGGAAGGTCACCTAGAAGAAGGGAACACATGTGTCTTTTGAGTCAACATGAGAGAGATCGAGAGATCTCAATGCTTTGCATCGTCCTCAAGTAGACAACACTAAGGACAACAAATAGAAGAATGAGAATAACATATAGAAGAAGTAACACAAGAGAGGAGGAGAGAATCTGCTATGCTAATGTAACTAGTCTAGCACGTCATCTACCCCCTGATCTTGCTGATCAATGTTTCGGGAAGGCAGGGAACACGCTAGAGGAGGAGCATCCAACACAGCAGATGGAGCTATCACAAGATCCAAACAAGGGCTATGTTCATGTTCCAAGCCACGTTGTTCTTGTCTAGGAGCTAGGATAAGTGCTTTAGAAAATTCATTAGATATATGGTTATCAATATCAACAAGTTCATATTCACTATCAGAAGCAAGAGAAGTAACATTTTCATCATGAATAACATTTTCATCTATATCATCATCAAGATTTATAAAAATAGGATTTTTAACTCGTACAGGATCAAGACCATCATGCATCTTATGTTTAGGAGATTTCGGCTCAATCATCGGCTGAGGAGAAAATGGAATAATGCTTGTTGAAGGTGTTTTTGGAGATTGCAAAGTTTGAGCTCTAAGACGACACTTTCGCCGGCGTTCACGTGCAGAACGATTTCGTCTAGTCTTAGTAGGAAGTTGAGAAGATTGAGGAGGAGGAATGTTCTCATCCTTAGCACTTGGGTGTTTAGGTTGTGGTCTCTTAGGTTGAACAATAGGAGAAGAGGAGGGTCTCTTCTCTCTATAAAAGGAAGGAGGAGGAACTGCTCCATATAAAGGAGGAATTTTTGGTTTAGGAAGGAGACCAAGTCCATCATGACGAGGAGGTATAGGTCTACTTTTAGAAGGTTTATTAGGCATAGACATAATCACATCCATGGGAATGGGTTGGGAATCTTCTTGAGAAAAGACATTAGTTTTATCTTTCAAAGGAAGAACTTCCTTCTCAAGAATGATAGGAATATCAAGTTTAGGTGTTCTAGGTTCACTTAGAGATAGGATCATATCCGTTTTCCACTTTTGATAAGATTTGAAAAGATGATCACTTCGCGGAGGAAGAGATTGGAATTGTTTAGGCCAAAAGTAATCAATAGGAATGCTAGAAGTTCTTTCAGATGGTTTAAAGAGACTATGATTGACAGTAACAACTTCACCATTATGGGGAAATTTCAAACACTTATGAATAGGAGAAGCAATAGCTTTCATGGAAGATAGCCAAGGATAGCCAAGCTTCACACGAAATTGTTCGAAAGATGGAATAATAGCAAAGTTCACATCAAGGGATTTGTTATGGACCTCAATAGGCAATGTAATAGAACCAATTGCAGGAGAAGAAAATGCATCAAATAGTTTCACAATCACATCTGTTTTGTCATATATCACTTGATTCAATTGCAAAGTAAAAAGAAATTCTTCAGTAATAACATTAACCATGCACGAAGGATCAATAAGCACTCCACGGCAAGGTGTATTCTTGACTTTTGCAACTATGTATAAAGGACCATTAGGTGCCCTAATGGTTTCACTGGAATCAAATGTGATGGAAGGTTCTTTAGGGTTTTCTTGCTGCTCTACAAAGTTAATCACATTCAGAGTCATAGACACAAGACCATCAGATGAGAGAGAGGAATCATTAGCCTCAATTGCATTAGAGGTATGAGAAGGTAATGGATCAGTGAAAATCTAAAGATTTTGGTTAGGAGGAGCTACAGATGTATTGCCTTTATCATTCACTCCAGAAACAGAGATAGTATTATTATCAATCAAATCTTGAATTTTACCCTTTAAAGAAAAACATTTTTCAGTATCATGCCCAGGCTGACGATGAAATTGACAAAAAGATTTGTTATCAAAATAAGGTGAAGTAATCTTTGCAGGATCAATTTGTCTTATAGGAGGAAGAGTAAGCACATTTTGTTCCAATAACTTATTCATAATACTATGCAATGATTCATTCAAAGGAGTATACTTTCTTTCTTTCTTGAAAAATTTAGAAATAGGAGCCACACCTGATGCTGCATTCACATTGTTGTTGATGATGTTTTCATTGAATTTGATGGAATCTCTGTTCGGTTTAAACTTCCCAAATGGTTGTTGACTGCTATCACCCTTATCACTCGGAGCCATAGGATGTGATTGTTCCATTTGACTCACAGTCAGTTGATAATTGTGAAGAGTTGCACACAACTGTTGGAAAGAAGTAAACTCAGAAAACAGGAGTTTGTCTCGAATATCTTTTTGTAAATTAGAAATAAAGATTCTTTGAATATCATTGTCAGGCACTGGAAAAGAAATTTGAGCATACAAATTCTTATATCTACCAATGAAATCAGTCACTTTTTCTTTAACACCTTGTTTACAATGCATTAAATCAATCAAAGTAACTTTAGGACTTATATTGTTTTGAAATTGTTGAATGAAAGCATTTGCAAGTTGTTTGAAAGAAGTAATAGAATAAGAAGGCAACGAGCAATACCATTGTAGGGCTTTGTCTCTTAATGTTCTAGTGAACAATTTTGCAAGCAACCTTTGGTCATAAGCAAAATCAGTACATATTGTTTGAAAAGTCTTAACATGTGTTAGAGGATCACCCTTACCATTATAAAGCTCCAAATGCAGGATTTCAACATGTTTAGGAGGGATAGCTCGAACAATGTCAAGAGAAAGTGGGCTCGCAACATCAAATGTGGGCACACTAAACTTAGATTGATTCATAGAGGCAATTTGTTGCTGTAAAGAAGAGACAGTTTGTGCAAGATTGTTAATGGTCGCTTCAGTCAAAGAATTCATATTAGATGTGTTAGATTGAGATGAAGGTGTTATATTATTGAAAGAAGGTAAAGAGTAAGGTGGTGGGACTCTATGATAGTTAGTCATAGGAGATGATTGGATAGGGGGAACACTACAAGGAGGAATGGAATGGTTAAATGAATTGCCCCCTTGCGTCATGTTCATTTGTGGTGATATAATAGGAACACTCATTGAAGGAATGAATGAAGAAGTCAGATTGAATGAAGGAAGAGGGTTAATTGAAGAAGAAGGATTGCCCCCATGACTGGTGATCACAGGAGGAATGTCTTGTGTAGAAGTAGCCATTATGTTTGATGTAAAGGTAGGTACACTAGCAATAGGAGTCGTCAAAGGAATAGAATGATTAACTTGAATAGGAGGTTGTGTATAACCTAAGGTTTCGGCACAACTTTTCATAGGCATCACATTTGAATCCACAATGTGTGCAATACCACGCAAAATATCAATTCCATTCTTATCACTTTGAAGCATACATTTTAGACCCTCAATTAAAGGAAGAGCTTGACTATCAGGGTATTCTTGAGACATCCATTGTCGAAAATCGTCAAATTGGTTATCCAATTTTGAAAGTTGTTCTACAGAAACCTCATGGAGAGCTTCTTCATCATTAAGAGGATTAGAGGAATTACCCATGTCCTCGTTAAAAAGACCATTCAAATTAGGTTCCATCTCCTCAGTAATTAAACCTTGGAAAGACTTAATTCTAAGGCTTCGTCTAACGGGAATAGTGTAGGTAGGGCTTATTGTTGTAAAACTCATGCACTAAAGAAAGAGAGAAGATTTTGAATTTTAGAGGTAGCAAATTTCAGTAAAACCAGCCAATCTTCTAGATTTAAGCTGTTAAATACAATCAGGACAATCTCCCGAAATTTCGGAAAAAGAGTCCAGGACCGTGGCGCTCGGAGTGCACACGGTCCTCGCAACTTTTTTTGAAATTTTCAGGGACGAAAGTTATGATGATTTTACAGCTAACCTGAAAAAATTGAGTGATTTTACGATCTGTAGATAGGCCAAATTAAAGTTGCAATCTCAAAATTGAACCCTACCAAGATTGTCGAAAAATGCAAAATTTGAATTTTGAAAAAGAGAGGGAAACTGAAATTTTGAATTTTATGATTTTAGAGGGAATACCAACAGCAATGCAAGTTTTGAAATTTGAAAATTGACTCAATTTCACGCAAAATTTAATTTTGAAAGCGGAAATCAAAGTTGTTGTAATTAAGCACTTAATTTCAAAAGTCACAAATTGCAAAAATTTGAATAAATCACTGAAATTTCAAATGAATGATAACACACTTTTCAGATTTAGGACTGTAAGAAACACAATTTTGACACGAATTTCAATTTCAACAATTTTTAAATGATTAGAAGCCTCAATCCAAGCAATCGCTAGACCAACTTTGACTGTAATTTTGAAGGTGTTAAAATTGATAAAATCAGCCAAAATTCTGGATTTTAGCAGGAAAATACAATAAGATCTCGCTCCCGAAATTTCAGAAAAAATGTCGAGGACGATGGCACTCGGAGTGCACATGGTCCTCGCAACTTTTTTCCAAATTTTCAGGGATGAAAGATATTGTGATTTTATTGCGGAATCCAAAGTTATAGCTGATTTGGAGATGTTTTGATCAGTGAAATTGTCGGACAAAGGTTGAATCAAGAGGGTTTCAAAAATTAGGGTTTTGACACTTAACCACTTAATTTTCAAAATTAAAGCACAGACATGAATTTATAATTTGTAATAGAAGGGCAGATCTGAAACAAGCATTAACAATTAAACATTTCGCAAGCTTAATTACTAAAAAGAAAATTTAGGGTTTTTATGCAATTAACCTCTAAAATTTTGCAAAAGATCAAACATGGAAATGTAATCAAGGAATCCAATTTTCAGATCTAACTATGAATAACCAGAGAGGATGTTCACGTCCGGTTCACCAAAATGTAAAGCGAAAAATCGCGATCGAACCCTAGTTGCCCTCCCCTCTTCCAACTCCAAGGAGAGAGAAGGGAGATTCACTAGGGTTGATGGTTTTCACTTAGGGGAGAGACTTTAAATTCAAAAGAGGGGTTGAAACCCACAAGATCCAATCCCACGCAATGCAAGATTGGATGCTAAATGCGTTTCAAGGGTTAAGACAGCAAGGCTACCCTCTTTTGTAAAGAATGTAGATAGAATGATTAAGCTAGGAATGCATAGAAAGTGACAAAGATTCGCTTATAAACTGAGATAGGGATATAGGATGAAGCTGCGGACCTGGAATTAGCAGTAAAATGTCGATACGGCGCTGTCCTGCAAATTTAAGCAAAAGTTGTCAGGACGATGGCGCCCGACGCCACGGTCCTCCGAAAAATCTGCGAAACGAAGGGGGATCTGTTCGTCTCTGCACAAGGATTCCAGATCTTCAATTTCAGCCGCGTACCTGCAACCTACACAAAGAAAACCGAAGACGATTGGGGGGTTAGGGATTAGGGGTTTTCCTTTAGGTCAAACCCCGGTTTTGGAATTAACCAAGAAATGAGCAAGTGCTGTAAATGTAAATGTATGTAAAACAAGTACTAATACCTTGTTCTAAGGATGTTTGTATCCTTATGTGCGAAGGTATAGATGTTGTATGTTGTTGTAGTATGTTGTATGTAGTATGTGATCTCCTCTTCAATGGTTGAATCCTTGTCTTGAATGCAACACTTAGCCTTAAATGGAGACTTAGAATGATCAATTGCTTGAAAGAATGCTTGAATGCTTGAATGCTTGAGTATAGTTTCCACGTTTTTTCCCTCATGTGTGTCTCTATCCAAATGAGAGAGGAAAATGTAGTTTATATACTTGTCAATTAGGGCTAATAGACTGATTTTCCCGACCTTAGGCCGACCAGGGAATGATAATTTCCAAATTGCAAACAAAAAGACCCGAGACCCCATAGGAGACCGAGCCCAAAATAGGACCCAGGGACCAGGGCGCTGGGCGCCATGGTCCTGGGGGGACCAGGGCACTGGGCGCCCTAGTCCTGAAGGACCAGGGCGCTGGGCGCTCTGGTCCCACCTCCTGGGACAACATGGTGCAAGGAGGTTCAGGCCAGGGTGCTTGAAAAATGCAGTTTTTAGTGTCATAATCAGGTTTTGGGGTCTCCATTCAGGTTGCGTGTTGCGTCGCCATCGTGAAGACCGAAATGCAGTCAAAATTGCAAGTGTCGCAATTTTAGGACGCTACATATACATATATATGTATACATCTATATATATATGTATGTATACATGTATATATATGTATATATAAATACATATATATATATATATAAATACATATATATATATATATAAATACATATATATATATATATAAATACATATATATATATAACTACATATATATATAAATACATATATATATATATAAATACATATATATATATATAAATACATATATATATATAAATACATATATATATATATATAAATACATATATATATATATATAAATACATATATATATATATATATAAATACATATATATATATATATATAAATACATATATATATATATATAAATACATATATATATACATATATCTATATACATATATATAAACGTATATACATGTATATATATATGTATATATGTGTTTATATGTATGTGTATATATGTATATGTGTATATGTATATACATCTATATGTATATATATATCTGTGTGTCTGTGTGTGAATATACATATATATGTGTATATGTATATACATCTATATGTATACATGTATATATATCTATGTACATACACTACATAGATATATATACATGTATACATATAGATGTATATACATATACACATATACACATATATATGTATATATATATATATATATATATATATATATATATATATATATATATATATATATATATATATATATATATATATATATATATATATATATATATATATATATCAGAACTAGACAATGGGAGAAAATTTTGACAAGGGAAAACAAGCTCAAGTGCAAGATGGGGATTTCGAAGAACCCCAAGCTATTCTAGACATTGAACTTATCCATGCAGCAGAACTACAAATATCTTCTCTTGTTGTCATAATCATATCCACTCCTATTATCATTTCAATTGTTTCTCTTGATACCGATGTTTATACCATTTACACTATATAGTTGTAGAATCTTTTACTCCCTTTGTTTCTATCTAGTCTATTCCTTCTTCATCTACTACTAAGTCTATCCTAGACACTCCTCATGATAATCTTGAGAATTTTTTTGACTCTTTCTTTCCAAGTTTGTCTGATGTTTCCATTTCTATGCTTGATAAATTAATGTTCTAGATTTTGATAAGCTAATATCTTTTTTTATGCATTAAGTATCAAATGTTGAGACTATAGCTACAATCCAAACTTAGACACCCTCTATTGTATCCACTCAGGTACAAAACAAAACTGAGATTATTCAAACTCTAGTTGTACGTACAGAGAAAGACACATCAAATATTCCTCCATGGTTCGAAACCATTATACTCAAAAGGAAGAAACATGTCATCTCCCCAGATGATTTTGATTTTAGTCAATTGACTCCTACCAAAGCTAAAGTTGCAAAAGGGGATAAGACTATCTCAAGGATTAAAATAGATCAAGAAAGGACAAGGTATGCAGAGATAGTTGAACCTCCTTGAATAGGAACTATTCAAGAAGTACAACTTTTAGACTATATGATCAGAAGGGTTAAGCTCAAAAAATAGACACGTGATAGTGCCAAGCAGGATGACCAAGTTGAAATCGATGCATTGATTTAGAGGCGTGATCAAGATAATATCATGAAAGATAAATTGAAACTTAGGAATGAGGAGCTTACTTTAGTGCTTGTTAAAATCACTGTCTATGAAATGTATGTCCTATGTAAACTACTATGAAATGCATTTCCTATGTAAACTTAAGTAAGGTGTAATAATATCCAAGATGAATAATTATTTACACCAACAAGGAGCTTACTTTAGTGCTTGTTAAAATCACTATCTTTTGAAGAGATCGTGCTTATGAATACATCCATTACTGAGGAATCAATCAAGAAGGATGAAAGGGTTGGTAGAAAAGAAATGGTAGATGATGTATTGTCAGAAAGAATGATGGAACAAGGCACTCACATAGATTAAAAAATTCTTTCAAGATGATGAAAAATCAGAAGGACAATGAGTCCCAATTGGTGTAGACATTGGAAGTCCAATCACAAGATCTAGATTCATAAACCTTAGATCTAACAACTTGGACCAAATTCAAGGATATGGATTTGAAGATTCTAGTTGACAATGGTGTTATCCCATCTAGGAAAAATTACATTGAGTTTTGAGAACTCATGAGAAACAGGAAATTAGTTAGTGAGAAATTGACAAAATATTTGCAGTTGGCTTTGGAGACGAGTGAAGAGAAAGGGCAAGACATTGTTGACAAAATTGAGCATATCCGTTGGAAAATCTTTGACTAAGGAAAACCTCTAAAGAAAACCACTAACATTTTCCTTTCTTATTTGTGTGTAGGTTTGTGATTGTAGGAAGATACTTATCTTGCATGAAGCTTCAATAGTGTACCAGTTATAAGATCCTCTTTCTCCTCTCATCTTATTTTGGTGTTTCAGATCTTGTATTGTCTTCTTAGTTTATTATCGTATCATTTGTTTAGTAGTTTAGTCATACTTGTTTCTTTTATATTACTGTTGTGTTGTCTGTATAGGATGTTAGTGCGACGTGTTGGTGTCCTAGTTCTATGTGTTCGTCCTGAGCACAGAGACTTAACAGAGTCATCTAGAATTCTTGTTTGTTGCTTGTTAGTTTAGTTTTGCATTTTCATCTGATGGGTCACCTTTAGCGTCATTTTAAGTGAGGTAGAGTGAAGGTAGGTTTGTCCATTGATGTTCATGAACTCGAGGGTGACAAATCCCATCCTCTACACATATGTAGATCTATCCCTTATTTCATGCACTTGATTACATATAATTTATTCTTTTCCGAAAAGTTATTTTAGTCTTTATAAAACTGATTTGTTAAAATATATAATATGTATTCACAAATACACACACATGCATGTATGTATGTGAATCCCATATTATGCATATCATCTAAATATCTATAGACATTATCAAAATTCAATCATCTTATATTGCTAATTTGTCACCTTTAACATGAAGTATATGGAAATTATATCATACTTGTAGACTATTTTCAAATCCAACTCTATAGTTTTTAAATCTTGTTGGTAAGAACAAATTATCATCCTTAAACCAACATATCATCATTTTATCATCCTCTTTTTTATATTTAATTTTATATATAAGAAATAATAATTATAGGGTTTGCTCATTATTACATGATAGGTAAAGACATTAATTGGTATGATATTAAAAATTGAATGTCCCAAAGTTTGTTTAAAAATTTCAATTTTGTAATGAGAGAGAAAATATATTATTCATATAAATAATAGAATTTCTTAATTAAAAAGAAGTCAATCAAATGTTTATTCTTTTGTATTGTGTTAAAAGTTTTAGTGTATTGTTATTAGAATGGACAAGAAAATTTGATAGCATTATAAATTACAAAAAGAAAATCAAATCCAAAATAACATAAATTAGAGATTGTTGTTAATATTTCTTGTTTTTTTTCTTTTCTTTAGATTTGTATTCAAAATGTCAAATTTTTCAGTTGATCTATATACCTTAATATGTATATTATATGTTACAATTAATATAATTTTAATTAATTCTTAAATTTGTATATATAAAATTATTTTTTTCATTATATTTAAACTTTTTTCATAATTTTAATAATCAAATTGTGAAATTAAAAATAAATACTTTCTCTATTTTTTTTCTTTTTGGTAAATTTTGAATCAAGACTTCATCCAAACCATGACTACTAAACAATAGCAATCATATAGGGGTTTGTATCTTTGTGGCAATAAAATAATAAATTTGCCTATAATAAATTGACTATTAAAATTCACTATCTTTTTCTTATTTAGAACCATAGCATTTCAGTATTTTTTTTTTAAAATTAATTATTTTAAATGAAATAAAATGTATGATAGTAATACTCTTCAAAATTTATCAAGTAAAATATAAAATAAATCAAAATAAAACACAAACAAATAAACAATTCTATTGAATTGACTGAGTCTTTATATATTTTTCTCCCTTGAAAAAAAAATACTGAAATCCTATAAAAACTGAATTCACATACTTACTTTGACATACCCAGAGCATTTTGTTCTCCATACCTTCTTAATTCCATCCCAAGAATGTTCTTCGCTGCACCAATATCTTTCATTTAGTTATGAAATCATACCTTTCCCTTTAACAAGAATAACATGTCATCAACATATAATGCAATGTATAGGAAATTCTCACTATCAAACCTATAATAAACACAATAATCTGATTTAGAATGCTCAAATCCAAAAGCTCAACACCTATGTATCAAATATTTGACATACTATATCCTAGGACTCTATTTGAGTCCATACAAATATTTTTTTAATTTACAAACCAAATAAATTTTATATTTTACCATGCAATGCTCTACCTGTGTCATATAAATATCCTCCTCCAAGTCACCATGAGTTTTCACATCCATTTTCTCAACCTCTAAATCATTACTAGTAGCAGTAGCAAGAAAAAATCCCTGTGTCTCAAAAAGTATTGCTTATACTCCGTGTAGACACCTAAAAAATGTCTCATTAATCATGTACTAATTATTCCTCCAATTAGTTAAATAATTATTCAGTTAAGATAATTAATCTTATTCTTCTAATTTCATATTTCCTCATCATCTTACTAATTATTCTAATTTCAATTCTATCATCATTTAATCATTTAAACCATTTTCTAATGTTAATTAAATATTTATTATTTAATTAATTGTGATTTTTTGTCTTCAATTTAAATAATATTTATTATTTAAATAAATTTATTTTTAATTTCTATGTCTATTCAATTAATTAACCATGTGTTCTAGAGCTAGATTTCCCTCTAATGATCCACAAAATTCAAAAACTAAGGAAATCAACATTGGAGATGTTGAACATGTATGCTTAGCTGAGTCCTTATATCCTATTGAAAAATATATATTTATCCTACTCTTCAAACAAAGACTAATGAACTACCTACACAAAACTTTCTGACCCTATGAACAACATGCACCTTAAACGATATTATATCTAAGGTTTGGGTTAGTTTAGGTTTTTTCTTTCCACATTGCATCCCATTTTATTCAAAGAACTACATCACATATAGTTTCTTTTTCAAGCACATCATATTCACAGATTTCATGGCATATAATTTTCTGCATTTACATATATCTGTAAAGCGGAAAAATCGAACCCTAGTCGTTCTCCCCTCCCCAACTCCAAGGAGAGAGAAGGGAGAGTCACTAGGGTTGATGGTTTTCACTTAGGGGAGACTTTACATCAAAAGAGGGGTTGAAACCCACAAGATCCAATCCCATGCAATACAAGATTGGATTCTATATGAGTTTCAAGGGTTAAGACATCAAGGATACCCTCTTTTGTAAAGAAATGTAAATGGAAAGATTGAACTAGGAATTCATGTAAAGTAGGAAAGATTCACTTATAAATAGAGATAGGGATATGGGACGAAGCTGCGGACCTGGAATTAGCAGTAAAATGTCGAGACGGTGCTGTTCTGCAAATTTGAGCGAAAGTTGATGGGACGATGGCGCCCGACGTGCACACGGTCCTCCGAAAAATCAATGAAATGAAGGTGGATCTGTTTGTCTCTGCACAAGGATTCCAGATCTTCAATTACAGCCGCGTACCTGCAACCTACACACAGAAAAGAGAGGATGATTGGGGGGTTAGGGATAAGGGGTTTGCCTTTAGGTCAAACCCCAGTTTTGGAATTAACCAAGAAATGAGAATGTTGTAAATGTAAATGTTTGTAATGTAAACAAGTACTGATACCTTGTTGTAAGAATGTTTGTATTCTTACATGTGAAGGTGTAATGTATGTAGTATGTTGTATGTTGTATGTAATTTCCTCTTCAATGGTTGAATCTTTGTCTTGAATGCAACACCTAGCCTTGAATGGAGACTTAGAATGATCAATTGCTTGAAGGAATGCTTGAATGCTTGAATGCTTGAATGCTTTAAATGTTTGAATATTGCTTTCGCCTCTTTTTCCATCTACCAGAATGGGAGAGGAAATGTAGTTTATATACTTGTCAATTAGGGCTGATAGACTGATTTTCCCGACCTTAGGCCAACCAGGAAATGTTATTTTCCAATTTGCAATCATAAAGACCCGAGACCCAAAAGAGACCGGGCCCAAAAATAGGGCCAGGGACCAGGGCACTGGGCGCCATGGTCCCACCTCCAGGGACAGCGGGGTGCAAGGAGGATCATGCCAGGGTGCTAAGAAATGCAGTTTTTGGTGTCATAAACAGGTTTTGGGGTCTCCATTCAGGTTCTGTGTTGCATCGCCATCGTGAAGATCCAAATGCAGTCAAAATTGCAAGTGTCGCAATTTTAGGATGCTACATTTAGCCCCCACTTTAGCGGGAGTATAAGCGTACGCTCATACTTCCGGTAAAGTACAAGGAAACGACATTGAAAGACTTTCACCACGTCAAGGAGGGAAGATACACCAAGCCCCCAGTGGACTAAGGATCTTACGACTTTGATTGACAAAGTAAAAGGGAAGATCATGAGAGAGAACCATGATTGTCAGTAGTAAGGTTCCCTCACTATGAGTCATGCAAGAAAGATATCAAAAATTTTCAAGGCAAAGCTAAATTTGTCAAAAAAATTTCAAGTATCTTGAAAAGATATGGACGGGATGTATGCCCCCCTACATTAAAGTGATCGCCCACGCCTCACCAGGGGTGATTGCTTTAAGGTAGTGATACATATAAGAAATGAGAAAGGAGCATGTTATCACAAGGATTTAGCCCCCAAGTGTGAGATAAGCCCAAGGATAATAGACACAAAACACAAAGCACAAGGTGACTTCGCTTTCCTCAAGGTCAGTATACTGTATGATAATTCATGTATATCATATGTATGTATGCATAATTGTTCTTCATTCCCCAATCAAGGAAGGTCACCTAGCAGAAGGGAACACATGTGTCTTTTGAGTCAACATGAGAGAGACCAAGACATCTCAATGCTTTGCATCGTCCTCAAGTAGACAACACTAAGGACAACAAATAGAAGAATGAGAATAACACATAGAAGAAGTAACGAAAGAGAGGAGGGGAGAATCTGCTATGCTAATGAAACTAGTCTAGCACGTCATCTACCCCCCGATCTTGCTGATCAATATTTCGGGAAGGTAGGAAACACGCTAGAGGAGGAACATCCAACACAGCAGATGGAGCTATCACAAGATCCAAACAAGGGCTATGTTCATGTTCCGAGCCACGTTGTTCTTGTCGAGGAGCTAGGATAAGTGCTTTAGAAAATTCGTTAGATAAATGGTTATCAACATCAACATATTCATATTCACTATCAGAATGAACAGGAGTAACATTTTCATCATGAATAACATTTTCATCTATATCATCATTAAGATTTATAAAAATAGGATCTTTAACTTGCTCAGGATCAAGACCATCATGCATCTTATGTTTAGGAGATTTCGGCTCGATTCTCGGCTGAGGAGAAAATGGAATAATACTGGCTGAAGGTGTTTTTGGGGATTGCAAAGTTTGATAAGCAGTTGCCTGAGCTCTAAGACGACGCTTTCATCGGCGTTCACATGTAGAACGATTTCATCTAGTCTTAGTAGGGAGTTGAGAAGATTGAGGAAGAGGAATGTTCTCATCCTTATCACTTGGGTGTTTAGGTTGTGGTCTCTTAGGTTGAATACTAGGAGAAGAGGAAGGTCTCTTCTCTCCATAAGAGGAAGGAGGAGGAACTGCTCCATATAAAGGAGGAATATTTGGTTTAGGAAGGACACCCAGTCCATCATGACGAGGAGGTATAGGTCTACTTTTAGGAAGTTTATTAGATATAGGCATAGTCACATTCATAGGAATGGGTTGGGAATCTTCTTGAGGAAAGACATTAGTTTTATCTTTCAAAGGAAGAACTTCCTTCTCAAGAACGATAGGAATGTCAAGTTTGGGTGTTCTAGGTTCACTTAGAGATAGGATCATATCTTTTTTCCACTTTTGATAAGATTTAAAAAGATGATCACTTCGCGGAGGAAGAGATTGAAATTGTTTAGGCCAAAAGTAATCAATAGGAACACTAGAAGTTCTTTCAGCTGGTTTAAAGAGACTATGATTGACAGTAACAACTTCACCATTGTGGGGAAATTTCAAACACTTGTGAATAGGAGAAGCAATAGCTTTCATGGAAGATAGCCAAGGATAGCCTAGCTTCACACGAAATTGTTCGGATGATGGAATAATAGCAAAGCTCACATCAAGGGATTTGTTGTGAACCTCAATAGGTAATGTAATAGAACCAATTGCAGGAGAAGAAAATGCATCAAATAGTTTCACAACCACATTTGTTTCATCATAGATCACTTGATTCAATTGCAAAGTAAAAAGAAATTCTTCAGTAATGACATTGATCTTACAAGAAGGATGAATAAGCACTCCATGGCAAGGTGTATTCTTGACTTTTGCAACTACATATAAAGGACCATCAGGTGCCCTGATAGTTTCACTGGAATCAAATGTGATGAAAGGTTCTTTAGGGATTTTCTGCTGCTCTACAAAGTTAATCACATTCAGAGTCATAGACACGAGATCATCAGGTGAGATAAAGGAATTAGTAGTATGAATCACATTAGAGGTATGAGAAGGCAATGGATCAGTAAAAATCTTAAGATTTTGGTTAGGAGGAGCTACAGATGTGTTGCCTTTATCATTCACACTAGAAATAGAGATAGTATTATTATCAATCAAATCTTGAATTTTACCCTTTAAAGCAAAACATTTTTCAGTATCATGCCCAGGATGACGATGAAATTGACAAAAAGATTTGTTATCAAAATAGGGTGAATTAATCTTTGCAGGATCTATTTGCCTTATAGGAGGAAGGGTAAGCACATTTTGTTCCAATAACTTATTCATAATACTATGCAATGATTCATTCAAAGGAGTAAACTTTCTTTCTTTCTTGAAAAACTTAGAAATAGGAGGCACACCTGATGCTACATTCACATTGTTGTTGATGATGTTTTCATTGAATTTAATGGACTCTCTGTTCGGTTTAAACTTCCCAAATGGTTGTTGACTACTATCACCCTTATCACTCGGAGCCATAGGATTTGCTTGTTCCATTTGACTCAAAGTTAGTTGATAATGGTGAAGAGTTGCACACAACTGTTGGAAAGAAGTAAACTCAGAAAACAAGAGTTTTTCTTTAATATCTTTTTGTAAATTAGAAATAAAGATTCTTTGAATATCATTGTCAGGCACTGGAAAGGAAATTTGAGCATACAAATGCTTATATCTACCAATGAAATCAGTCACTTTTTCTTTAACACCTTGTTTGCAATGCATTAAATCAATCAAAGTAACTTTAGGACTTATATTGTTTTGAAATTGTTGAATGAAAGCATTTGCAAGTTGTTTGAAAGAAGTAATAGAATAGGAAGGCAACGAGCAATACCATTGTAGGGCTTTGTCTCTTAATGTTCTAGTAAACAGTTTTGCAAGCAACCTTTGGTCATAAGCAAAATCAGTACATATTGTTTGAAAGGTCTTAACATGTATTAGAGGATCACCCTTACCATTATAAAGCTCCAAATGTGGAATTTCAACATGTTTAGGGGGGATAGCTCGAACAATGTCAAGAGAAAGTGGGTTCGCAACATCAAATGTGGGCACACTAAACTTAGATTGATTCATAGAGGCAATTTGTTGCTGTAAAGAAGAGACAGTTTGTGCAAGATTGTTAATGGTCACTTCAGTCAAAGAGTTCATATTAGACGTGTTAAATTGTGATGGAGGTGTTATGTTATTGAAAGAAGGTAGAGAGTAAGGTGGTGGGACACTATGATAGTTAGTCATAGGAGATGATTGGACAGGAGGAACACTACAAGGAGGAATGGAAGGGTTAAATGAATTGCCCCCTTGCGTCATGTTCATTTGTGGAGATATAATAGGAACACTTATTGAAGGAATGAATGAAGAAGTCGGATTGAATGAAGGAAGAGGGTTGATTGAAGAAGAGGGTTTGCCCCCATGACTGGTGATCATAGGAGGAATGTCTTGTGTTGAAGTAGTCATTATGTTTGATGTAAAAGTAGGTATACTAGCAATAGGAGTTGTCAAAGGAATAGAATGATTAACTTGAGTAGGAGGTTGTGTATAACCTAAGGTTTCAGCACAACTCTTCATAGGCATCACATTCAAATCCACAATGTGTGCAATACCATGCAAAATATCAATTCCATTCTTATCACTTTGAACCATACATTTTAGACCCTCAATTAATGAAAGAGCTTCACTATCAGGGTATTCTTGAGACATCCATTGTCGAAAATCATCAAATTGGTTATCCAATTTTGAAAGTTGTTCTTCAGAAACCTCATGGAGAGCTTCTTCATCATTAAGAGGATTAGAGGAATTACCCATGTCCTCATTAAAAAGGCCATTCAAATTAGGTTCCATCTCCTCGGTAATAACACCTTGGAAAGACTTAATTCTAAGGCTTCGTCTAATGGGAATAGTGTAAGTAGGGCTTATTGTTGTAAAACTCATGCACTAAAGAAAGAGAGAAGATTTTGAATTTTAGAGGTAGCAAATTTCAATAAAATTAGCCAATCTCCTAGATTTAAGCTGTTAAATACAATCAGGACATTCTCCCGAAATTTTGAAAAAAATGTCTGGGACCATGGCGAATGGAGTGCACACGGTCCTTGCAACTTTTTCCGAAATTTTCAGGGATGAAAGTTATGATGATTTTAAAGCTAATCTGAAAAAATTGAGTGATTTTACGATCTGTAGATAGGCCAAATTAAAGTTGCAATCTCAAAATTGAACCCTACCAAGATTGTTGAAAAATGCAAATTTTGAATTTTGAAAAAGAGAGGGAAACTGAAATTTTGAATTTTATGATTTTAGAGGGAATATCAAAAGCAGCAAGTTTTAAAATTTAAAAGTTGACTCGATTTCATGCAAAATTCAAATTTGAAAGTGGAAATCAAAGTTGTTGCAATTAAACACTTAATTTCAAAAGTCACAAACTGCAAAAATTTGAATAAAACACTGAAATTTCGAATGAATGCTAACACACTTTTCAGATTTAGGACTGTAAGAAACACAATTTTGACATGAATTTTAATTTCAATGATTTTTGAATGATTAGAAGCCTCAATCCAAGCAATCGCTAGACCAACTTTGACTGTAATTTTGAAAGTGTTAAAATTGATAAAATCAGCCAAAATTCTAGATTTTAGCAGAAAAATACAATAAGATCTAGCTCCCGAAATTTCAGAAAAAATGTTGGGGACGATGGCTCTCGGGGTGCACACGGTCCTCAGTTTTGTGGCTACTTTTTGTTTCAACAATTGAAATGCTTTGTATGCCTACTCAGTCCATTCAAACTTAGTTTTAAGACCTCCTTTTATGGTGTCAAGGACTGGTGCACATATGCCACTGAAGTTCCTCACAAATTTCCTATAGAATTGAGCTAATCCATGGAAACTCCTTACCTCAGTCCATGTTTTAGGTGCAGGCCAATTCAAGATTGCCTCTACTTTGCTTGGATCCATCTTCAAGGTTCTTTTAGACACCACAAATCCTAGGTAAACCGGCTCTTTCTTCAAGAAGTCACACTTCTCTAGGTTGATGCATAACTTCTCCTCATGCAACCTTTCTAAAACTGGCCTCAAATGCTCAAGGTCCTCTTCCTTGGTTCTACTATAGATAAGAATGTCATCTAGGTACACTACCACAAATCTGCCTATGAAATCCTACTACACCTCATTCATCAACCTCATGAAGGTGCTTGGGGCATTAGTAAGCCCAAATGGCATCACAAGCCACTCATACAATCCCTTTGTCATCTTGAAAGCAGTCTTCCACTCATCACCCTCCTTAATTCTTATATGGTGATAGCCACTTTTAAGGTCTAGCTTGGTAAAATACATAGCCCCTCCTAAACAGTCCATTAGATCCTCTATTCTAGGAATAGGAAACGTATACCTTATGGTAATCCTATTGATTTCTCTTGAGTTAGTGCATAGTCTCCACTTACTTCCTTTTTTTGATGCTAGCACTGTAAGGAAGTTAAGTAGCGGAAATAACTTCCTACACTAACCTTGAGAGGAGGGTAATGCAAAACTTTTTCAGATCGTTACAACAGTTACCAAAAAATAGAAATAGATATAATAGCATTCATACCACAACATAGTGATTTATGTGGGGAAAACCCTTTCGGGAGAAAAACCCCACACTCCAAAAGCAGCTCAATATTTTATTCAGCAATCAAAAACAAATTATAACATACTTGCAGAGCAAGCTCTTCGCAGGAGTACCACTAATCAGAGATTCAGAGGCAACTCAATAGCCATAAGACTCTTACACCCAACCTCTATCTCACACACCTCATAAATAGGAGATACAATACAAGAAACCGTCAAACGGTATTACAAAACCATGGGCTAAAACCACCCAATAAGGTGTAGCCGACCTTATCTCCCTTCTAGATGCCCTATGACATGTTAAAGCACACATCAACATGTGTCGCTCCCTTTTACAGCTCATTTATGTATCCGATACAAATTATTTTTCCTATTTCAGGAGTACAAACTTCCGGAGGCCATAACTTGAGAACCGGGTGTCCGATTGACGAACCGTTTGAAGCGCCGGAAAGCTCGCGAAGTGCTCTATCACCTCGTAATTGGCTATGCCAATTACGACCACTTTTAAGGGCGTTTCGGAGCCTCTAAAGCCTCCAAAATTAAGTTTAAACATTTTATCGCACCCCTCCAAGATGAAAACTTTAATATATTCAAAACTAGCTGTGACCTTGCGACGCAACTTTACCGGAATGCTTATCTAGCCAACCAGAAGCTTTAGGGAGAGTTTCACACCATTTTGTGCTCAAATAAAAACTTACTATAAATAGTAACCTCGCATAAATGCAAGGTTGAGACACCATTTTTCCCAACAAATCTCGCAATTGTCGAACACCTTGCAGGAGTGGAAGGGAATGTCAACACAATGAATCAATTGCTAGGGGCCATAAGGCCCATAGACTCTGAACACCATCTGAACTTCTCTATGCTCACAGCCTTAGTTAAAGCATCTGCAACATTCATCAAAGTTTCCACCTTAACCAGCTTCACCCTACCATCTTCGACCATATCTCTAACAAAATGATACTGAACATCAATATGTTTGGTCCGGGCATGAAATGTTGGGTTCTTAGCTAGGCTAATTGCACTCTGACTGTCACAGTAAACTGTCACTGTACCTTGTTTATTCCAATATCCGAACATAGTCTCTTAAGCCAAATGGCCTCTTTACAAGCATGAGTAGCTGCCATATACTCTGCTTCAGTAGTGGATAAAGCAACTACAGCCTGTCGCTTACTCATCCAACTAATTGTACCACCAAACAAAGTAAACACATAAGCACTGGTGGATCTTCTGCTATCAATATCACCTGCCCAATCTGAATCCACATAACCATGGATATCAAGGGAAGTCATGTCTCCAACTGAATTACCATGATAACACAAAGAATACTCTGAAGTACCCTTCAAATATCTGAAGACTCTTTTGACTGCATCCCAATGAACTCTACCAGGATTAGACATATATCTAGAAAGTACTCCCACTACTTGGGCAATGTCTGGTCTAGTACAGACCATAGCATACATCAAGCTTCCAACCGCACTCTGGTAAGGCACTCTGCTCATGTCTTCCTTCTCCAATGGGGATGTAGGACAATCTGAAACAGATAGTTTCGTTCCAACTGTAAAAGGAACACTTAATGGTCTACAATTCTGCATGTTGAACCTCTATAACACTGAATTCACATACTTACTCTGGCCTAGCCATAGCTTTCTGTTCACCCTATCTCTTCTAATTTCCATCCCAAGAATGTGCTTTGCTGCACCAAGATCTTTCATTTCAAATTTAGCAGTGAGCTGAGACTTCAGTTCTGAAATCATACCTTTCCCTTTACCAATGAATAACATATCATCAACATACAATGCAATGAATAAGAAATGATCACCATCAGATTTATAATAAACACAGTGATCTGATTTAGAATGTTCAAATCCCAAACTCAACACATATGTATCAAATTTCTGGTACCACATCCTAGGACTTTGTTTGAGGCCATACAAAGATTTCTTCAATTTACAGACCAAATTACTTTTGCCTTTCACCACATAGTGCTCCGGCTGTGTCATATAAATATCTTCCTCCAAATCACCATGAAGGAAAGTAGTTTTTACATCCATTTGCTCAACCTCTAAATCATAAGCAGTAGCAATAGAAAGCAAAAATCTAATGGACGTCATTTTTGTAACAGGAGAAAATATCTCACCGTAATCAACACCCTCAACCTGAGAGTAGCCTTTTGCAACCAACCTTGCTTTATACTTCTCAATGCTTCCATCTGAACCAATCTTTTTCTTGAACACCCATTTACAACCAACAAGTTTTCGTCCTTCAGGCAATGGTACAAGATCCCATGTATCACTCTTTTTCAAAGCTGCCATTTCTTCCTCCATAGCAATCTTCCAGGATTCTGCATCATTCATACCTAATGCCTCTTCTACAGATTTCGGTTCATCCACACTAGTATTCAGAGCAAAAATACATCTCCAATCATTAGGTGAATACCTTTCAGGTGGTTGTCTATGTCTTGTAGACCTTCGAACAAGCTGAGTTGGAGGTTCTTCCTCCTCTTCTGAAGATTCAGAGCTAGACGAGCTCTCCTCAACTTCTTGCTTATCTAGGGGTCTCGATTCAACTCTTTCAGGTGTAGAAGGAAGTTGAATCACATATTCTTTTTTAGTCTGTTCTGGCTGCAATGTAACAGAAGGAGACTTAATTTCTCTAAAAATAACACTTCTACTATGAATTACCTATTGTGCAACAGGGTCCCAAAGCTTGTATCCTTTCACACCATAACTATACCTGATGAAGATACATTTCACAGCCTTGTTCTCCAACTTTGTTCACTTCTCCTTTGGCACATGTGCATATGCCTCACAACCAAAAACTCTAAGATGTCTCAATGAAGGCTTGTGACCTGACCATGCTTCCATAGGCGTTTTATCAACAAGAGCTGATGTAGGAGACCTATTAATCAGGTAGCAAGCAGTGGCAACAGCTTCAGCCCAAAACTTTTGTTCGAGACCAGCACCACTCAACATACTCCTAGCCTTCTCCATCAGTGTCCTGTTCATTCTTTCTGCAACTCCATTCTGCTGTGGAGAATACGGAGTTGTCTTCTACCTGTTAATTCCACGGTCTTTACAGAATCTATCAAAATCATTAGAGCAAAACTCATCGCCATTATCAGTTCTCAAACATTTTATTTTCTTTCTAGTCTGCAACTCAACCATTGCTTTAAATTCTTTAAAATGACTAAAAACTTCAGATTTGCTCTTTAGAAAATAAACCCATGTCCTTCTACTAAAATCATCAATAAATGAAACATAATATGTGGATTTTCCAATCCAAGAGACATCTACTGGACCAAACACATCAGAATGGATAAGATCCAAAACACCACAAGTTTTATGAGAACTAGAGTAAAACTGAACACGGTTTTGTTTTCCATAAATGCAATGCTCACAGAAATCAAAGTCAAGATTACAATCATTCAAACCTTCAACAAGGTTTTTATTTTTCAAGGTCCGTAGACCCTTTTCTCCAATGTGGCCAAGTCTCTGGTGCCATAACATAGTCTTCTCTGCAGGTAACTTTGCTTCAGACGAAAGAGCACCCTTAGGTACCCAAAAACCATTTCCATTTGCTAAAGGTGAAACCTTCAAATCTTCCAGTGAAGTATCCGCAGATTTACTTTTTACAGAAGTGCTATTACACTCAACAGTGTATGCTTCAAGCTTATACAAAGTGCCAAACCTGACACCTCTAGCAACTACCATAGCACCCTTAATCATCTTACATCCTGCTTCAGAAAAGACTACCTGCACACCCGCATCTATCAGTTTGCTCACAGATAACAGGTTTCATTTTAATCCAGGGATATGCAGCACACCATTAATCCTTTTTATTCTACCATCAGAAAACCTGATTCTAACTTTACCTCGACCAACAATGTCTAGAGGTGAATCATCACCCAAGTGCACCTTACCTCCATTAAATCCTTCATATTTAGAAAACCAATCTCTATTGGAAGTCATATGAAAAGATGCACTTGAGTCAATTAGCCAGGCATCATTACCTGCATGAGTCACCAAAGCCGCAATAAAAGCATCGCCATCTTCCTTGTCGGACTCAGAATCAGAATCGAACTTTTTCTTTTTCTTCTTCTTCTTTTCTTCTTTGCAGTCCTTACGGATGTGACCCAGTTTACCGCAGTTCCAGCAAATGACTTTGGACTTTCCAGGAGATTTAGATCTCCCTTTGGATTTGGACTTGTCGCGCTTCTCATTCTTCTTGCCTTTCTCCTTAGGTCTTCCACGAACGGTTAGGGCTTCCTTTGAACTGATGGATACCTTCCTTCGCATCTCTTCACCGAGTAGGGCACCCACCACATCTTCAAATTTCAAAACAACAGAAGTACTACCGATAGCCATAACAAGAGAATCCCATGAATCAGGCAAAGAACAAAGCAAGATCTGACATTTCTCCTCCTCGTCCATCTTAACACTAATGGATACTAATTGAGCCACCAACATATTGAATGCTTCCAGGTGGTCTGCAATTCATCCACCCTCTTCCATCTTCAAGGAATACAATTTCTTTCTTAAGAAAATTTGATTTAATAAAGATTTCACTTGATACATCTCACCAAGCTTAGTCCATAGCTTCTTTGCAGAGTTCTCTTCATGGACATTGATTAGAACAGAGTCTGCCAAGCACAGTCTGATTAGACCCTTGGCTTTTCGGTCCATAACGTCATATTGAGCTGCCGCAGTAGGATCTGAGGGCCTTTGGACATTCGCATCAACAACATCCCAAAGATCTCAATCTATTAATAGATCTTCCATCTTCAGCTTCCACATCTCAAAATTACTTCCATTAAATTTCTCCACTCTATTCTCCCTGATGAACTCGCCATCTGAATATTCCTGCAACAAGATCAAAAAGTGTCTTCTGCACAAGCTCCCACTCAAATCTGGATTAGTTCAAAAAACCCAACTGCCCAGAATTGAAACCAAAGGTGATCAGGCTCTGATACCACTTGTAAGGAAGTTAAGTAGCGGAAACAACTTCCTACACTAACCTTGAGAGGAGGGTAATGCAAAACTTTTTTAGATCGTTACAACAGTTACAGAAAAATAGAAATAGATATAATAGCATTCATACCACAACACAGTGATTTACGTGGGGAAAACCCTTTCGGGAGAAAAACCCCACACTCCAAAAGCAGCTCAATATTTTATTCAGCAATCAAAAATAGATTACAACATACTTGCAGAGCAAGCTCTTCACAGGAGTATCACTAATCAGAGATTCAGAGGCAACTCAATAGCCATAAGACTCTTACACCCAACCTCTATCTCACACACCTCATAAATAGGAGATACAATACAAGAAACCGTCAAACGGTATTACAAAACCATGGGCTAAAACCACCCAATAAGGTGTAGCCAACCTTATCTCCCTTCTAGATGCCCTATGACATGTTAAAGCACACATCAACACGTGTCGCTCCCTTTTACAGCTCATTTATGTATTCGATACAAATTATTTTTCCTATTTCAGGAGTACAAACTTCCAGAGGCCATAACTTGAGAACCGGGTGTCCGATTGACGAACCGTTTGAAGCGCCGGAAAGCTCGCGAAGTGCTCTATCACCTCATAACCGGCTGCACTGGTTATGGCCACTTTTCAGGGCATTTCGGAGCCTCTAAAGCCTCCAAAATTAAGTTTAAACATTTTATCGCACCCCTCCAAGATGAAAACTTTAATATCTTCAAAACTAGCTGTGACCTTACGACGCAACTTTACCGGAATGCTTATCTAGCCAACCAGAAGCTTCAGGGAGAGTTTCACACCATTTCGTGCTCAAATGAAAACTTACTATAAATAATAACCTCGCATAAATGCAAGGTTGAGACACCATTTTTCCCAACAAGCACTACCGGGAATGCACATGGCCTGATGCTCTTCTTAATCAGTCCTTGTTCCAACAACTCTTGCACTTGCCTTGCTACTTCCTTATTTTGATCAAGTGTGATCTTATATGCAGCCTTGTTAGGTAAGGATGCACTAGGAATAAAGTCTATTTGATGACTTATAGACCTTCTTGGTGGGAGTGTTGCAGGTGCTCCATCACTCACTATGTCCTTATACTCTTGCAACATGTGCTTCACCTCCTTGGGTATCTCTGTCAATAACTTGTCTTCTTTCTCCTTTGGTTTCAAAAAGATGGCACACTTCACTATCTCCTCCTCATGTACCAAATTTAAGAACTCTTTACCAATAGCCATTAAAACACTAGGTGTTATTGAAGTGCCCTCTTCATCCTCTGTCAAAGAGTAAATCTTGAAGGTCTTGCTATCCTTCTTAAATGATGTGGAGTTCTCCTCTCCATCATATATCACCTTCCTATCAAATTGTCAGGGTCTTCCTAGCAATAAGTGACATGCATCCATAGGTAACACATCACAAAGGATCTTATCCTTGTATCCTCCAATAGAAAACTCTATCCAAGTCTGCTCATTGACTAGCACACTCTGTCCTTTGTTCAACCAAGTCACCTTGTAAGGATTGGTGTGGGGTATTCTTGTGAGTTTCAACTTCCTAACTACCTCTTGTGAGATGATGTTGTTAGTTGAGCCTATATCAACTATCACCTTGCACACTTTACCAAGAACTTTGCATCTCACCCTAAACAATTCTCTCTTATGTTTGGGTTCCTCCTTAACTAGCTATCTGATCAAAATCCTATTGAACATCAGATTCTCACCAAATTCTGATTCAATCTAGTCCACATCTGGTGTCTTGCTGCTTGAAGAGTCTTCTTGTGCATAAGCAACCCTCTTTCCACTATTTGATGTAGTAGGCTTGTCAAGGCATCTATATGTCGGGTGTCCCAATTGTCCACAATTGTAACACTTCATTGTTGCAAAATAGGAGTTACCTTTTTTGGTACCTCTACCCCTATTTGGACCACCTTGTGCACCACTTCCTCTAGAATGTCCTACTTTGAGATTGGTTTCGCTACCATGCTTAGTCAACTTGGCTTCTCCTTGGTTCCTCTGCTCATTTGTCTTGCTTTGGTAACCACCTCGATGATTCACTTGGTCTCTACCTCTACCTCTACCCCTATTATTGGAGTCTCCTTTCCTTTTGTTCCTCTCTTCTACCTTGACAGCAAGCTGATGACATTTCTGCACAATAATAGGAGTCCATAGGCTTATCTCCTCCTGAATGTTCCACTTTAGGCCGCTTAGATACCTAGCCACCTTAATAGATTCTTCTTGAACTTTAGATCTAAGACATATCTTTTGAAACTCTTCGGTGTAAGAGGTTACTTCAAGATCTTTTTTCTTTAATCCTTGTCTCTTCTTATGAAGTTGGACTTCTTAATCCTCTGGTAAGTAGTTCTCCTTAACCTTACTCACCATAGCCTTTCCATTTGCAATAGGTAGCTTTCCCATCCTAACCCTTTCTTCTTGTAGGTACTTCCACCATGTCAAAGCTGCTCCCCTTAATCTTGACTTGGCAACTTTAACCTTCTAAGCCTCTGTCAGTCCTTCACACTCAGAGTGGTTTTCCATGTCCTCAATCCATTCCATAATAGTGTCTATGTCCATTCTTTCACTGAAATGTTGCAATCCTTCAAAAGCTTTGGTGTTCAAAGCCTTAATAGCCTTCACAAAAGGTCCTTCATTGAACAAGGGATCTAGTTCAAGAATTATGTCATCTATGTCTATAGTTCTCTTTCCTTTACCCTTGGTGTCTTCATCCCAACGTTCATGTGTTCTCTGATCCACCACTTCCTGCAATTTAACCCTTATCTCACTCATTGTTGCTTCAAGGAGTCTATTTTTCTCCTTCCGCTCTTCTACTTCTCTAGCTAGCTCTACATTAGTAAGCATTCTACTCTCCCCTATTGATTCACCAGTATATAGAGACATACACAGTCAAACAAGTCTTTTACTTGCTCTGATACCAATCTGATGGGATGGTTTCAGGATAGACTAGCCTAGTCTATGCTCTTGGATCCTTTCCTTGGATCAGCTGGTGTTCTATACACACCCTAGGGTCTCTAGGACTTCCCTTTGCTTGAGGAATCCCCTGACCTTTCCCAATCCACCCACCAATGAGTTGCAATGCTACTCCTATGGTCTCACGTACTCATGAGACTCAAAACCCCTTACTCTGGCTAAACAGGGCTAATCTTGTTCCACACTTTCCAAGGTCTTAGCAAGGTTCAATCAGGTCTTAAACCATGTTTTATGTCCCTCCATGTGCCCCCAAGAAGTTTCTACCTTCATCCTTCCTACCGATTTCATTGTTTTGTGTTTATGCTTACAAAACAGGGCTACAAGGATTAGGACCAATTAGACCTCCTACCCAGTCCTTTAGGGATTTTTCTCACAAACGATGCATACACAACCCAAACTCCCAAAATGGACTACCAATAAATTGTCAAGGGCTCAAGGATTTTCTAGGTTTTGGGCCTCCAAGTGGCCGTATAGTGCCAAGGGCGAATTTTGGGGGTTTTAAGGGTTTTGTGAGGGTTTTGTGGTCTGCTTGGGTCACAATGAAGGTTTTGTGTGTTAGACACCTTTTTTGGATTGGTGGAGGCTCCTCCTTCACACCAATGATGCTCTTAATACTCCTCTACACCTCCTCCAATGGATGTACTCTCCTCTTTCAAACCTTGCTCTCCAAGATCTCTGCAATCTAACCTCTCCTAACCAGGCATTGTCTAGTCTCGCCTAGGAGTGGGTCTTTGCTTGGCCTTCTTGCATTTTTAAGGGCCTGACTTTTTTTATAGTATGGTACAAGATCTGCACTCTAATTCCCCATGGTTTCATGATGGTTCCACAATGAGGAATGGAGTTATGCAGCCATTTACACAATCCTGTCCAAAACTGGACAATAAGAAGATAGTTTACAAATTATTTACAAACACACTCAATCTACAAGTAAAAACCTAAGCTAATTGTTTGAAATGAAAGTATTTACATGATGAAAAACATTCCACATAGTTTGGGATGTTTCTCAATCCATTAACTTGCTTGGTTGTTTCATTCAAACCGACTAGTAACAGTTTTATAGTCTCAGACTAGTCTTTTTGCTTAGGCTATACAATATCTGACATCCAAACCACCGATTTAGGGTTTTCAAATACTTATACCACCTTTTCCTTAGTTGGGGTGCCAAAATTAGGGCCCTCCATGCACAACAAGGGTCTATGACCATTTTGGGTGGAAAAGTTGCTTGACAACTTTTAAAAGTTGTCATGCAACTTTTGCATCTTTTGAGCAACTTTGCCATTGTTGCTTTTCATGACTCCTAGTCCTATTTTGGGCTATCCTAAGGACATCAACATGCCAATAAGGCCTAACACACACTCTAGGCACACTCAACCTCTCCTGCACAAGAAATCACAACAAACTCAATAAGGACCTAAAACTAGGACCTAGTCTAGCACACATGAGCTCATGGCTCTTATTCATGTACAATGGATTCTAAAGAAGCATAATACCAACAAAACAAAGAAAGAGAAGGAGTTTGGAAGGGTGCTCCTACACCACTTGTTCTATCTTCATCTATTTTAATCCTTGAGATAGTCCTAGCCCTCTTAGAAACTTTATCTTTGGTAGGAGTCAATTGACTAAAATCAAAATCATTTGGGGTGATGACATGTTTCTTCCTTTTGAGTACAATGGTTGCCAACCATAGATGGAGATTCAATGTATCTTTCTCCATACCTACAAATAGAGTTTGAACAATCTCAGTTTTATTTTGTACCTCAATGGATACAATAGAGGGTGTCTAAGTTTGGATTGCAGCTATAGTCTCAACATTTGATACTTAAGTCTTGAAAAAAGATATTAGCTTATCAAAATCTAGAACATTAATTTATCAAGCATAGAAATGGAAACATCAGACAAACTTGGAAAGGAAGATTCAAAAACATTCTCAAGATTATCATGAGGAGTGTCTAGGATAGACTTAGTAGTAGATGAAGAAGGAATATACTAGATATAAACAAAGGGAGTAAAAGATTCTACAACTGTATAGTGGAAAAGGTATAAACATTGGTGTATACACCTAAAAATGGTCTAAATATAATTAATTGAATAAGAAATTCTCTCAATTAATCTCCCTCCCCAATTTAATTAAATTCACTAAGCAATTTGATTAAATATCCCCTTTCATCTACTTATTAATAAATCTAAGGATTTATTAAATAGGTTCATCTCACCTCTTTAATTAATTAATTCAAATTAATTAATTTCCCCCATCCAAATTCATTTCTTCTAAATCCTAATTAATTAAAACAAATAAAATCAATGAGTTGTTGAGATTAATTATCCTTTTCCTATTATTTGAATTTCTAAATTCAAATTCTCCTAACTTCTACCACTCCTAAACCTAACCATTCCTAAACCTAACCCATTCTACCTACCACCATATCCCCTTTCATCCAACATCTTCTATAACCTTTGTGACACTTGTCACTAAGTGTTCCCTTTAATCCAACCCCCTTTTCCAACCTCCTCCAATTCAACCATTGATATCTTTAGATCAATCTCAACCGTTGATTCATGCCATCTCACCCCTAGCCTTGGGAAATCCTATAAATAGACCTCATTTTGGAGCAATATTGGTCCAATTTCATGACCCAATTTCACATGATTTTTGCATATCATTTGATCCCATCTCATTTGCATTTAACCATTGTTACTATATGCATCTAGCTTATAGTTTATCATTTCTTAGCAATGTTATCATGCTCATTTTAGTTTAAATATTAGATTAATCATGCTAGATCAATCATTAATGTAGCTTAATCATGCTATTCTTGCTAGATCATGCATTTTCAGCATTCAAATCTCCATCTAAGTGTAGTCAAGTCACTGGAATTTGCATATTAAGATCTGAGAGAAAAAAAATACTCACATTTACTAGGAGGAAATAAGTCGATTAGCTATGGTTTTACTTTTCATTGTTTTAATTTACTAACCATTGATTGTAATGATTTATTAAGTGCATTGTGGTTGTAGGTACAGGTACACTTCACAGAGCACGACAATTGGTATCAAGAGAAACAATTGAAAAGACAATAGGAGTGGATACGATTATGACTTGACAAGAGAAGATATTTGTAGTGTTGCTGGAGGGATAAGTTCAATGTCTAGAATAGCTTGGGATTCTTCTAAATCCCCGTCCTGCACTTGAGCTTGTTTTCATGTATAAATGTATATATACATTTGTATGTATACACATATATACATATATACATGTATATATATATATATAGATATATACATATAGATGTATTTATGTATATACATCTATATGTATACATATATACATACACACACACACACATATATACATATATATATATATATATATATGTATGTATGTATATATATACACATACGTATATATGTATATATATACATACATATATATTAATGGAGTTGAGAAAAAATCAACTCTACAACTCACAAAGATCACCTGCATGCAAACCTGTCACAGAAGGAGAGAAGCAAAAAAAACTATGGGGGTCAGAATTCAGAGACCCAGAAAAGAGAAGTCATATTGATTGTGCAACAAAAATGCAATTCAATAATTACTGTTGTTATGAAAATACAAGGAGAGAATCCTTATAAGAGGATACTCGAAACCCTACAACAGTAATTATTGAATTGCATTTTTGTTGCACAATCAATATGACTTCTCTTTTCTGGGTCTCTGAATTCTGACCCCCATAGTTTTTTTGCTTCTCTCCTTCTGTGACAGGTTTGCATGCAGGTGATCTTTGTGAGTTGTAGAGTTGATTTTTTCTCAACTCCATTAATATATATGTATGTATATATATACATATATACGTATGTGTATATATATACATACATACATATATATATATATGTATATATGTGTGTGTGTGTATGTATATATGTATACATATAGATGTATATACATATACACATATATACATATATACATGTATATATATATATATAGATATATACATATAGATGTATATATGTATATACATCTATATGTATACATATATACATACACACACACACACACATATATACATATATATATATATATATGTATGTATGTATATATATACACATACGTATATATGTATATATATACATACATATATATTAATGGAGTTGAGAAAAAATCAACTCTACAACTCACAAAGATCACCTGCATGCAAACCTGTCACAGAAGGAGAGAAGCAAAAAAACTATGGGGGTCAGAATTCAGAGACCCAGAAAAGAGAAGTCATATTGATTGTGCAACAAAAATGCAATTCAATAATTACTGTTGTTATGAAAATACAAGGAGAGAATCCTTATAAGAGGATACTCGAAACCCTAAAGGTAAAAACCTTAAAGAATTATAATATTCCTAAGTTTAGCTTAAGCGTAGAGCATAATAGACTAATAATTAAATAAATAATTATTAGCTAATAAAAGATAACTCTAACACCCCCCCACCCCCTTTAAGATGAACTTAGGGAGTAACTAAAAACAACTGAGGACTAAAAATACATGTAAAAAATGCAAGAAAGCAACAATGAGTTCCAACAACTAGGCTTGATGAGGTACCTAAGTACAATAAAATCTTTGTAAAGTGGAGAAAAATGAGAAAACCTTGTGGGAAGAAAAATACTTTCCAAGAAGAGATTAAAACTCAAGTGAAGGACTAAGAAGCCTCCAAACAAGAGTGTTGTAGAAGATAGGAACAAAAAAGGCCAAAGAACACCACTGAAACATGGAATAGCTGCAAACATTGTCAAAGAGTAACTTCTGATTTGAAGAACCTCCTCTGAAATAGAACATGACCAGGTAGAGAAGACTGTAATCTGCACGAGTGCCCTTAAATGACACTAATCGAATTAGATGGAAAACAAAGGCAAACAATTTAACTCAAAGATACAAATGACATGAAACACCAAAGCCTAAAGAGTTGATCAATCAAACTAAGGAAGCATTATAACAATAGGACAAACCTCCCCATAATGCTAAAAAGGCAGAGGGACAAGTACACTGAAAAGAATAGGCAACAAGAACTGCATGATGAAGAACTAGGAACATAGAAGGTGCAGAGAAAGTACATAGTATCGTGGAAGGAACACTAACTTGACACACATGATGAGGTTAAAGTCATGGAAGGAACACTCATGTGACAAAGATAGATGGAAAAAAAAAGGCAAACATCAACCCCCCCTTGGCACTTTATAAGTAGTGCATGTACAATAAGACACAAGATGTGCAAGATCCCAAGTATATAATGCATGATGGCACTTTATCTCAATGCATTTTCATAAATAAAATTATACAATGATCAGAAGAGATAGAGGACTGAAAACAAAAAGAACAACCAAAGACAAGACATTCTACTCAAAGAAAGAGATCTCAGGACCTGAAACATCCAAGATATTCACCAGAGTGCTGAAAAGAAAAGATTTGAATAAAATATACTTGGAGAAGAATATGGAAATAAAAAAGAACAATCTCTTCAATGATATAAAGTTTTCAAAAAATGAAGTTCAGATGCCCAAGTTATGTCTCCCAGAGTGCAACAAGGAACCTCTCGCTTTGATAGAAAAAAATGCCATCAAGAAAGAAAAATCAAAAGTTCAAACCTCCAAATTTAGATAGAACTCGGAAATATATTTCCGACGATATAATATTTTTGTAAAAGTGCCTCCGTATGACCAAGTTACAGCCAAAAGGAAAAAAAAAACCCTCTTATAGGGCATTATTATATATCAAAATTCATGGAATCAGCCTTCCGAATCCAACTGTGAGGTCCTTTTGGCACCAAACTGTACCAAAAAATAATCTACCCACATAAATGAAAAAAAGAAATTGTACAAAACCCCGAGTACACATATCTAAAAAATGAGGCCCAAAATCTCTCATGAAGAGAACAGGGACATGCAGATTCGGAGCTTTGATATCATAATGGAGTTGAGGAAAAATCAACTCTGCAGCTTCCAAAGATCACCAGCATGCAAACCTCTCACAGAAGGAGAGAAGAAAAAAATTTGTGGAGGCCAAAATTCAAAGATCCAGAAAAGAAGAGTCATATTGATTGTGCAACAAGAATGCAATTTAATAATTAGAGTTGTTATGAAAATACAAAGA
The DNA here is from genome assembly GCF_030272615.1 of Cryptomeria japonica. Lineage (NCBI taxonomy): Eukaryota > Viridiplantae > Streptophyta > Pinopsida > Cupressales > Cupressaceae > Cryptomeria > Cryptomeria japonica. Next base: position 715,827,498 of record NC_081405.1, on the reverse strand, counting down.
GAAAATCCTTATAAGAGGATAATCAAAACCTTAAAGAATTATAAGATTCCTAAGTTTAGCTTAAGCATAGAGTATAATAGACTAATAATTAAATAAATAATTATTATCTAATAAAACATAACTCTAATATATATATATATGTGTGTGTGTGTGTGTATATATATATATATATATATATATATATATATGTTGCATCCTAAAATTGTGACACTTGCAATTTTGACTGCATTTGGGTCTTTACGATGGCGATGCAACGTTAAACCTGAATGGAGACCCCGAAACTTGCTTGTGACACCAAAAACTGCATTTTTCTGCACCCTGGCCTGATCCCTCCTTGCACCCTGTTGTCCCGGGAGGTGGGACCATGGCGCCCAGCGCCCTGGTCCTTCAGGACTAGGGCGCCCAATGCTCTGGTCCCCCAAGACCATGGCGCCCAGCACCCTGGTCCCTGGCCCTATTTTGGGCCCGGTCTCTTTTGGGCATCGAGTCTTTAAGTTTGCAATTCGGGAAATAATGTTTCCTGGTCGGCCTAAGGTCAAGAAAATCAGTCTATCAGCCCTAATTGACAAGTATATAAACTACTTTTCCTCTCCTAGAGAAAAAGGGGAGGAAATAAGCAAGAGCAAGATGCGGAAGCGATATTCAAACATTCAAACATTCAAGCATTCAAGTATTCCTTCAAGCAATTGAGCATTCTAAGTCTCCATTCAAGGCTAGGTGTTGCATTCAAGACAAGGATTCAACCATTGAAGAGGAGATCACTTACAACACATAACATACAACATACATTACACCTTCACATGTAAGAATACAAATATTCTTACAAGAAGGTATCAGTACTTGTTTACATTACAAACATTTACATTTACAACATTCTCATTTCTTGGTTAATTCCAAAATCGGGGTTTGACCTAAAGGCAAACCCCTCATCCCTAACCCCCCAATCGTCCTCTCTTTTCTATGTGTAGGTTGCAGGTACGCGGCTATAATTGAAGATCTGGAATCCTTGTGCAGAGACGAATAGATCCACCTTCGTTTTGCAGATTTTTCGGAGGACCGTGTGCACGTCGGGTGCCATCGTCCTGTCAACTTTCACTCAAATTTGCAGAACAACACCGTCTTGGCATTTTACTGCTAATTCCAGGTCCGCAGCTTCATCCCGTATCCCTATCTCTGTTTATAAGAGAATCTTTCCTACTTTACATGCATTCCTAGTTCAATCTTTCTATCTACATTCTTTACAAAAGAGGGTATCCTTGCTATCACAACCCTTGAAACTCATTTAGAATCCAATCTTGCATTGTGTGGGATTGGATCTTGTGGGTTTCAACCCCTCTTTTGAATGTAAAGTCTCTCCTAAGTGAAAACCATCAACCCTAGTGACTCTCCCTTCTCTCTCCTTGGAGTTGGGGAGGGGAGAACAACTAGGGTTTGATTTTTTCCGCTTTACATTTTGGTGAACCCGACGTGAACATCCTCATTCTGATTATTCATGGTTAGATCTGAAAATTTTGTTTCCTTAATTACATTTTTCATGTTTGATCTTGTGCAAATTTTAGAGGTTGATTGCATAAAAACCCTAAAATTTTCTTTTTAGTAATTAAACTTGTGAAATGTTTAATTGTTAATGCTTGTTTCAGATTTACCCTTCTATTGCAAATTGTCAAATCATATTTGTGCTTTAATTCTGAAAATTAAGTGGTTAAATGTCAAAACCCTAATTTTTAAAACCTTCGTGATTCAACCTTTGACTGATAATTTCACTAATCAAAACACCTCCAAATCCGCTGTAACTTTGGATTCCACAATAAAATCACAATATCTTTCATCCATAAAAATTTGGAAAAAAGTTGCGAGGACCGTGTGCACCCTGAGCGCCATCGTCCCCGACATTTTTTCCGAAATTTCGGGAGCTAAATCTTACTGTATTTTTCTGCTAAAATTCAGAATTTTGGCTGATTTTATCAATTCTAACACTTTCAAAATTAAAGTCAAAGTTGGTCTAGTGATTGCTTGGATTAAGGCTTCTAATCATTCAAAAATTGTTGAAATTAAAATTCATATCAAAATTGTGTTTCTTACAGTCCTAAATCTGAAAAGTGTGTTGGCATTCATTCGGAATTTCAGTGCTTTATTCAAATTTTTACAATTTGTGACTTTTGAAATTAAGTGTTTAATTGCAACAACTTTGATTTCCACTTTCAAATTTGAATTTTGCATGAAATCGAGTCAACTTTTAAATTTCAAAACTTGCATTGCTTTTAGTATTCCCTCTAAAATCATAAAATTCAAAATTTCAGTTTCCCCCTCTTTTTCAAAATTCAAATTTTACATTTTTTAACAATCTTGGTAGGGTTCAATTTTGAGATTGCAACTTTAATTTGGCCTATCTACAGATCATAAAATCACTCAATTTTTTTAGATTAGCTTTAAAATCATCATAACCTTCATCCCTAAAAATTTCAAAAAAAGTTGCGAGGACCATGTGCACTCCGTTCGCCACGGTCCCGGACATTTTTTCCGAAATTTTGGGAGATTGTCCTGATTGCATTTAACAGCTTAAATCTAGGAGATTGGCTGATTTTATTGAAATTTGCTACCTCTAAAATTCAAAATCTTCTCTCTTTCTTTAGTGCATGAGTTTTACAACAATAAGCCCTACTTACACTATTCCCGTTAGACGAAGCCTTAGAATTAAGTCTTTCCAAGGTTTAATTACCGAGGAGATGGAACCTAATTTGAATGGCCTTTTTAACGAGGACATGGGTAATTCCTCTAATCCTCTTAATGATGAAGAAGCTCTCCATGAGGTTTTTGTAGAACAACTTTCAAAATTGGATAACCAATTTGATGATTTCCGACAATGGATGTCTCAAGAATATCCTGATAGTGAAGCTCTTTCATTAATTGAGGGTCTAAAATGTATGGTTCAAAGTGATAAGAATGGAATTGATATTTTGTGTGGTATTGCACACATTGTGGATTCGAATGTGATGCCAATGAAAAGTTGTGCCGAAACCTTAGGTTATACACAACCTCCTACTCAAGTTAATCATTCTATTCCTTTGACAACTCCTATTGCTAGTATACCTACTTTTACATCAAACATAATGACTACTTCAATACAAGATATTCCTCCTATGATCACCAGTCATGGGGGGAATCCCTCTTCTTCAATCAACCCTCTTCCTTCATTCAATCCGACTTCTTCATTCATTCCTTCAATGAGTGTCCCTATTACATCTCCACAAATGAACATGACGCAAGGGGGCAATTCATTTAACCATTCCATTCCTCCTTGTAGTGTTCCTCCTTTCCAATCATCTCCTATGACTAACTATCATAGTGTCCCACCACCTTACTCTCAATCAATACGTTCTTTCAATAACATAATACCTCCATCACAATCTAACACATCTAATATGAACTCTTCAACTGAAGCAACCATTAACAATCTTGCACAAACTGTCTCTTCTTTACAGCAACAAATTGCCTCTATGAATCAATCTAAGTTTAGTGTGCCCACATTTGATGTTGCGAGCCCACTTTCTCTTGACATTGTTCGAGCTATTCCCCCTAAACATGTTGAAATTCCGCATTTGGAGCTTTGCAATGGTAAGGGTGACCCTCTAACACATGTTAAGACCTTTCAAACAATATGTACTGATTTTGCTTATGACCAAAGGTTGCTTGCAAAACTGTTTACTAGAACATTAAGAGATAAAGCCCTACAATGGTATTGCTCGTTGCCGTCTTATTCTATTACTTCTTTCGACCAACTTGCAAATGCTTTTATTCAACAATTTCAAAACAATATAAGTCCTAAAGTTACTTTGATTGATTTAATGCATTGTAAACAAGGTGTTAAAGAAAGAGGGACTGATTTCATTGGTAGATATAAGCATTTGTATGCTCAGATTTCTTTTCTAGTACCTGACAATGATATTCAAAGAATCTTTATTTCTAATTTACAAAAAGATATTAGAGAAAAACTCCTGTTTTCTGAGTTTACTTCGTTCCAACAGTTGTGCACAATTCTTCACAATTATCAACTGACTGTGAGTCAAATGGAACAAGCAAATCCTATGGCTCCGAGTGATAAGGGTGATAGTAGTCAACAACCATTTGGGAAGTTTAAACCGAACAGAGAGTCTATTAAATTCAATGAAAACATCATCAACAACAATGTGAATGCAGCATCAGGTGTGCCTCCTATTTCTAAGTTTTTCAAGAAAGAAAGAAAGTTTACTCCTTTGAATGAATCATTGCATAGTATTATGAATAAGTTATTGGAACAAAATGTGCTTACTCTTCCTCCTATAAGGCAAATAGATCCTGCAAAGATTAATTCACCCTATTTTGATAACAAATCTTTTTGTCAATTTCATCGTCATCCTGGGCATGATACTGAAAAATGTTTTGCTTTAAAAGGTAAAATTCAAGATTTGATTGATAATAATACTATCTCTGTTTCTAGTGTGAATGATAAAGGCAACACATATGTAGCTCCTCCTAACCAAAATCTTTAGATTTTTACTGATCCATTACCTTCTCATACCTCTAATGCGATTGATACTAATGATTCCTCTGTCTCACCTGATGATCTTGTGTCTATGACTCCGAATGTGATTAACTTTGTAGAGCAGCTGAAAATCCCTAAAGAACCTTCTATCACCTTTGATTCCAGTGAAACTATCAGGGCACCTAATGGTCCTTTATATATAGTTGCAAAAGTCAAGAATACACCTTGTCGTGGAGTGCTTATTGATCCTTCTTGCATGGTTAATGTCATTACTGAAGAAGTTCTTTTTACTTTGCAATTGAATCAAGTGATCTATGATGAAGCAAATGTGGTTGTGAAATTATTTGATGCATTTTCTTCTCCTGCAATTGGTTCTATTACATTACCTATTGAGGTCCATAACAAATCTCTTGATGTAAGCTTTGCTATTATCCCATCGTCCGAACAATTTTGTGTGAAGCTAGGCTATCCTTGGCTATCTTCCATGAAAGCTATTGCTTCTCCTATTCATAAGTGCTTGAAATTTCTCCATAATGGTGAAGTTGTTACTATCAATCATAGTCTCTTTAAACTAGCTGAAAGAACTTCTAGCGTTCCTATTGATTACTTTTGGCCTAAACAATTCCAATCTCTTCCTCCACGAAGTGATCATATTTTCAAATCTTATCAAAAGTGGAAAAAAGATATGATCCTATCTCTAAGTGAACCTAGAACACCCAAACTTGATATTCCTATCGTTCTTGAGAAGGAAGTTCTTCCTTTGAAAGATAAAACTAATGTCTTTCCTCAAGAAGATTCCCAACCCATCCCTATGAATGTGACTATGCCTATATCTAATAAACTTCCTAAAAGTAAACCTATACCTCCTCGTCATGATGGGCTTGGTCTCCTTCCTAAACCAAATATACCTCCCTTATATGGAGCAGTTCCTCCTCCTTCCTCTTATGGAGAGAAGAGACCTTCCTCTTCTCCTATTATTTAACCTAAGAGACCACAACCTAAACACCCAAGTGATAAGGATGAGAACATTCCTCCTCCTCACTCTTCTCAACTTCCTACTAAGACTAGACGAAATCATTCTGCACGTGAATGCCGACGAAAGCATCATCTTAGAGCTCAGGCAGTTGCTTCTCAAACTTTGCAATCCCCAAAAACACCTTCAGCTAGTATTATTCCATTTTCTCCTTAGCCGAAGATTGAGCCAAAATCTCCTAAATATAAGATGCATGATGGTCTTGATCTTGTGCGAGTTAAAGATCCTATTTTTATAAATCTTGATGATGATATAGATGAAAATGTTATTCATGCTGAAAATGTTACTCCTGTTCATTCTGATAGCAAATATGAATATGTTGATGTTGATAAACATTTATCTAACGCATTTTCTAAAGCACTTATCCTAGCTCCTAGACAAGAACAACGTGGCTCGGAACATGAACATAGCCCTTGTTTGGATCTTGTGATAGCTCCATCTGCTGTGTTGGATGTTCCTCCTCTAGCGTGTTTCCTACCTTCCCGAAATATTGATCAGCAAGATCGGGGGGTAGATGACATGCTAGACTAGTTTCATTAGCATAGCAGACTCTCTTCTCCTCTCTTGATCTCTTTTGTTACTTCTTCTATGTGTTATTCTCATTCTCCTATTTGTTGTCCTTAGTGTTGTCTACTTGAGGATGATGCAAAGCATTGAGATCTCTTTTGGTCTCTCTCATGTTGACTCAAAAGACACATGTGTTCCCTTCTTCTAGGTGACCTTCCTTGATTGGGGAATGAAGAACAATTATGCATACATACATATGATATACATGAATTATCATACAGCATACTGACCCTGAGGAAAGCGAAGTCACCTTGTGCTTTGTGTTTTGTGACTATTATCCTTGGGCTTATCTCACACTTGGGGGCTAAATCCTTGTGATAATGTGCTCCTTTCGCTTCTCATGTTTATATGTGTCACTACCTTAAAGCAATCACCCCTGGTGAGGCGTGTACGATCGCTTTAACATAGGGGGGCATACATCCTGCTCATATCTTTTCAAGATACTGGGAATTTCTTGACAAATTTAGCTTTGCCTTGAAAATTTTTGATATCTTTCTTGCATGACTCATAGTGAGGGAACCTTACTACTGACAGTCATGGTTCTCCCTCGTAATCTTCCCTTTTACTTTGTCAATCGAAGTCGTAAGATCCTTAGTCCACTGGGGGCTTGGTGTATCTTGCCTCCTTGACATGGTGAAAGTTTTTCAATGTTGTTTCCTTGTACTTTACTGGAAGTATGAGCGTATGCTTATACTCCCGCTAAAGTGGGGGCTAAATGTAGCATCCTAAAATTGTGACACTTACAATTTCGACTGCATTTGGGTCTTCACGATGGCGATGCAATGTTAAACCTGAATGGAGACCCCGAAACCTTCTTGTGACACCAAAAACTCCATTTTTCTGCACCCTGGCCTGATCCCTCCTTGCACCCTGCTGTCCCGGGAGGTGGGACCATGGCGCCCAGCACCCTAGTCCTTCAGGACTAGGGCACCCAGCGCCCTGGTCACCCAGGACCATGGCGCCCAGCACCTTGGTCCCTAGGCCTATTTTGGGCCCGGTCTTTTTTGGGCATCGGGTCTTTAAGTTTGCAATTTGGGAACTAATGTTTACTGGTCGGCCTAAGGTCGGGAAAATCAGTCTATTAGCCCTAATTGACAAGTATATAAACTACTTTTCCTCTCCTAGAGAAAAAGGGGAGGAAATAAGCAAGAGCAAGACGCGGAAGCGATATTCAAACATTCAAACATTCAAGCATTCAAGTATTCCTTCAAGCAATTGAGCATTCTAAGTCTCCATTCAAGGCTAGGTGTTGCATTCAAGACAAGGATTCAACCATTGAAGAGGAGATCACTTACAACACATAACATACAACATACATTACACCTTCGCATGTAAGAATACAAACATTCTTACAAGAAGGTATCAGTACTTGTTTACATTACAAACATTTACATTTACAGCATTCTCATTTCTTGGTTAATTCCAAAACTGGGGTTTGACCTAAAGGAAAACCCCTCATCCCTAACCCCCCAATCATCCTCTCTTTTTTGTGTGTAGGTTGCAGGTACACAGCTATAATTGAAGATCTGGAATCCTTGTGCAGAGACGAACAGATCCACCTTCGTTTCGTGGATTTTTTGGAGGACCGTGTGCACGTCGGGCGCCATCGTCCCATCAACTTTCACTCAAATTTGCAGAACAGCACCATCTCGACATTTTACTGCTAATTCTAGGTCCGTAGCTTCATCCCATATCCCTATCTCTATTTATAAGCAAATCTTTCCTACTTTACATGCATTCCTAGTTCAATCTTTCTATCTACATTCTTTACAAAAGAGGGTATCCTTGCTATCACAACCCTTGAAACTCATTTAGAATCCAATCTTACATTGTGTGGGATTGGATCTTGTGGGTTTCAACCCCTCTTTTGAATGTAAAGTCTCTCCTAAGTGAAAACCATCAACCCTAGTGACTCTCCCTTCTCTCTCCTTGGAGTTGGGGAGGGGAGAACAACTAGGCTTCGATTTTTTCTGCTTTACAATATATATATTGTGGTACCTGCATGAGAGAGACAAACAACACAAACATGCTAATAAGACATTATGTTAGAGATCAAAATCATTAGAACAAACAAGTGAAATAATAAAGGTCTTAAGCATGTCTCATTGTTCTCTATCTCCAAAGATCCTTCAAATCAAGGTGGCTCTCAGCTTGGAAGAGCACTTGACCTATAAGATGAGTACCAAAAGATCAAGGGATATGTGATGATTCTAATATCAAAATGGATGCAACTATGATCCTAGTGAATGGTCTAGATATGAAACTAGATAATGATATGGTGCAAGGTATTGATATGAAGCTAAAACTCACATGAAAATGGTATTAAAATGACATTAAACTAGCATATAGATGAAGCTAACATGATATTGATAATATGATATATAAAACTAAATGATCTAATTACTATTATCAAATAGATGTTAACAATGCTTGATGAAATGAGACTATAAGTTTGATGCACAAAAGACTTGATTATATGGAGAATGAAGAATGAGAACTCTATTTATAAGGAAAATAAGGAAAATAGGGCAATGGATGGTTGACATTGAATAATATCAACAAGGGCTAGGATTGCAAGTTACTCAATCCATGTTTACATTTTTAACCAATCAAATGGTGACAATTGTCAACAAGAGGTGGCTTGAGAGGAGATGCAAGAGGCATTAAATCCCTGAGAAGACATGAATGTTACCTTAGTAGGTAAGGGTTAAGGTTAGGTTAGAGTTATCCGTTAGGTAAAGCTTTTACCCAATGGGTAAACTCTTGTGCAAGGGTTAATAGGATAACTAGGGTCAAAGCCATTAATGCTTGATGAGACCCTTGGGTTAGATGATGGTTAAGTTAGAGAGAAAGTCTATAACCATGAAGGGAGGGTTAAGTTAACCATTACTGGTTAGGAAGACTTTGGAGGTTAACTTGTTGAGGACATAAAACCTTTAATGCATTTCAAAGACTTAGAGGCATTTTTTTAAAATGACTTCTCTTAAGGAATGTGTAAATGTTTAAGAGATGGATTAGGCTAATTAGGATGATTAGAAGAATCTAGAAGGCTCTAGAAGAGGTTTAGGAGGCAAGTGGGAGATGTAGGATTTTGCAAGTGGGTGAAAAAAAGAATTTAATTAAAATAAAATTAATTTATTTTAATTATTGTTTGCAACTTGCATTTGTAGGATATAAATAAATTGATTTATTTAAATGTGATTTTTAATTTTGCAAGTGGGTGGTTTTAATTAAATGGGCTAGAAGGGGGACTTAATTAAATGTAAATTTAATTAAATGGCTAGAGGAGGAATTTTCATTAAATGTAAATTTAATTAAAAATGATTAGAAGGGGGATTTTAATTAAATGTAAATTTAATTAAAAATGACTTAGATAGAAAAAAGGAAATATTAATCAAATATTTAATTTGGGTAATGGTCAAAATAGAAGAATAGGAATATTAATTAAATCTTAATTTAATTAATTGGAAGAATTAAGTATAATTAAATGAATAAAATTCACTTAATTTGTTGTGCAACTTTTAGATGTCTACATTTTACCTCTCTTTGAGTTAACGTATGACCACATGTTCATTCAAAGAAAAATGCTCAATTTGTCACCAAAATTTTGTGCTATTATGCTATTGCCAAAGTTGTCATATGATTCCTTGGATATGAAAAATTGATTTCGATATGAGATGATGATATGAAACCAATGTCAATATGAAACTGATATGATAATGATGATATACCCCCTCAAGCAATAAATTGAGAAAAAATGTGCTTATCGAGGAGATGACATGAAGTACAGCGACATTTTGGAAAAAAAAGTTGATAATTTGGATTTAAAAAAATTGTTGATTTTTTTTAAATTATTTTTTTAGGATTTTTTGGATTTTAAAAATTTTTGGATTTTTTAAAATTTATCACCCAATAGAATTATTAAAAAGGATATAAAAAATGGAGTGAAGAATATGTGCGTATAGCGTGTACATGCCCCACATATCCACCGAGGCATCACAATCGCTTGTGTCAGCATGGGCTATATAAGCCTCCAAGCGCCCATTTCTACCTCATTTTCACAGTTGTCTTTGGAGCATTGGAGCTTGGATGAGAGAGAAGAGATGGCACCCCCTATCACCATTACCGTTTTGAGCGATTTCATTGATTTGAGAGGCCAACGAAGTATGGCCGAACAGTGAGTTCAATTTTCTAACCCTGCTTGTAAATTTTTAGCTTAGATTTTAGGCATTTTTGCAAGATTTTTTATTTTTTTAGGCTAGTTAGGGTTTTTCGCACGTTTTTTATTTTTTAGCTTCTATTTTTATGCATATAATTTTTATTTTACCGCATGCGATGAATTTTATTGCGCATTTGAAAATTATCGTAGTGCATTTGGTTTTTTCTTGTGACGCATATGATATTTTTATTAGCACATAGGAGTTGTAGATTAGCGCATATGAGAAACAGTATTGCGTATATAGGAAATAGTGTTGCACATATGACATGTATTTTAGCATATTTGATGATTTTAGTCATGCATATGATGGATCAAATAGCGCATATGAAATTGCGCATTTGATGATTGTTTTGGCGCATATGAGACAATGAGCATTTTGTGTGATTTTTGAAAAATTTGAACATGCGCAGTTTTGATGTTTATATTAGTTTTGAAGTTTTTCACCCTTTCAAAGTGTCATTTGGAATCAAATATGTTTATTTTGGTCGTTAATTGATTTTTATCTTTATGAGTCTATTGTGTCATTTCGATTGTTGGGTAGGATCAACTTGGCTCAAAGTTGATATGAGTCTTTTTGTGATATGGGTTCGATTTCGATATGGGTTTTGTTGTCGTTATGAGTCATTTTTTGTTATGGGTCAATTTTTCATTATGGGTCAACTTGTCATTATGGGTCACCTTGTCATTGTGGTTTAACTTGTCATTATGGGTCCAATTTAGATATGGGTCCTACTTTGTCAATATGAGTCTGATTTCGATATGGGTCCTGTTTTGTCACTATGAGTCTGATTTTAATATGACTCAATTGTTGTATCATATGGGTCTAGTTTCGATATGGGTCCTGATTCAATGAAAACTGATTTGTTAATATGAGACGAATTTGACTGATTTGTGATATCAGTCTAGATTGATGGGAACTTGATTGATTTATTTTTCAGATTGATTGTCGATATGGAACTTGGTCATTTTAAAATCATATTTGATTTTTGATATGAGTCCTAATATGAAGCATATTGTTTGAATGTCGATATGAGGCATGATTGATTAGTTGGATACTTGGTTTGTTGACTGTCGGATTATGTAGGATAGATGTATCTGATAGGATGTTATCCATGTATTTATATAGGTCCATAAAGGAGTGCTAAATATTTGGCAATCATAGAGGCTTGCGGTCTCATCCACTTGTTACAGATGCCACCCTATCGAAAGAATAGGGAACTACTCACCACATTGGCCAAGAGGTGGCACAATGAGCATAACACCTTCCATTTATCGATGGGTGAGATCATAGTGACGTCAGAAGATGTCTATTGGATTCTGAATACAGTTGACCTTATGGAGTATGATGTGGAGGAGTGAGCTCGATAGATGCCCTATGGGAGGTGTTTAACAATGCGCATATTACAGGGAACTCAGTGACATGGCAGGATATGGTAGATAGCTATGGCCCACTCCCTTCAGTTTTGGTAGGTTTGATTGGCATCTTCCTGATTCCGGATAGGAGGTCACATGGTTTATCTGTTGGATGGGGAAGAGTGCTCCGACAGATGGTGCAGTCGCACATATGATATGCATGGGGTATTTTTTTGCTTGCCCATTTATATAATGAGCTTCATCAGGTGGTTTATGATGATTCAGCCAACCTAGCTTCCAGATGCACTCTACTATAGATTTGGGCATGGGAGCACATAGTCGTGGCCTGTCCACTTGGACTGAGGTTTAGAATAGCAGGGGCACCTTTTGTGATAATGTACAACTAGGTTTCTTCCCAACCAATGCTCGGGAAGTTAGAGTATTGAAGGCGAGCTTGGTTGATATGGATATAGTGGTGTGGATGCCCTATTGATTGTGTGAGCTATGGTTGGAGGATGCTTTTGAAGTGCCACATTTATTCATAAGAAGATTCCTTTTGGGTCTCACCTCGTATTTGATAGAGCAGTTTATCCTTCCTCGGGTTTACTGATAGTTTGAGCACATGCAGCCTATTACCACATATTTTTACAAAATATTTTTGTGCTATATATGGATCCCATTTTCCATCATACAAGAATTTACTGTTGGTGTTTTATATGTAGGAGCGTAACTGAAGAAAATGGAGCTACCCAAAAGATCAAAAGCCTTATGAATGGCGCTGCTAGTCCCCCGAGCCTGCACATATGGAGCAGTAGAAAAGGCATTAGAAAATTCCAAGAAAATGCAGTTGCCATGGGTCACATGGCTGCAAATTGAGCTTAGAGGTTTTCAAGAAAAGGATCAGGCGTAGAACACATACAATAGTAGGGGAGGCATAAAACTATTTATCCCACATTGGTTGTGGAGAAGATATTTTTTGTATTTAAATGCAAAGTCATACACATCCATACTATCAAAAGACAAATGGATTTTGGCATGATGAAGGCTGAAGCTAGTGGACCATATGTATGTGGATGCACATCTCGACACAACCTAAGTTTTGTGATAGACTAGAAAGGATGGAGGATAAAGATTGAGTGAGTCAAGAAGATCTTATGGCCAGGCGAAAAGATCCAATGGCTATCACTACAATGTGATGGGAAACCACTCGATGAATATCCATCGTGACTTGGTGACAAGGCAAAGCTTCATTCCAGCGGTTAGTGAGGTCGTGCTAAGATGGCAGGGTAGGGACTCCGAAGCCAATCAGGGTGTGCCATGTGGCAAAGTGCAAAAGAAGAACCCGGGTCTATGTGGTGGGTAGGTGGATCCCTGGGTGAACCAAAGAGTGACATGCAACACAGATGAGGTAAAGAGATGGCAGGTCTACGAAAGAACGCAGATGAGATGTTTTGAATATCAGACTATCGAGAGATGTTAATATTGGGTTACCCCGATGTTCGATAGGATGAATAGGGGAGTCGAGGAGAAAATGTGTGGACTGGAAGTAAGATGGGTTCATCAGAGAAAATGTTAACTTTTGGAGAGGAACCAAAATAGCTTCACTTATACCCGATAAAGAGGACGAGCTTGTCACGATGGAAGTGATTACATTGAGAAAACCTACACCGATGGACTGAAGGAGCTCGATAAGGATAGTAAAGTATGGTAGGACTCATCGGGATAGCTTATGCTACTGGAGACACATTTCTAAAGTTGTGTTGATGCCCGATAGGAAGAATGCCACAGAGGGTGGATCTATCCGAGTATCTTCTAGCATCGAAGATGGGTGAAATAAGTTATTTTGATACTGATGAGAAGTGTAGTCATTGGAATAAGTTACACCAATATAGATCATGTCATCGGGGTATCTTAGGTCATCGAGGAGAGGTATTTTCATGTCATGTTGATACCCAATGAGGAAGTTATGGTGGTTACGAAAAAGGAGATCTCTACGAGAAGACAGTCGAAGGTAAGTTTTTATGTTTTACTTAATGAATACCTAATTTTCTTTTTCTCATGCAGGATTTGTTTATCGGGAAGACAGTGGCACTGAGGAGTATACAAGCGAAAGAAACTACGGGAATGCATGAGATCTCAGGTCATGAACTTAGTTGTTTGTCATGTTGTAATTACATGTCTTCAGTTTCAACTTAGGTAGTCTTTAGGAATAGACACATCAGTTTGAAGCTTTTTTGAATCCCTTCAGTTATGTATATAACAGGATACCAAAACTGATGACGAGGGAGATAAATTGGTAGATAGCTTGTAAGGGCTATAGTATTATGTACTAGAGAAGTCTATGGGAAGAAGAAGTGTTTGTTGATGCAAATTGATTGTAATGGAGTATCTTCAAGTGTAGATTTTGTATGCAATACTAATTGAAAGATTAATATACAAGGTTTGTTATTTCTATCCAAGATAATTTATGCTTTCTATGATGACGAATTAATTCTATCCTCTTGATAAACCTACTTTTGGGCTTGCTGTGATGTGCCATCACATGATGTTGCACTAAATATGGAATTGGTTTTTTCATTATTTATGTAACACATACTGTAACCTTCATAGTGATAGTTAATACTATCTCTTGAGTTGATCATATTGGTTGTCCAAAAAGTAACATATATATCCTTGGATAGAGGCACTGGTTTGTTATTTATCTTCTATGGGTTGGGATTGTTATGCATAAGGTCCTTATAAGAGAAACATTCTTTTGAATCCTATATGAACTGATCTATAAATGATTTTGCAAGTCTTAAGAGAAATAATTTTTCATAATACATTTTAATTGATTTTCTTTTATCAACATTCAATAAGCATTCAAATAAAAGCACATAATAAGGTATAGTAGCAAGAAACTATTGCAATTCTTGCAGAAGGTTGTCTTAATAAAACTTTAAATCCACTTTAAATAACCTCTTAGTGCTTGATAGAGATAGGTATACCCACCTAGGTTTAGTGAAGCCTTAGGTGCAGAGGGATTTGGTCTTCAACCATCATTTTTTGTTGGCCAAGGCTAGTTGGATTAGTTAAGGGCTTGGCAAATCCTTGAGTTTTCCAATCTGTGGTTTTGGGCACCAACAAATTAGCAATTCTGCTGGGGAGTTAAATTGAAGATATTGGTAAAATATAATCTAGAATCTTTGGTGATAGATCATTGAATTAGTAACCAGTTGAGAGTTCCCCCTAAGTCCCACAACCAACAAATTGGCGACTTTGTTGAGGAGTTAAATTGAAGATATTGGTAAAATATAATCTAGAATCTTTGGTGATAGATAATTGAATTAATAACTAGTTGAGAGTTCCCCATCTGAGTCCCACAACCAATAGATTGGCAACTCTGCTAGGGAGTTTCCATACATAGCTTGACATTCACCTAGAATCTCTAGTGGTTTTTCATTGAAGATTTTATAAGTTTTGTTTTCCCCATCTGAGTCACACAACAGATTGGCGATTCTGCTAGGGAGTTGTCTGTAAAACATCAATTCTAGAATCTTATTTAAGGTTCTCCACTAGAACAAAGAACCCAGGAGCTTATTAAGTAATAATTCCTCCATAGGAGGTGGCAACTGATCTACATAATAAGAATTTTTATTTCAATTGGTGACTCTAATAGGGGAAGAGATACAAAGGGAGATGAAAAATTTCCTTTTTAAAAATGTTTCAAAGAAAGCCTATTGTTCCAGATGGCATCAGGGCATTGGATCTCAGTGGCTTTCAATGTATTCCAAACAAGTTGTTACCTAAGCTTTCACAACTTGCACCAAAATTCCATGGGGAATATGATGAATCGACAATTGATTATTTGGATGTATTTTATACATTTGTAAAGGATTATGAGGTTTATACAGAAGATTATGTGATGAAATTATTTGTCAGGACTTTGAAGGACAATGCAAGAGAAGCTTATGAATCACTCCCTACACATAGCATCTCATCATGGAGGGAGTTGGAGAAATGGTTCCTTGTTGTGTTTTATGATGTAGGTGAAGAGGGAAGTATGAACTATGAGCCAAAGGAGGACCAACAATACATAATAAAAGGAGAAGTCTGTATGTCTCTTTGGATTAATTTCTTGACATAGAAAAATAGGAAGATGAATCTACAACATAATTATTTATGAGGATGTTCAATATATACACAAAAATACCTTCAAACATCAAGTCCCCATTTTCAAGAAAAATACATGAGTTGGGGATTTATCATGATCCTTGGGTAAGGCTTCTACTTGAGATTTTATATGAAAACATGTTAGAGGAAGAATCTAATGATAAAGAAGAAATTATGGATTTAAGTAGTGAAGAATCCTTATGTGTAGGTATAGACATAAATAATAAAGAGGAAACATTCCTCGGTCCAAAAGAAATTTTGTATTTGTTAGATAAAGAATATGAAAGATATATTCAAAAGAATGATCCAAAAAAATTTCAGATAAGAAGTAAGAAGATGGATATTGCTTTTACATTGGATTTTGAAAAACAAAACTATTAGCATTTTTTGCTCCTCATTTTGCAAGTACAACATTTCTTACAAAAGTCAAATCAATTTTTTTTGAAAAGATGACTGTATACAAATGTATTCACAAGTATAAGTAATTGATTACACAACTAGAAAAGTAAAAGATATATTGTCTACATAATATTATTTTATCAAGGCATCTAAGAATTTGACATATACCATGTAGAATAAAGGTGATGACAATGAACATTAGGATGAAAAATGATTATTGTATATTTAATACCACTTTTCTTACCTGATAATGTAACATTGTAAATTCTACATCATGCAATTCCACGCTACATAAGTGCCTCCTCTTTAAGCTAATTAGAGAACCCCATTAGCTTTTTCCTTCTTGCCCACTTGGCTTGACTTGTCATCTTTTCTTTTGTCCTTTTTTGTCCCTATTGACTATATTTCATGTTGACACCTACGCATAGTGGAGACATTCATGCATCGCACTAGAATCCCACAAAATGCAGTCCATAGCTGGTAATTGAAGCCTTACACCTAGAATTGACAAAAGTTGTAACACCTCCTACAACACACACCGATGTAATTTTTCCTTCCGGGTTGCAAATCTAACCTTTTTGGAATTCATTTTATAATCTAATGGCTCACTAATCAATCTAATTACTCACTCACTCATGTTTTATACATTCTCACTTCAATATTTTTTCTCTTTTCCATTCTAAAGTTATCTTGGCTCTCTTCATTTTCTAGTATCTCTCCATTCTGAAGACTCCATTACCATCACCATTGATTTTTTCTTTAGAGGGTTTCATGCTTCTTCTTCACTCCAACAAGCACTATTCTTTTTGGGTGTGGAAGGGGAGTTTCTTCCCTCTTGCTATTTCATTTCATCATTTTTTATCTCCATAGCATATCAATTATCTGATTTATTTTGTACCTTGTTTATCATATTATTCAATATATCTATTTAGTTGTTTGTGGAGGTAGAAACACTGAAACTGGGGTTTGACTATGATAGACCTCTAAAACATAGCCCCAACATTTTTTTATTTTGCTCTTATGTGCAGGTTATTGGAGAAGTGTCATCTTTGCTAGAGGATTCATTCTTGGACCCGTTGTAAGCATTTTCTTCCTTCCCCTTATGTTTTCATTTCATATTTACAATTAGTTAAGTTTGGTTATTCATCTATCACATTTAAATGCATCAAAACCAATGTACTTGTGATTCTAAATTTTCTGGTATAAAATTTTGTAGTCTGTTTGTACAAGATGTTATTGTGTCATGCTATTATCCATGACCCATGCATGTGTCCTTGATCAAAGAGCTAGCAGATGTCACCAGAGGATCTATGTGACTTCTACTCTCATATTCTATAATTAAAAATTTATTTTCTACTAGCACTTGCAACTGCCACACTTTGTGATTATCTTGAGTGGAGAGTTAGATTAAGTGCGACCCCAAGAGATCACCAAAGGCCTTTCAAGGTGGTTTACTTTTTCAACCTCTACATCTAGCTATTCAATGCATAATAAATTATTTTCATCTGTCAAATTCTACCTCAACCATTTTGGGAGATCAATTTAAGGTACACTTTCATTAGATTAAAATTGGGGAAAAGGTTTCCAAGGAATTATTCAATCCCTTAGAGCTTACCAAGTCTCAAAAAATATCATGCACATTAAGGAATGTTAACTATTTATTTTTAAAAATCCTCCAATTCTTAAATATTTTCTCTACCATTATTAGTAGGAAACTAGACACAATAAGATTCACCTCAATCTAATAAATTTCTTCAACATTATGTGAATTTAATTTCCACAAATCTTTCCACTTCACAATGGAACTTCTATGACCAACACCTCACTCCAGTGGAACTCTAAGAAGCAAATTTTTCAATTACTAATTATAAATCATAGGTACGTGATGGATTCACATATGAATTTTACTAGGCCTTGTGGGATAGAGTTAATCCTAACCTTTACTAGGGCTACCACGTAGTTTACACCACTAGTTTTCTTAGGATCTCTTATAGATAAAATAAATTTATAATTTATAACTAAGGATAGCAACCTTAAACAATTATGTAATTAGTGATTGATTACTCATTTGAATCAATCACTCAAAATCATAACCAAGGTTTTTGCATTGCATGTCTATGATTTATTATTAAACCAAAGAAAATAAGATTCATTAAAATCCATAATTCTCTTTAAAATATTATTAATATCTAAGAAGGTGTGGAGTTGGATGAGTGTTCATAGAAATAACTTTATTCATAAAATTTGATTTTGCAAAGGCTCACTAGTACATTCGGGTCAAAATTTTGACGGCAAATAGTCAAAATTTCGACGGCAAATAGTCAGAATTTTGATGAAATTTCATCGCACTACTGACAAAAAAAGCCATCGAAAACTTTGTGTCAGAAGTTCCGACTTTCCTTGTGGTCATCACAATTCGAACATCACCTCCAACCTTTCCAATGGCCACCATGGATTCTCATACCCCGAAAGAATACCGTCACAATCTAACGACGACCTCTAGGAGAGTTTCGACAAGGATGATGTTCATCTGATGACACTCCTCTGTCAGAATTTTACCCTTTGGTTTTGGAATACTGACGGTAGGCCGATTTTTCAGAAAAAAAAAAATTATAGAAAAAGATTGACATTGGTATCTCTCTTCTCTCTCCCCTCTCTAGGTCTCTTTCTCCATCCCTCTCTTCTTCTGTCCCTCTCTACTTCTCTTTCTCTACCCTCTCCAGGTCATTATCTCTTCCTCTCACCCTCTCTCTCTCTCTCACCTCTATAGGTCTCACCTTCCATTCCTCCATCATTACCGATGTTATCAAGTTGTAAGATATTTCCCAAAGTACTTGGTTGCTAGGGTTGATTTGCTTTAGTGTTGGACTCAGAGTTAGATGAGACCTGCATGATTAAGCTATTTTATGTGATCAAGTCACCAAGATCTCAATTGTAAACATGACTAGGTTCTAGGGTTTTATGTTAGCATAGGTCAAGATTGAGGTATGGTGGTTAAGAATTACCTTCCAATGACAAAAGACATCCAAATGATGAAGAATGAAGGCGATGAACTCATAGAAGTTTGCAGGAGATAATTTGACTAAGTTAAAATTTTGTTTAAGTCATGGTCATGATACTAGCTTTCTCATCAAGAGCAATTTGTGCGAATGAACCCTAGAAATGTGCCCATGCTAGAGAAGCAAGAATTCCAATAAAACCTAAGGCAATGCTAATAAGGGGTCAAAATTAAAGAATTAGGGTACAAAAAACAAAATTTGGCTAAGTTGAGATGTTTCTCAAGGATGACCTAAATCATGGAGTGTAAATCAATCATGAAACATGAGAATGGATAGGTCTTGACCCAAGCAACGTAAGTCCCCCTTGTGATTCCAGCAGATATCACATCACAATCATTGAGTCTATCTACAATATAAAGTCAAGACGTGGCTATTGGAATCTTGGAGTCATCCCATTTGATCATGTAGTTTAGCACTTGGGAGGATTTTGTTCAAGAGAGGATAGAATACTTAGTATTTTATTTTGTGTTGCATAGTGCATAAAAAACACATCAACAGAAACCATTGAAAGGTTTGGTTAAAGCCTTCGAATCACAATCTCTACGAGAAGCTATCAAGAGTGCCCAGAATTTGGAAACTTTAGCATCCAAGAACATAATTCATAAGGCACCACTTTTAGAGCAACCAAAGAAGCCTATCAATGTAATATTTTATTTACCTTGGATATGTTTTATCCTAAGTGTGATATTCCACTATTAAAAAGCTTAATTAGGTAATATTTTTACTTAGGTAGAATAAGATAATGAGTTGCACATTCTCCTTCTTTGATTGAGATTCTACTTTTTCCTTGTCACAAATTTGGAAACTTGGATAAGCAATTTCTTTTTTTGGTTTTCTACCTCTTCATGATCCTCATGGATTTGGAATCTTGGAAGCTATATATTGTAGGTTTTTCCTTGATTAACATGTCAAATGAAACTATTGTGAGCTTTCATATCTTAACATACCAAGGGCTTAAGTTTGGGGATGATGAAGGGGGCGGGGTGGGATGCAAATATATATACAACTTAAAAAATTAATTATAAAAGGATGTGTATAGAATAAGTATAACAACTGTAAATAAAACTTTGCCATACTATGTAAATTTTACAATAAACATTAAAAATATGTCAATGATTGCAGAAAGAAGGTTTTGTAGAAAAGTGGCTAATAATTAAAGCCTGATGAAAGCATAAATCCTTTATTGTACATTATGAAATGTCATCATGCAAACAAACTATTATTTGATCTGAGACAACAAGTTAATTTTGCATATAGTGTATATGATAGAAAGAAAGCTAATACAAGTGCAATGCTTATGTTTTACAAAAACCAGTTGAAGAAATCTGATATCAGCTTTCTCTCTTTTCCATCATTCTCATCAAATTGTTCTACCCCATGAACAGGTAAAGAGTCCTTAATGCATCCAGCACCAAGAGCCATGACATACAAACCAGTGTAGAGTATTATAGTTTGTCCACCTTCCACCTACTTGCGAATCCCAGCTTTGTATGCACTTCCCATGTCACATGTCGGAGGCTTTAGTGAAGGAAAATGTGCTTGTACTGTTAATAACACCCAACCCTGCATATTTCACGAACATCAGAATCTAAACAAGTTGGGAAGAATTTTTGTATATTCTGGAAATAAGGGTATTGCAAGTTGAATTCCACTATCATTTCTGAGCATAAAACAATAGGTTCTATGTTATCACATTCTTTTATTTGTTCAGGGATGATTAATTACAACAAAAACACAGGTTCTATATGATCCTAGTTTTCTATTGTATAGAACAGGTTGCTTATAGTTATTTATTTTCCTTGTCCTTAGAGCTTAGTTTAGATATTTGCATGCTAGCGGGAAATGTTTAAACATGGGATGTTAGATGGTTGTTCACTCAAATTATTGAAATTATTCATCTTATAAGTGAAATCCAGTGTTTGCTTTTGGATAGTTCTGTAATGATGTTAGTAAATTATTTGATTGCTTTGAAGGGTTCCTTTGGAGACGAGGAGTTCCACTGGTTTATTTGCCAACTTTTCCTATTCATAACAATGTGCAAAAGTTATGTCTATGCTTAGCACTAATACTGTTCTAATATTATATAACCTCCTACTGGTCACTCCCTTCTTTTACATTCCTTTCATCACAAGGAGTGAGCGTTCTTCTATCTCTAGTCCCCTAATACCAAAGTGGAGGGCTAAAGCTTAATAATGTGAAGGGCTTTACATTCACTATCCATAATGAGTCCTCCACTTCCTGCAATACCTGGGTTGTCCTTTGGAGCAATGTCAAAATTGAATTTGAGTCTGCCTTTCTGTTGTGGAACACATTTTCTATAGGCTTCTACCATGGATCTATTTATTAGGGGAATTAATGATCTCGGGATTTGAATGTCTATCCTATGATTTGGATAGGATTTAAGACTTTTAACTATCGAATGCTTGGCAAGAGGTCAAGGCATTTTAGTTACAGTGTTTCTCAGGCTTCTTTGGAGAGAGTTTTACCTTACATGTTTGTGTGCTTTTGTTAAGATATCAGTGGTAGTAAGTAGCGTAGTATAAGAATTTGTAGGTCAATGAGGTTTCTTGAGATAAGAAAGAATTGACCTCGTAAGAACACACTAACATAGAAGGACAAGCAAATGTCTACATCTAATCTTTGTTATTAAAAAGGCATAATAGAAACTATCATTAAATTTGACTGAAAGATTGAATCAAACTAAAATGAATTAAAATGGAAAAGGTGGGGTAAGATAATAATCTGAAGAGAACAATATGCATAGTTAAGGTTTTGACCATGTCAATGTTAAAAAAAAATTCATAAAATTCATAATAATGGTTTCAACTAAAAAAACAACCATGAACCATAATCATCTTCAGCATGTCAATGTATTTTGTTGACAATCAGACATAACAGACAAAGTCACGAAAGCAAAACCGAGCTTCTTCTATTTCCAAGGAACTTCACTGTCTACAACCATTCTTTATTTAAAGAACATTAAAAGGTAAGTATAATAACACACAGTACTAAAAATAAGTTTTTGAGTCTATTTTGAAGATGTCAACCAAATTGAGAAACACGTAAATTATAGATCACAAATTCAATGTTTTTCTGAATGCTTACAGAGAACAAAAGCTGCAGCAAGGATTCCACCATGTTTGGATTTATCCACAGGTTTGTTTCTTCAGTCCACATATTCCTCTAGCTGGTGTGCTTCACCTCGTTTAGATTTTTATCAATAAAATGTTTTCATCAAGATAAAACCTGCAATCATGTTAGACAAGTATTGAAAGTATAATTCGTAGAGCAACCATTTCAACTAGGTTTAGATAGAATATATTCATAACTATTTCAATTTTATGTGAACTACACAATATCTATAATGCATAATTGGAGTTAAACCATAATAGGGCTTGGATGAGAAACATGATAGGGCACCCAAAGCTGTCCACATGCTAAGCCTAAGAGCGGATATACCATCCTTCTTGGGCCCATGTGGCAGTCCACCATCCATATGAGGTGGTGTGCTTAGTGGGTAAACTTGTACCTTCCCTCCCTATCCATGCTACCTTATCCACCCTTCTATGATTGAGACCCCTTTAATCACAATGGTAGAGGTTGATGGGCAAACCACAATAGGGTGTCTTGAGCATCCCTTCCTTCTAAGCCCAAGGGCAGGATACACCTTTGCCCCCCTTGGCCCACATGTGGCAGACACATCAGTCATCCACCATGGGGTAGTGTACTTAGAAGAGGACCTCGTCACAATTTCCCCTCCTTGTATTCCCCTATTAACCCCCTCATGATTGATTGCAACAATTTAAGAATCAGATATTCAATATTATTTCTCATATCCAATGTAGGGGAGGTTATGTATCAAGTATAATATTGCATTGCATATTATTATCTATCTCTATATGAGAATAATTAATCATAAGAGTACTATTATGCTGCATACCACAAATGGAGTAAGATTGCTATTGCCTGCAGTAAACAATAATTTCATATCTAATCTGTTTGCCTGATTGCTGATATATATATAAGGAGTTGATTTGCTCTTATGAGTGTTG
Source organism: Cryptomeria japonica (assembly GCF_030272615.1). NCBI lineage: Eukaryota > Viridiplantae > Streptophyta > Pinopsida > Cupressales > Cupressaceae > Cryptomeria > Cryptomeria japonica. The sequence continues at coordinate 715,804,142 of NC_081405.1, read as the reverse complement.
ATGCTGATTGAACTACTTTCCTTGATGCAGATGTAATTATCCTTGATGTCCTGTCTATTAATGCATGATAGCTTAAGTAAGATAAAACTTATTATAAGAAAGAATAGATAATCAACTTATTGATAAGAAAGAATAAGTGAGTCAACCTCAGCACTATGAAGTTTATTTCCATGTCATGTTATGAATATATAAACATTTCCAGTACCTTGCCTGAAGTCTATACAATGTAAACTTTTATGAGCATCAATCTTGTGCAATCATGTTCAGTAGTGCTTTAAATATAGAATTTAATCTCAGAAATTAAGAAACAAAACATCAAAGTTTAAAAAAGTGCAGCGATTGTGTTACCTCAAATGTTGATAAAATCTTAGAGTTTGAGGGAATTCTTAACTTAATAGTAAAGATAACCTATGAACATTGAAACCATAATATTTGTTAGTTATAAATTCAATTTTCTATCTTAAAACAAAATAAAATACCAAGAGATTTTCTAGCTGGAATAGAGTTTTCAAGCTCAAGTTGGAAGATTCACAAAGATAATAATGTTGTAAAATCTTCAAACCATAGAAATCAATTTTACAAAGCACTCACAAAAAAATTAAAAAACCAAGCAACATAGACAAAAAGATCAAAGCTGAAAGCTGGAACATGGGGACAAAGTATCTTTAAGAACACCATTAAAGTAGATGAGTACGGTGCTTAACATGGGCAATCCTCCCACATGAATAGTCAGAATGTGCAGATGATTTAACTTTTAACTTTTCCATAGAAAGATACATTATTTTTTTTATATAACAGTAACCTAGATTTAACCCAAATCATGGATTTATATTTTCCTCCATCCAACCTATTCTTTTTCTTTTTTTCTCTAAATTGAAGAAAGTTGAGAAAAACTGAATGTCAAAGACATAATAGTTGCCTAGGAAGACATAAATAAAATCATAGAACCAATGGCTTTATGTAATAGATGAAAACACAAGAAAAGATGTGGATCCCAGTGATCTTAGCTATATTCCCTTATGCTTAAATGAATGTCCATTCCCTATTCCAAAGGTTCCCATTTTGGCACAGGTGGGAGGATGCTGGCAAAGGTTGTAAAATTTTTCAACAAGTCCAAATTTTGCATATCCAATGACCATCGTAGTCCATGAGACACATTTCTTGGAGGAATTTTGTCAAACAATTCATGTACCCTATCTCTGCTTCCACATGTTGCATACATGTCTGCCCATTGAAATTTGAACATTAACAATGGTGGTAGAGTTTTGGAACTTTGGGAACAAACTAAGAATAAGTATAAGAATTGCAGATGAAACTTTGGCATACTAAGTGTTTAAACTAGTCAACATTAAAAAAATGGAAATGATTGCATTAACAATAAGAATGGTGGGTAGAGGTTTGGGGTCAATGGGTAGTGCCCCTTGTGGGGGGTTTGGGGCAGAGCCCCCATCAAGGATAGGGGGCATTGCCAAACCTTTAATACGGATGACATTTTCACAATAATTTCACCATTTTTGTTTAGAATTGGAGTTTCTAATTGGGGGCCATGGGAGACTCATAGGCATCCTCGAGATGGTCAAGAGACTCCTTGGAGTTCGTAGGATGTCCCTAAGTGGTGTGGCAAGGGGATGTTTCCCCTAAGTATTGCATCCTGAAAAAATAGGGATTTTGGAGGGGGGGAAGGGGTCCCCATGTTTCAATGGTTTCAAAAGATTCTAAGTTTTTTTTTTATCTTGTCATAACAAAATATACTCCTCTTGCATCCTTGGATGATTTGAAAATTGAAAACAATTTGACAAGAAAAAACTAACTTCTAAAGTTTAGACTTAGTTTTCTTTTTTTATCCAAGTCACTACATCATTTCAATGATCAGAGTAGCTTTTTCTGGTGGTTTCGTAGCATCCAAAAGGCTTGAAAAATTCAATATTATCTTTCATTCCACTAAAATTGGAGATCAAGAAGCATGCTCACAACAAGGATTTGTTTGTAACTTAAGGCAATCGACTACTTGTTGGGGCATTTTCAGGTCTAAAGAACCTACCATTGTGTCAAAAAGGCCCATAAGACCCCATTTTCATCTAAAACTTGTTTCTTTTGGTTGTAGAAGCATTTAAGGAAAAAAAAAAAATCACACAACCAATGATATGCCTATACCATACATATTTGAGTTAAAATAAAAATAAAAAATTCACAAGGTTTGGAGACCATTGAACAATTTGGGAGATTGCTAATACATACACTCAATTTATAAAGTCTCAATTTGATGTACTTAATCTTCGAGAGGCCTATACAAAAGCATTTTGTAATTGTGAACTAAGATAAATTTCCATTTTTGGTAGTTTTCATCATGGTTTATGGTATTAAATTCCGACATTCTATTGTTAAGATAAATTCAGAGAACCATTTGTACTCAAAACAAGGGATACTGAAAAAATACATTATGTAGGATCTCCTACCCTATCTCATTGAATTCATTCCTACAACAAGTGACTATGAAAAAAAGTGTAGGTATTTAACAACAATGGCATGGTCCATGGATTAGTGATCCTCCTATTGATACTCCATCTACAAATGAGAACATCTCTTATACACATTGCTAATTCAGAATTAAAAGTTGCTTCTTCTAGAACTTTCCATGATTCTTTGCAATAGGATTATATGTCTTCTAGATTCACCCCACTAGGACACATTCATATCAAGCATCTTTACTTTTTTGAAAAGTAGACCAAATTTCAGATCTAGATGACACCATAATGGCTTTGATTTCCTCTTGCAAGATATTCCTCCATCATGTATTGCTTCATCGAATTTCAAATTTGCTTCTTCAAGGGCTCTCAATGATTCTCTATATAGGATTCTTTGTGTCTATGAGATCCACTTCATTGGGAGGCCTACTTAAACATTTCACATCTATTTGTGGACTCTCACCTTTCAAATATGTTATGAAATCAACTATGTTATGCTATTTTGATGTTATTATCATTTATATTTAACAATTTTAAAAATGTTATCACTTACATTAATTTCTAGGTTAATATTTATTTTGTAGATTCTAATAGAATTGAATACCACACCCAAACAATATCTAGTATGAACTAGTTAGTTACAGGCTAGGTTCCAAGTGTACTTTGTAACACAATTTTTGAGCTTGTGTTTGTTTATGATTTAATGATTGATGCATCTAGTTTTGCTACACATCTACTTTGAATACAATGAGAGGGTGATTTTGTCTAAGCCAAAAGACCCTACTATCTAATATCACCCAAGAAAGATACTGATATTTTACCTTGGAAATATAAGCCTTTTGTAAGTATAATTCAATGAATTGTGATAATAACTTAAAACAAAGTAAATTAAAATTTGATTGAGTTCCCCATTGTATTTTAACAAGTCACCTAGGAAGATGTTCATTCCTAACAATTTCCAATTCTCTTTCCAAAAGGATGAAAAAGAAGAGAAAGGAACTAATTAATGTTGGGACAAAATTTAGAAGACCTATGTTTTGTGTCTGAAAGCTACTAGCCTAGAGAGCATGGAAACAATCTGAAGTCATGGGAGAGAGTTTCAGTTCTATCTCCAAAAATTATGTCTAGTACTCTTGTATTGAATTTTTAAATCCTTTTAAGTTTAAATGTTCATGAGGAAACTCTAAAATTTTAATAAAATACATAAATGAAAACCAATTTTGTTTTCGTCGGAATACTTTTGAAAATCACATCACCTTAGTACTTGAACTATAACAATAAGATTGCACACAAAGTACAGGTTTGCTATGAAACATGTTAAAAGGGTTAAACTATTTCAATTAATACAAACACTAGAACTATTAAACAACAATAGCTTGTTGGTAATCAAGATTTTGGACTATACCCACATTTTACACCTTTTCATATAGTTACAAAGAACATAGAAAATATGTACGTGGAACTACAGATTCCAACATATGTAAAAATACAACAATCTAAATAAGAATGGGAAGCATTTGGAGAATGGTTAAGACATGCATAAATAAAAGGAAAACAAAAATCTCTCAATGTGTATCACAAACAAACCAAAGAAAAAAGCTTTTAGGCAGGGGACCGATATGATCATAAAAATTTCAAAACTTCCAAAGTATAGAGCATTTGAGATTTTAAAGAGAATGCACTAATTCAACTTTATTCATGATGAGGCATGTTCACATCTTTTGCAGTCGCACCATGGTGTTGTTTGTGTTGGCTCTATTGGACCCTGCAATTAAGATTCAATATACATACATTATTCAATAAGATTAACTATGCAACATAATGAAATATTGAAAAGTGTGTTATCTTATTGAGCTTCGCTTTGTTTCGAGAATAGTTTAATATTCTCTACTTAACAGGGCCAACCACATGAAGGTGGAAGCTCATTTGCCCCCCCCCCCCCCAACATCACTCTAAATTCCCCGTTAACATCTAACATTCATTCATTCTTTCATCCATTATTAAAATATAACATTCATTCATTATCACATAACGTTCATTAACACATAAAATTCATTAACTTTCATTAAAATGCAACATTCATCAATAATCATCAACACATATCATTCACGAACATTCATTAGCACATAATTACATTCATTAACACATAAAAATCAGTCATTATCAAATAAGGTAGATTACAATCATTTCTTTCTTTTTTTTCTCTTTGAACCTATCAAAAGACTAAGTGGAACATTGGTTTCTTTATCATTTCCCCCATCTTTAGATGTTCTGCCCTCTTCTCGTGCTCTTGATGTATGCCTAGTCCTATACAAAGGACAAGGATGCTGAACCAAAGGGGGGTCCTCTGTAATAACAAAGAATTGGGTTAAATTCAAAACATTTTTTTATTATTGTTACAAGTATATCATTAATTTAAAGAACACAACCGTTACACTCTTTACCTGATGGGGCCACATCATCTTCCACATCATTTTGTCTAGCCTTAATCTCGACATGCTAAACACCCTCTAGATCCTCTGGAGTTGAAATACGAAACATTACATTAATCAATACACCAATTGAACTTAAATTTGTTTAAAGGAATAACAGTGGTCCTCTTTACCTGATTGGGGAACATCACATTCCTGATGTTGTCTACCCGGATCATGCTCCACTTGGTCACCACCGACTACATGCTCTAAAATATTAACAATAAAGGTTACATTAATTACTACACTAATTTTCAATTTAAGATGTTTAATTGTATTAATAATTACATAAAAAAATTTGAATAGCAAATGAATACTTCCACTACTAGGATGCACATACGGACCTTCATGTACAAGTTCTATTCCATGATTATCATGTTGCATTCCAATGTCACACACAATGTTATCATTGCTTGCTTATTTAAAAAAAATACAGTCACTTTATGTTGAAACTTAACATCAAATAGATTATTGGTTAAGTATTCAATTTGAAATAATTTTCATTTAGCTTGATTACCATTGTGACAGATGCATTAGAATCTTGTGTTTTCCCACTCAATTCTCATAGCCATTCAGCCATGGCTATATAGCCTTGTTGGTAGCCAATTCTCTTGTCATCTTCTGTGGATGCTCTATTGAATTCAGAGCCTTGCATTTTTGCTTAGTATTGTGAATTTTGCTTGTATTGTTTGATCAAAAACAAATTGTTTACAATTATAAATATTTTGATGTGATACTTAATTTACTGATTCTTACAATTCATGCGGCAAGTTTCATATAACCACTAGAGCCAAGTTTGTGTTGCACATGCTTTTCTTGTCTTGCCTTGGTTGCCTTTGATGTGTCACTCAATCTGTGAAAAGTTTGAAATATGTTAGATTATATAAATATAATGAATAATTAGTACATATTCACATTCTTAATAGTATCGCATACGTTCTTCTAGTGTCTGGTGGTGTATTTCCTTTTTTCCTTTCAATTCTCTCCTTTGCATCCAAAATCAGGTCTTTCCACTCCCTCTTTGGAATCATGGGGGGACGCTCATTCTTTAAGTTCTTCTCTAAATGTGTCCTGTATTGGTCCCTCACATACTTTAGATATGTTCCAGCTTTTTTCAGGAGCTTAGTCTTGTCGAATGTGTCATTTCCAAACAACCCTACCATATGGTTTGTGAGTTCATCTTGTAACTTTTTTTCTTGGTCATTCCACCTTTAAAGCAAAAACAAACCTGTTAGATTTAGAAAGAAACTAAAGCTACCTTTGATATAGTTCAAGAAATGGATAAAAGGAAAACTATTCTAGCAATGATATGAAATCAAAATAGTGGATAAGGGTTAGTTCACGTATGATGTTCCACCTTTTACTTATGGTGGGCCCAAATATCTGCAATGTAATGTCATTAAGATTTTTATAAAAAATATCATTTCCCGCAAAAAAACATGGGATCATTAGTCCAAAATGAGTGATCAGTAAGTAAAATTACAATTAGATTATATATAATAATAATTTTAAAGTACCTAGAACCTTTTGTATCTTCAAGGGAATCAATTCTTCATTGCTCACCACTAATGTGGCCTGCAACATTCCCGTACTAGCAATACATGAAGATCTAGGAAATGATGGTATGTTATCACCAGTAGTCGCCTTTGGCGCATCCTCATGTGCATCTCCTGCCACAGTAAATGAATCCACTATGAAATGCCTCCAAGAAAGAACACTTCAAGGGTAATAAACACATAATGAAAGTGAGAGAAAAAGAGGGATCTACCACCAGTGGGTGGGTCAAGATGAGCCAGTGCAACAGACGATGTCTACATGCTATGTGTTGCTGACATTGCAGTCGGCAATACAGTTGGGGTTGACCTCGGACCCATGTCAGCACTTGAAGAGTAATACATTAAATATGTAAAACATTAAAAAAACAAGTTCACAAGTCCAAAGGAGTGGTTTTAATATATAGAACATGGTCATCACCTGAACTACCTGCAATACCCTGATCATCGCCACTAGGATGATGAGGCCTTATAAATTTCTGTAAAAACAACACATCATATTTTAGTTAATGACATAAAAGAGAAAAAAATCTAAACTATTATTGAAGTTTTGTTATGATTAAATCTTTCATTACTACTTACTTGCAAGTTTTCCACTGTCGACAACAATAGTTGCACACTCTCTGTTATCTCATTAGTCTGAGGGCTTATGGTTGCCAAATCAACAATCTCTTGGCCAATTTTTCTAATATTCTTTTGTACCAATTGTATAGGGTTTGCGCTAAGTGCGATGTCATCAGCGCATAACACTGTCGAGTGCCCCACATCCCTATGGAGGTGTTGAGGTACTGCAGGTTCCTTTCCCTTATCCCGAACATCCGTTTGTGACAAGAATATAATTAACACTATCAAAATTACTTTGAAACACTCAAGAAAAGATCATAATGTAATAGTTTTCTTCTATCTAATTTGTACAATTACAATGAGGTTTACCTACTTTGTAGAAGTTTCGGGAATTACACCCCTATCTGTGCTATGTGGTGGATCCATGTGGCCCTGTGACAAAGAAAAAATATAAAAACATTAGTGAAATGAAACCAATAGACTTAGCAAACAAACTTAATAATACAATGGTTTATTGGATTCATTGATTGGAAGTTGGCTTAAATGGGATATATATAGTACGTACCACCCCTATGATAGTAACTTTGTTTGTATCTATACGATTCAAATTGTAATCGATTAGGAGCTCTTCCCCTGCACTTATTGATTTTATCACACATACAAACACACAATTTCCCTCACGTGCCTCAAATATGCAATTGGGTTGCTTATTAGTTGACCCAGGTCATGTACTATTTATAAAACCTGCAATATTCCCTATTGCTTTTGGCCTTCCATCAATGTATACAGCCACTCATTTACTTTGATCATTATCTTTTTGTTGTATATAATTGGCTGACAGCGCATACCTACAAATACTTTTTTTATATCGAACAATCTACATCCAATCATTATAATTGTAACAAGGTCCAACAAACTCCATCAATTCAGCAACTTTGTTGTAAGAGACCTTTATGCCGTCCATGGAAAATAGGCCCAAACCATGTAGCGACAAAGGTGCTATGTGATATATCCTCTCATTAACACAAAAATTAGTGTTTATTGGAGGAAGTTCCTTGGGTACACATTGTTTTAGTAGATATTTGAACATCAAGGGCACCTCAATGTCGCCTTTGGTCTCATCATCATAAGAACATGACCCCCCTTGAGCAAGAAAAAATTGCATGTGTTTATTGAATTTTCTTCTAATCTTTTGACGTCTAGTTGATCTCCCTATTTGAGATCTACTACATGTCTCACTTTCCTCTTCTATTCCTGCATTTCCCTCACTCGAGGAAGACACATCTGACAAATGCCTATTTGGTGATACCTGTGCACCATCAAATGAGAGAGTTAGTTGGTAATGAGAGAGATATTTTGTAAATGAGGGTAATATTGATGAAGAAGTTGGCCATAAAGTTGATGTTGAGATTAAAATTTGAGTAAGTCTAACTGGGGCCTCAAGTGTTGATAACTGTATTAGATTTGCTGCTAATGTTGAGGTTTGAAAAACTAAGGAAGTTTGTTTTTCTTGTAATTTTTTAAAAATATATTATTTCTATAAGGTGTATTGACTTATACCCGTCGATCCATGAGACTATGCAGGATCCTCGTCAAAGGGGTTCAGGTTCCTGCACCAACAATTGAGCATCATAAGCATTACATTTGTAATTTGATAAACAATAAATACTGCAGTATCATAAGCATCATAAGCATCACATATGTATCATCATATATGTAATTGAGCATCATAAGAATCACATATGTATCATCATAAACATGTAATCCATCACATACGTATCATAAATCACCATCAATCACATAGCTAATAAGTAGTCCACATTCCATAAATAAACACAAAGTTCAAAAAATGTCACATGTATCATCATAAGCATGTAATACATCACATATGTATTTTAAATCACCATCTATCACATAGCTAGAGGTGCATCATGAATTAATTAAGTAATGGCATTAGAATTCAAAACATATGAATTATTTATGTAGCCATATAAGTCAAATCAATTTCTATCAAGATATCAATATTAAATAGATAATATGATAATCGCATCTCATACATTTCATTCATGTCATTGATCTTCTTCTTCATCCAACTCATCATCATGACCATGATGATGTTGATGATGATGATGATGATGATGATGATCATCATCATCATCATCATCATCATCGTCATCATCATCATCGTCATCATCATCATCATCATCGTCGTCATTGTCGACATCGTCGTCATCGTCATCATCATCGTCATCACCATCATCATCACCATCACTATCACCATCACCAATCATCATCATCATCATCATCATCATCATCATCATCATCATCATCATCATCATCATCATCATCATCATCATCCTCGTCATCATCATCATCGTCATCGTCCTCATCGTTGACGTCATCGTTGACGTCATCGTCGTCGTTGACATCGTCATCATCATTGTCATTGTGTTCGTCACCGTCATCGTCATCACCATCACCATCACCATCACCATCACCATCACCATCACCATCATCATCAATAGCAGCAATATCATCATCATCAACTTCTTCTTCATGTACATTTCCATCAGGAACATCATCGACTAACTATCGATCATGATCATCAACTATATCATCTTCTACTTCTTTGGTATCTTCTTCTTCCATCACATTATACATTATCGGCCTTCCTCTTGGATCATGTCTAACAACAAATGACCAACCCGATTTATGTGGAATCTCCGAGTAAAATACCTGCTCACATTGACTTGGAAGAACATAGGGCTCATCCCCAACTCATTCAAACGACCTTGTATTAACCATTGTAAATCCATTATCATGTTCAATAATAGTTCTATCAGGATAATTTTTATTCAGTCGTAGCCTATACCATTTGACGATGAACAAAACTAATTTGAAGGAATTAAAGTCACACTCAAGTATATCATCCAAAATGCCATAGTATCAATTTTGAGACTCTTGAGGATGTATGTTGTTTCTAGATGAAATATTGGTCACCTCAAGGACTGCAGTTATCCCAGAATCACAAGTTTTCTTCATGTCATCCAACTGTTTGATGCAAAATTTATGACCATTGCAGTACATAGCCTTGTGGTGTTTGACCTGCAATATGTCTAACATATTAAAATTATTGCATCATGAGTTGATAAACATACGGGTGATTAATAAAATTATACATACCTATTGATCTCTTAAACCAAATGCTAAATCAATTTCCCTTTGTGTAACATTGGAATCTCCATTACGATGAGATTCTTTAACCAATGAAGTGACACCATCCCATGTTAATATGCGACCAGAATGTTGACATCATTCAATCCACACCATCATCCAATCAAGATTGTTTGCAATATACAAATGTAGCACATCCCACTCCTGACCAACTATACAAATAATTAATAGACCACTTACAACTGACTTATTTAGAAGATGAAGAATTAATTTACTACAATAACATCTTATAATTACCTCTTACTTTCTTCAATCTACCTTTCCCCATCAAGTGTTCCCCTTCAAATTTATTAATGGGGTTGGGATCCCAAATACGATCTACATGGATTTTTGCTGCAAACTTAGGAAGATATTCAGTAATGTACACCATAGTTTGGTATACCATATATCCCTCCACCATAGAACCCTCAGGATGTGCTCTTTGTTGAACAAAAGCCTTCAAAAATTTCAAGTGCCTCTCAACCATCCACATTGACCTAATCTGTACAGGTCCACACAATTCGATCTCCTCAACTTGGTGCATGAGGTAGTGTTCTTGTGCATTGAAAAAAGTTGAAGGTAGACACTTTTGCATTTCACACATTGGATGAGGGATTTTTCTCTTCCAATATTTTATATCTTCCTTGTGGATTTCTTTAGATGACAAACACCTAAAAGAGATTGAAGACACAAAAATATATAAACGAGACTTTACAAAATAATATACAATATACTGCATAACAAGTAAAACAAATGGCAAATATAATATCTATACAACAAATTGAACAAACATCACTACTTACCTCATGTATTTTCCAAGATCATATATGACTTGGTTGATATTATTGTCGAAGTGGTCTGGGAGAGATAGAGGTAGAACGTACTGCAACAATTATAAAATGATCTTTTCATTGTTTTCTAACATAATACAATGAAAAGTACATGCGCAGTATACAAATATATAGTAAATACACAAGAACGCGAATTACCTTAATGAAGGTATGCCAATCATGCATTTTCATCCCTTGCCCAAATTCACTCTTCTTTGATATGAGATTGTTTATGTTTGCAGCAAATCCTATGGGAAATTGAATTTTTCGTATGACTTCTTTTATAGAATTGCTTTGCTGCTCCGTTAATAACCAAGGAAGGGCGCTTATATTAATTTGATCTCCATTTCTATTTGATTGAATGAGATTTTTCATTACATGATTGGATTCCACAATGTCACTACAAATTTTGACAATATATTTTTTGTCATGCCTTCCATCCAATATTTTCCATAATGTCTCTATTATATTCTTTCCAATATGCATTGTATCAAACAAATGCACAATTTGTAGCTACTCGTAGTAAGGCAACCTACTGAATTGTCTAGGATAACTTTCTAGTCCCTTTGGAAGGTGGCCATCCATGTCTTGACAACCTTTAGTATCATCAATTACATCATCAGTAAACAAAACACGATAGAAAAATTCAAATTCCAAACATAAACCATTAGATGGAATGACATTACCTTGACGATTAATTCTATTATATTCCAACTTCCATAAGTGAGGAGTCATTCTTCATGGCTTTGATGTAGTCTCTTCTTTGCCATTGAAAAGATGTTTTTCAGTATTCCGGTACTTATGATTTTTGTGAAGGAAGTGCCTATACTCATCAAACACCTGCTTTCCTAAACTCTTTGAATGACAGGATTTCATCTTTGGACCACAAACTGGACATGCAAATTTTCCCTTTGTTTGAATACCTACAAGATAATGTATAATTCTATTAAATCTATTAATTTTTATAATTATAATTATCATGCACGACTTGAACACTATAACGTACCACAAAAATGTGTTAGCCTTGGGGCATCATGTATTGGTATGGAATTGAAATTGTCTTTGTCCTATTGGTCTAGAGATATCATACATGGTCACACCATTCCATAACTCCAGCAACTCATCAATAAGAGGCTCAATATATACATTCATATCTTTAACTTGGTACTTGCCTAGTGGAATGAACAAAAATGTTACATAATTATTATGACCATTTTACTGCACAATATTTATAATTAAATGTAGATGACTATTGAATGATAAAATACCTAGAACAATCATTGCCAACATTATGTGCTCCCTCTTTATTGACATCCATGGAGGAATATTATTGTTGATAACAAAAATAGGCCACACCGAGTAAACAGATCTCAACTCTCCAAATGGAATGACACCATCTGCTACCAATGAAAGCCTGAGATTACGAGGTTCTTCTTTAAAGTGTGGCCACTTTTCCTCTATGTCCATAAATGCTAAACCATCCACAAGCATTCGAATAATGTCATCTTGACTTCTATTGTATGCATGGTAATCCATAAATTGTGCCAAGCTAGTGCACCTGAATAATCATTGCATACGTGGAATAATGGGAATATAATGAAGAACCTTGCGAGGTACCTTTTTTGTTATTTTATCTATTCGATATCTACTAATATGACATTCAGGGCATTCTGTTCCAAATTCATGTTGTTTATGATATATAATATGATCATTGGGACAAGCATCTATTGTTTGATACTCCATTCCAATATCTTTCATAATGGCAGATAATTCTCGGTATGAGCGAGTTAGAATATTTGATGGTGGTAAGAAAAACTCACCTATCAATCTACAGCAAAAAAAAAAGTTTGTGGTCTTAATATAAAGAATATTAATAGTACATGATTCACCATTTATTAACTGTAATGACATGTATGACACACCTTAACATACATGAGATTGTTATGTTGGATAAACCATTCATAACCTTCAAGTTCACCAACAATAATATAGTAGAGAGAAGAGTCGTTTGGGAGCCTTTGTAAAGGGGCTCATATGCCTTCTCAAGAAGAGGTAAATCATGAACATCAAGGTCATCCTAATCATCATGATCAGCTCTGCTAGTACTAAATGTGTCATGGATCAATGTATTTGTACCATCATCTTCAATTGTGTTTTCTGGTGCATGATTGTCATCTTCCATGGGATCATTATCTTCAGCTTCGATATTCACACCTACATGTTCCTCCACTTCAAAAACCATATTCTCAGGGTTTTGTTGATCCATACCATGTGCTCCGGGGTACTCCACCTATATAAAATTGATATACATAAATAAACCGTGATCATGATCTCATTATCAAGTGATTTCTTATGTATATAAATTGTTAAAATGATATAATGAACAACTTACCAGTGGATGATAATCATGTCCCCCTTCAATGTGACCATGCTACCTACAATGTTTCTTAGTTGTTTTGATTAGAAGTCTTCTAGTCTTTAAGCCCTTACAAATTTTGCAAGGACAATAACATTTCCCATCACCCTTTCTTTTCAAGTTAGACCATAATCTAGCAATTGTCTCCTTATTTTTGTTCTTCACTGATATTATTTGACATGGTCTTTCTTCACAGGCAAAAAAATTAGGCTATCGAAACTTCAGTGCAAAATCTTCACAAAAATTGCAAATCGAACCAAAACCATTTAACTCTTCTTTTTCATCTTAAAACATTGAACTTAATAGAGAATGTATTTAATGTAGCTGATTGTGTGAATTTTTGAACATTGTGTCTGCAAATTCTTACTAAAAGTTTCCCTGTTGCAAACTTTCTGAGAGACATTTTTTAGTATTCTAAGCCTTGGTTCTTGTATTTTCACTAGTGATAAGTTGGAAACTTTATGGCAGACCTTTAGCCAATCGATCTAAGTTTGACAAGTTATACACCAAGCAAGTAGGCATCTAGAACTAGCATTGTTTGTAGGTCACCCTTACCCTATGCCATGGGTATATGACTACCTAGAACTCTAGTTTAAGCATCAATCCTGGAAATGATCAGTATAGGACTACCCAGAACTCTAGTTTAAGCATTAAGTTACATCATTATTGACCTTACTTTGGGATGCTATGTATGAGATTGGAACCTTTTGTAAGGTGTGATCAATGTGCTATCATAAATGCAAAGCCAAAACCATTTTGATGAGATCATGATCCCACTAATACTATTTTGCCTTGTTAATTTGGCACCCACAAAAATGATAGAACCAGATATAATATGCCATCAATGCCCATATACCGATAATGCTCAAGAAGAGCCACTTAGAGGTAGAGTTTAACCAGTTTCCATATAGGTAGATTATCTCTAACCTCATTTTCCCTATAGGTAACTGATTAGGTTCATTTTAGAGTCTTATTTCCAAATATGTACCTCTATGTTAGCTTTTTGCTTTATTATTTGCCTGTTTATGCTTAATCTTGTCAATTTTGCATAATTTTACTTAGTTCTTGCATCTTCAATGAAATTATATCTAATCATATCCAGTCACATCAAAATGGAACAATTAATCATATTTCTGGTCTCTCCTAGAGGAATTAAATTGAACCAAATTGACTATTCCCCAATAAAATGTTTTGAAATGGTCAATGTATAAGTTTTTAGTTTACTTTCCTAGACTAGGACCCCATTTCGTCAACATTTCACTATGAGAGCATAAATATTTTTTCTTGAAGACAACATCTTACAGATTATGCTTCAATGTATAACACATTTTCATAATCAATCATTCGACTTCACATGGATAAAAGAATTCACATATTCTAAATCATGATCTGATGATGTGAACAACTCATATGCAACTATAAGGCATGCAAAGCATTTATTTTAGCATACACTTATTCATCCACATTGCAGGGATGACAATACAAGGCTCACATATTGGTCTAAGAGGATGCCATGGTATCACAAAGTAACCAAGAACCAAGAGTTTCACTAAACTACCAAAGATCATAAATATTGAAAGAAAGAAAAAACAGTACCAATAATAAGTCAAATAAATGTGTTCAATTCCAATAGCAAATCAAACATAGCCACAATAACTACACAATAGAGAAAACATTTGAGTGAGTTTGACTCCATAAGTCAGTTTTGTAGCACTTGTGAAGGATTACTAAAACAATGGAGTTGAAGCCCTTGAGCAACCAGGGAGTGTTTGACTTAGGGAGGTGGAACAAGGAGAGTTGCTAGGTTGCCTATAAGCTTGTTGCACTCTAATTTTGCTGACTACACCTTGAAACAGCAAAGGACCTATCACTTAGTAAACATTCTAGCCATTTGGCAACCTCCTTGCCCTACCTCCCTATCACTACATGCCCAAAAAACATGACTATAATAATAGTCCCTCATGCATCCATTTGTGGCTTGCACACTACAAATCCTAACATATCATGGCAATACACCTCATAGAGAAGACACACCTAGGGCAACATTGCACATAGCAATGTGCCTCACAAAGAAGACATGCATAGGGCACATGCCACATAGCAATGTATCTTATGGAAAAATGTGCATGCATGTCACACACCAGAGCTATATGTATACATCATGAGGCACATTCATATGTTATCAAACACAACCTATTGTATCTAACATGAGTTCCTCTCTACATATGTGCAAATCTTCCAACACTAATCGCCACTAAGAAGGAATAATATAAAATGCATCTTCAAATATTTATGCGTGTTTTTTTTAAATAAAATGCCTGAGATTGTCGGAATTCCGACGAACACGGGCATTTAAAAAAAAAAAAATCAAATTTTCAAACAATGCTTCTTGTCCTTCAAAATCCTTCATTGTAATTTGTCCCCAAATGTATTAGTGGCTTATCATTGAATTGAATGACCCTTTATCCTTTCCATGTGCATTTCCCTTGGTTTTAGTCCCAATTTTCTTTATTTTATTCAAAAGAAAAATTTATAGATTCCTCTACTTGTCTCAGCATTCATTAATTATTTGGGATTTTCATTCCATTCACCAAGGTTGGCATCTATTCTAAGACTCTTTGTCATAGCCAAGCTAAATTATTTGACTCTAGTTTCTCTCCAATCTAGTCACCTAGTAGCATGTGAAATCTATCTCTTCCTAATTATTATTCTCCCCATCTTGTTAATGACCATTCCAATCCTCTTTCAAGATTCTTTCCCAAGTAATGATCTTGCATATTTCAAATAAGTTACACTTCTATGTTTCCAAGTACTCTTCCTTATAATGTTTAGATTTACTATAAAGTGCTCATTCCGACTCATCTTTGCTACTCTTCCTATTAGTCTCATTCCAATACCTCCTATAAAAATATAGAATGATTGCATTTATATTTTATTTGTTTCTCCTCATAGTGATTAAAATAATTATTATTGTTGGGAAAAAGGTATCTGACCTTTCCAATTTCTCTTTAGGAGCTATAAACAACTTATTACTTAATCTTACTTACGTCATTTACTTTTTTTTTGTTGTTCATGTGATTAAGGAACTTTTCCTTATCTTAATTTTTGTTGGTGTTTCATTTATGTTTGACTATTTATTTTATAGCAAGGTTATCTTATTATTTTGGATTGATTTCATCACTTGGTATTCATTATTTTTTATAAATAAAGTGTTGAACAAAAGTTGTCATTGCTGTCAAAAAGGGAGTTATCTTAGTGGAAGATAGTTGGACTGATGTCTTTAGTCTTGTTGCAGTATGGTTACAAAATTATATAGGATATGTCTGCATCTTCACAATTCATCTTTTCTTGCTAATGAAATTTTATTTCATAAAGTTGGTTGCAATTACCCAGTTTGTATGCTTGCTTTGAAAACTTGCATGGGTTCATATTTTCTAATTTTGGAGAGTTATGGCTTACAGTTTGAATGGAGAGTATTCCTACACATGATTTAGTAGTGTTGGGTGAAAATTTTGTAAACTAGAAACGTTGACAAAGAGTTTCAACCATAGTACATTAGATTTAATCTATCCTTATAGATGAGAGGTTTCCTTCTTATTTCTTTATGCCAATTAACTCTTGACTTAAAAATAAAACTAAACTAATTATTTAGGTGTTACTATCATGAATAACTCTTATACTATTATTTCAGAATAAATTATCTCTTCTAAAGACTTAAAATAAGAATGGAAACAAACAATAATAATTGATACCATGAGATTAACCAAAAGAGAAACCCCATGTTTACCAATGCAATATATAATTTCAAGAGCTAGCACAAGCTCAAAGATTTATGCAGCCCTTTTTACAAATTAGGTAAAAAAGATGCAATATATAGAAGCACAAAGATTTCCAAGTATATTGTAGCTCCAAACTTATAAAGGAAAGAAAATTTGCATCTCAAAGACTTAAAAAATTCTCTAATTAAGATGTTGATCATTATTTCTAAATCTAAAATTACAACTCAAATATTGTAAAAATTAGATTTAAAACTACTTTAAACTAAATAGCCACAACATAATACCTCCAAGAAATTCTATTGTGTAATCACAATGACATAAGAACATTGTAATATCATTTGAAAATTCTCCAACACAAAGATTGAATGCACAATTGCTTCTTTCTATTCACTTTAAATTGATTTGCAAAATAAAATCAAAGTCTTACATTGCTACACAAACTGGCAGAGTTTTGTTGCTATGCATAAAGATGATTATTTACAAATCAAAATCCTCTTATATATAGGGGAGGGGCTATGAGAAAAATTAGGAAAATGTAAAAATATGACTTATTCAATAGTACAATCCTAGTTGACTTTGACTTCTAATACTGCTACATGTAATTACATTTTTTTGAATGACATATACAATGTTAAAATAAAATTATAAAATGCATATACTAAGAAAAATAATCTAAGTATCACAGGTTGCTTCTTCATCATCTCCATTCTTGGTCATGAATTCCTCAAAACTTGTATAATCCATCTTGAATCATCGCATCATTAGTTCTAGATATGTGTTTTGTAATTTCCCTAACTCATGTGATGGTATCCTCCAAATTGATGAAAGACTTCTTATAACTACCCAAAATCCACTTCAAATTATCGAGAGCCACTTGAAGATCTACAAACTTATCAATAGAAGATATTGAGAAATCAATTGAATCGGTCTCCTTTTGAATGAGAGATGTATATTCTTGTATTATTGTATCCTCAGGAAGAATTCTTTGACTTCCATCAAGTATTTTACAAGGGACCTATTCAATTTAGGCAACAATGTCTCGCCCTTTCTCTTCACCCATCTGCAAAGACAACTACAAATATTTTATCAATTTCTTTAGTAACTTCTTTCTTCTTTCTCTTGAGTTTTCTAAACTTGGTGCATTTCTTCCTAGATGGGATAACACCATTGTCAACTAAAATCTCCAAATCCATATCCTTGAATTTGGTTCAAGTTTTTAGATCTAAGGTCTATGATTCTAGACCTTGTGATAGGACTTCCAATGTCTTCCCAAATTTCCATCATCTTTAAAGAAGTTTTCAAGAGGTGAGTGCCTTTTCAATCATTATTTCTTACCATACATCATCTATTATTTCTTTTTTTCCAACCCTTTCAACCTTCTTGATTTATTCCTTAGCAATGGAGGTATTCAGAGATACAATCTCTTTGAAAGATAGTGATTTTAACAAGAACTAAAGTAAGCTCCCCATTCTTATCACATAATCTAAAAGTTGTAATTCTTCAATAGTCTTGTTAGGAGGAGGTTCATCTATCTCTACATACCTTGTTCTATGAGTAGTCTTACCCTCTTAGCAATATTAGACTTGGTAGGAGTCAATTGACTTAAATCGGAATCATCTGGCAAGATGACATGTTTCTTCCTTTTAGGTGCAATCGTTCTGAACCATGGAGAAAGATTTTCAATATATCTTTTTCTTTACCTACAACTAGAGTTTGAACAATCGTAGTTTTATTTTGTACCTAAGTGGATACAATAGAGGGTGTCTAAGTTTGGATTGCAGCTATTGTCTCAACATTTGATACTTAAGGCATAGAAAAAGACATTAGCTTATCAAAATCTCCAACATTACTATCAAGAATAGAAATTGAAACATCAAACAAACTTGGAAAGGATGTGTCAAAAACATTCTCAAGATTGTCATGAGGAGTGTCTAGGATAGACTCAATAGTATAAGAAGAAGGCATAGACTTATGGATAGAAACAAAGGGAGTAAAAGAATATACAATTGTAAAATGGAAAAGGCATAAACATTGGTATCAATAGAAACATTTGAAATTAAAATTGGAGTGGATAACATTATGACAACAAGAGAAGATATTTATATTTCTTCCCTAGAGGTGATGCAGCCATAACTATTGAATCCTCAAAACAGAACTGATTGGCTTATGCAACAAGATTAACACAATGAAAGAAATAATAAAACATAGAAAGATTAAAAAAATAGATTATATTATTATTTTAGGACCTCCGTTAATCAACCGGTATCATCATACAATCACCATAGAACATCATGTAGTCAACTGGTTACATGCAAGCTAACATGCCAGATGGAATCCATCTAGAACCCTCAGAGTCAACTAGATCTCTAATCATGAATCTAAATCCTTATTCTGATATCTACTTCCCTAAAAATGCTTACATAATGCCATATATATACCCTTCGGAACATATTTGGGTCGGCCATAAAAGATTACATTTACCAATGCAGGAGAAATGAAATGTGTAAATAGGTCAGCCCCAAGAATGAAAGGAAACTCTCTGGAAAAGAACCACTAAGTAGTGTAGATCAATAGGAAGGTAAACCAAGGACATAGGAACATTAACCAATACCCAAAATAGATGCATACACCACGAAACCACTCCAGAAAAGAAGAATCTCCAATCAGTTAGCCCAAAACTGCCCAAGAACCCAAAAACAGTCAAACTAGAAGCAATGCCTTTTCGGAAAAGAATCCAAATGGACTGAAAATATGGGATTAAGCACATAAACCAACCTAGAAACTGAAAATGTGATCTACAATGACAATTAAGTCACCACTGAAACATACGGGTAGGAAAACAAAAAACTGCACACAGAACTGAACAAGAACTAAATTGAAAGGAAATATTTTTGGTTGATGCAAGATTGCTCATAGACCGGGGATGCTCCTACATCAGACACCCTAGGTAAAAAGAGATGTTCTATGAGAGGAAACTCAAGAACATTGAAAAGGATTTGGGATATATATTCCATGTTCATTTCTAATCCAAACATCTTCCTTATTTGTAAACCTCTTCCTTAGCTCCTCTGAAACCTCAACCAGATTCTCTAACTCCTGACTCTCTTTATTTTTCTTCCTTTTCTTTAGATATGCATACTATCTCTTCTTAGTACTCTCTTTCTTGTACAACTTTGACTTATTTTTGCCACAAGACTTCCTCTAGTTCTATCTTATTATCAGACTTATCTATTAGATCCTTCTGCAAATTCATGCCACTTTCTAGTATAACCTCTACAACCAATATCTCGGCACTCCAACTTCTCTAAAAACTCAGATTCTTTAGTTCCTTCTCTTTCTCCTTCAAAGAAGCTAATGTGAACTTCTCCCCATCCTTCTCAATGGTGATTAGGGTTCTTCTATAGTAATAAAAATCTCCTCTATCAAACTATCAAGGTCTTCCCAATAAGACATGACAAGAACTCGTAGATACAACATCACACAAGACCTCATCCCTAAAAGGCCCAATATGAAAACTCACCAAACACTTCTCCTTTATTTCTAATCTTTTATCATCTTATAACCAACTTACCTTGTAAGGACAAGGATGCTCAAGCCTCTTCAATCCAAGCTTCACTATCATCTCCTTAGATACCAAATTATCAGTACTTCTACTATCCATAATAGCCTTGCAATACTTACCACCTGATTTGCACACAGTCCAAAAAAGACTCCTTCTCTAAGTAGGTACGGTATCTTCACTTCTCTACTCCATCATGATTCCTCATTTTCTATACAACTTCTTACCATTCTCTTCTTACATTCATAAAATCTATTTCTAGTTTCTCTACACTTGAAACATTTACCGAGAAATTCACTGTTGGTATTTATACTCCCTTTCCTCTATGTTTTCTGATCTGGTTCTTTACTTCAATTAGGTTTTGATCCATCTTCAACATTCTTCTTTTCCATACTCATCTTCCCCTTGAATCTCTCCTTCCCTCTAGGTTTATTTGGTTGTCTTCTCCTCACCTTCTCGTCAGCCTTCAAAGCTTACTGGTAAGCTTCTTCAACTATGGAAATCCTCAACATACTCATCTAATCCTAAATGTTAAATGCAAGTCCATTTATGTACCTCACCACATTTTCTCTATCCATCTCTATATGTATATATCTAATCATCACCTTGTATAATTCCAAGGTATACTCTTGCATAGTCATGTTTCTCTTCTTCAGGTTCTGCAACTTCTTGAACAATTCCAACTCATAGTCTCCTGGTATGAACTTGGCCTTCAATATTACAACCATCTGTCTCCACCGGGTGATCTTCATTTCACCATTCTCCACTTTCTCTCTATAATTATTTCCACCATAAGGCATAATGCCCTTTTAAATTAGTCTATTCCAACAAGACTCTCTGCAGGTCCTTGACATCCTCAAACTCAAAGTAATCCTTTAAGTTTTTGATCCAATCAATCAGATCCTTCGGGTTCAGCGTTCTGAAATTTTTTGAAACATCCACTTTATGAACTTTACTTTCTTGTGCCACTGCTCTCATAAATATTTCCTCTCTTCCATCTTTCGGCCCTTCAGCCTCTTCAGCCTCAAGCTCTTCTTCAATTTCTTCATATTCATCCTCGTACTCTGAATTCCTCTACAAACCAGCCAATGCATTCTAGATCTTTTTCCTCATCTCATTCTTGAAATCCTCCATCATTTGCTCTACCCTCCAGAGGTTCATCCTTATACGTGGCATCTCCTCCTCTACTCCAGTGAATCCTGAAAAGAGAATTGACCGCATTATGCAACAAGAGTAACACAACTAAAGAAAAAATAAAACATAAAAAGATTATAGAAATACATTATATTATTGTCTTAGGACCTCCGGTAATCAATCAGTTATCTTCATACAGTCATCATAGAACATCTAGTAGTCAACCAATTACATGCAAGCTAACATGTTAGATACAATCCATCTGAAACTCTCAGAGTCAATCAGATCTCTAATCATGAATCTAAATCCTTATTATGATATCTATTTCCCTACAAATGATTACATAATTCCATATATATACCCTCCAGAACATATCCGGGTCAGCCACAAAATATTATATTTACCAATGAAGGAAAAATGAAACGTTTAAATAGGTCTGCCCTACGAATGAAAGGAAACTCTCTGGAAAAGAACCACCAAGAAGGGCAGATCAACCCAAAGGTTAGCCAAGGACTTAGGAACATTAAGCAAGACCCAAAATAGATCCACATGCTAAGAACCACTCCAAAAAGGAATAATCTCCAACCGGTTAGCACAAAATTGCCCCAAAACCCAGAAATAGTCAAACCAGAAGCAATATCTTTCCGTAAAATAATCCAACTGGACTGAAAACTGTGGAATTTAGCATATAAACAAGCCTAGAAACCGAAAATGTGATCTGTAATGAAAATCAAGTTGCCACCAGAACATATCGGTAGGAACACAAAAAACTACACACAGAAATGAACAAGAACTAAACTGAAAGGAAATATTTTTCATTGATGCAATATTTCTTCTAAATCCTCATCCTTCACTTGAGCTTGTTTTCCCTTATCAGTATATTTTCTCCTTCAACTTTGTTCTTGTCTTTCCCTACTGCGAACTTGAACTTGGTTGCCTTGTTTGAAGGAGAATGATCTTTTATGCTTTTTATTCTAAGTTTAGATCTCTTGCCAACTGGCCTTGTAATGTCATCCTCTAATCCTATTCGAAAATCCTTCAACCATATTCCCTTTATTTGTATCCAAGTGTTGGTATTAGAAAGGATTGGTTGAGATATCTCTCTGATTAAAACACTCTCTTTCTATGACCACTGAATAGAAGGAATAGGTGTATCTACAATCTTATAACTTATATATATAGGGTCAAATATAATCTAGTCTCTTGATGTTCTCAATGGTGTGAAGATCAATCTAAATATCTTCTACTTAATGCAAATAAGTAGGATTTCTTGAATCTGTCCTTCTTTCCACTATAATCAAAGTATTTTCTCCCTTTGAACTTCTTGAGAGTAATAACCTACAATTTTGTTTCCATAGACTTGGCTTTGATGGATGTCAACAAAGAATACCTCCCAATAACAAGAGGGAATTGAAAACTAGTCTTGTGAGCTTCTGATTGCCTACTATGCACTATTATGATCTTTCTTGCAAGGTCCATCAAAATGATTTTGTTAGTAGGATACCCTGGGAGCATATATTAAATTCCTTCATAACACCCTACTCGAAGATAGTTGAAAGTTGGAAATTGTAAAAACAGGTGACCATACTCATTTAATTTCTTCTAGGTCACCTCTGATAATCTTGCCTTCTGAATTTTCTTATCAAATTGACACATTAAAGAACCAAATAAAGCTTCTTGTACCCTTCTATAGATAACCCTAAAAATAACCTCATCGAGGAAACTATCTATACCAAGTATGAATTAATGTATGATTTGAGGGTGGTGTTTACTTCGGAGAGTTATTCACAAATGTCTTTGTGGACCTTTCCTCATGATGAGAATTTACCTATACATCTATTCCTCGAAGGCATTTAATTTCTTTAGCCCCTTGATCCTACTGAGCAATGTAACCATGCCACTAATTTCATCTTTGAAATTACAATGGAATAACCTAGGCCACCTAGTGGTTGTGTCTCTCAACTTCACTAGCCAGTTAGTGTTGATATTCTTCTTACACCTCTCCTCATTTTTATTGTAATATTATTGAGAAAAATTCACAAAACTTTTGTTGTTATATGGAGCCTAATCAGACTCGAAGGTTAAATTTACCTACTTCTATTGGTGTTATTTCCCCCCATATTTTTTTACAAATGTTTGGTGGAAGCATCCCCAAGATTGGCTCAAGGGGCGGCACCCCTTGCGGGGTCTAAGGGCACCACCCCATGACACCAAAAAGACTTATTACTCTATAAAGGCATTGGGTAATCAATTTTGATTTACTAGATAATATAATTGGACTCTTTATTTGGTTGATATAGCCCGAGATTGGGTGAACCACATTAAGTATTGTCTCTTCGCTATTATTATTTATGTGTTTTTCATTTGTGCGTTTAATATTTATCTGCATATAATTGATATTTTCTACATGCAATTCCTAACAAGTGGTATTAGAGCTAGTTGTGTTCAATTATCGTCTGCAACAAGATCTCATAGTTGAGTGGGAGTCTCACAGTTAAGTGGGAGAAATGGCACATGAGGGTAAATTAAGGTAGAAAAATTCTCTGAGAAGAACTATCACTTATGGAAGATGCGAATGAAGGATTATCTCTATCAAAAGGATTTTTGGAGGCCGTTCGAAGGAACAACAAAGAAATGCACAATGAGTGATGAGGATAGGAATATTTTGGATAGAAAGGCACTTGGAACCATTCAGATGTGCCTGACATCATCTTTAGCAATCAGTATAATAATGATTGTAGAACTTATGTCAGCAGTAGCTAAATTGTATGGAAAACCCTCAACCTCAAATAAGGTATTTCTCATGAAGCATCTATTTAATCTAAAGATTATTGAAGGTGGATCTGTGATAGATCATTCAAATGAGTTTAATACAATCACTAGTTAAAGCTAAATTTTGATGAAGAAGTTAAAGCTCTCTTGATATTATGTTCTTTGCCTAAAAGGTAGAAAAGTTTGGTAATTGGGGTTAGTAACTCTATTTCTGATTCAAATACCCTAAAATTTGATGAAGTTGGTTATGTTATTCGGAGAGGAAATTCATAGAAAAAGCTCAAGTGGATCCACATTAGGTATTATTTTGAATGCAGAAAGAAGAAGCAGACCAAAGAAGAAGGTACTTCTCTAAAGGTAAATTTTGATGAAGAAGTTAAAGCTCTCTTGATATTATGTTCTTTGCCTGAAAGGTAGAAAAGTTTGGTAATTGGGGTTAGTAACTCTATTTCTGATTCAAATACCCTAAAATTTGATGAAGTTGGTTATGTTATTCGGAGAGGAAATTCATAGAAAAAGCTCAAGTGGATCCACATTAGGTATTATTTTGAATGCAGAAAGAAGAAGCAGACCAAAGGAGAGCGGAAAAGGTTATGGAGGCTATGGGAAGTCATGAGGGAAATCAAAGGACAAGAGATCCCAATCCAGAGGACCAAAAGATTTTTACTATTGTCGAAAACTAGGTCATCTGAATAAATATTGTTGGTCTCAAAAGAATGAAGAAGGAGACAATCAAGAAGGTAACAAGGAAGCAAATGTGGTAAGTAATAAATATGAAGAAGATGCTTTGATTCTTTCCCTAGATAATGTTGATGGCTCATGGTTTTTAGATTCAGGGGCTTCATTTCATGCTACAACCCATAGAAGTTATTTTCTTGATTATGTCCAAGGAGATTTTGGGCTGGTTTATTTGGGAGATAATGAACCCTGTCAGATTGTTGGAAATGGAAGAATTAAGATTAAGTTGTAGAATAGGAATCATTGGCCACTACAAGAGGTAAGGCACATTCCAAGGCTAAGTAGGAATTTAATTTCAGCAGGGAAACTAGGTGATGAAGGTTGCATATTTACATTTAATGATAAAAAATGGAAGGTTTCAAATGGTGCCTTGATAGTAGAGAAACCCATGAGAGTAGGCACCTTATATCTTTTTATAGGTCATATTGTTCCTTGTAATTTATTTGTTGCAAAGAAAACCCAATCATATTTAGGAACAGTTACTATAGGCTCACATGAATAAACTTAAATAGTTGTTGCAAGTTCTAACACAACACTATGGCACAACAGCCCTGGGAATATGAATGAAAAATGTGTGAATGTACTTCATTCTAAAAAGGTTTTACCAGGTCAGAAATGCATTTATATGGATTTATGTGAAAATTGTGTGTATGGAAAACAAAAGAGAATTAGTTTTCTAATTGATGGGATGCAAAACAAAGATGAAAAGTTAGAGCTTGTGCATATAGATGCATGGGGACCCGCTTAGGTATCTTCTCTCGGTGGCTCTCGGTATTGTGTTATATTCATAGATGATGCAACTAGGAAGTTTTGGATTTACTTCCTTAGGCAGAAATCTGATGTATTTGAAACATTTAAGAAATGGAGAAGCTTGGTTAAAAATGAGATAGTTAAAAGATAAAAATCTCCCAGATCTAATAATAGTGTTGAGTATTGGAGAAAATAATTTGAGGATTATTGTTCCATTAGTGGAATTCATAGGCAGAAAAATTAGTGGTGTAAATGTTACTATTGACTACATCCCATATGGCCTTATAAAATCTACATGTGAATCCATCACATCCAAAATATTTATTCTTTTTAATATAGAAAATTACTTCTTAGAGTTCCAATAGAGTGATTTGTTGTTCATATTGTTTAACACACACCAAGTCTAAGAGGAGTAAATTAGTCTTAATAAAAGCTTAAATTTTTTATCACAATTCAAATTCAAAATTCTTAATTTGATCAATATCAATGAAAGATAAAATAATGAACACCAATACACTAGAGAATGCTATGTTTGTATGTAAAACCCAAGAAGGGAAAAACCATGGTGAGATCTATCTAAAATTACATGAACAAGATTACAATTTTTTTTTAAAGCTCGTTGCCTAATTAAGCAAATTGGTCCCAGAAAAGAATTTTGGAGGAAGTTCGCTATCTCCTAGAAAGATACAACGGAAATACTAAAGAGACTCTCTATCTCTGAATAAGGTACATGAAAAATATGAATTACAATAAATATTTTCTTAGCTCAATAATTCCAACAATCTCCTTGAATTTAGCTTCTTTTGACTCACTATATCAAGTAAACATTAAGGAAATTTTTATCTCCAATACTTCCACCACATACTTTTACTTAATCAACTTGACATATTTAACAATCCATGCCATTAAAATTAATTTTATCTTCTATATATACCATCCATGAGACCTTAAACCACCAATTAAGTTGGTTAGAATAGGGGATATGCAATGACTGGAATAAGTCTTTCACAAAATCATATTGCAACTTGAAAGAAATACAAGCTAGGAGATTGAGAGGATCTAAAACATCTTATTACATCTTTCCATTTAGCCCAGAAAATCAAACATGTTGGCACACATCCTCTCAATTTAACAAAATGGTAACGTATAGAGAAAAAGTGTAGCACAAAAACTAGTCAACCCAAAACACATCTTCCAAATAAATTCTCAATGTAGATTAGAACAAGGCATAGTGGGACCCAAATACAACTCATCACATCCTCTAATGCTAGTGTATGTTACAAGTATGGTTGTCATTGCACTAAAATATTGATTTGTTAATGTTTAATACAACCACTAGACTTATAGAATCTACATGAGGTGGTTAAGCCATGTCACAAAATCGAGAATTGCGCTACACAACACAAGGAGACTAAGGGTGCACAACTTCCAACAATCTCCCCCCCAGTGCAAGTGAGGGGTTTGAACCTATGACCAAGCTCTGATACCACTTGTTACGAGTGTGGTTGTTGTTGCACTAAAAGATCGACTTGTTAATGCCCGATACAACCACTAGACTTATAGAATCCACAGGAGGCAGTTAAGCCATGTCACAAACCCAAGTGTTGCACTGCACAACACAAGGAGACCAAGGGTGCACACCATGCAATAGTGTAAACCCCCAAATTCAAATCACAATCAAGAGAGTAGGCCCTATTACCTAGATGACCATAAATCACCCTGAAAGGAAACAACAAATAGGTTGTGACAATAAAAAGATAAACCATATTAATGTGGAACACATAGAGACATTTCATAAACATCCAACTACACTCCCAAATTCTTTTCTTAAACTATCATGCCAAAAAAAGCTACCGCAATCAAATTGATATAGATTTTGTCATACTTGGAAGCCCAAACAACAATGACATGAGATAAATCAATGTCAAACCAATTTGTGGATCACTTCATCACCTAAAATATAAAATAAGGTATAGATAATTTAAACGCGCTGACCAAGCCACAATATAAAAAACATCAATGAAGAGAATTTTTTAGACCAATCATAACCAATAACAAAACTACCAACATACTGCATTCAGAAAAGACCATCTACAGTAACATCAGTGACCTTAAAAACTGTAAAGAAGTTAAGTAGTGGAACAACTTCCTACACTAACCTTGAGAGGAGAGTAATGCAAAAAAATTTACAAATTGTCACAAAAGTTACAGAAACCTAACAAAAATACTCATAAATAACATTCATACCACAACATAGTGATTTATGTGGGGAAAACCCTTTTGGGAGAAAAAACCCACACTCCAAAAGCCACCCAATATATTATTCAGCAATAAAAAATGGATTACTATATACTTACAAAGAAAGCTATTCATAGGAGTACCACTAGTCAAAGATTTAGAGGTAACTCAATAGCCATAATAATCTTACACACAACCTCTATCTCATGCACCTAATATATAGGAGATACAATAAAAGCAACCAACAAATAGTATTACAAAACCATGGGATGAAACCACCCAATAAAGTATAGCAGACCTGATCTCCAATCTAGATGTTCTATGACATGTTAAAACACATATCAACACGTTCCCCTCCCTTTTAGAGCTCATTTATGTGTCTGATACAAATTATATTTCCTATTTTGGGGCCTCTAAAGTCCTCAAATTTAATTTTAAACCTTTCATTGGACCCCTCTAAAGTCCTCAAAATTAAGTTTAATCCAGAAGCTTTGGGTATAATTTCACATCATTTTGTGCTAAAATGAAAATTACTATAAATAGTAACCTCATGTAAATGCAAGGATGAGACACCAATTTCCCAACAAATCTCTCACTTGTCTAACACCTTGCAAGAGCAAAGGGAGTATCAACAAAATGAATCAATTTCTAGGGGCCATAAGACCCATAGACTCCAAACACCATCTAAACTTCTATGTGCTCATAGCCTTAGTTAAATAATCTGCAACACTCATCAAAGTTTCTACCTTAACCAGCTTCACTCTACCATCTTCGACCATATCTCAATGTGCTTAGTCCAGGCATGAAATGTCGGGTTCTTGGCTAGGCAAATCACAGTCGGACTATCACAATAATCCAAATGTATGCTTTACAAGAATCTGTAGCTGCCATATACTCTACTTCAGTTGTGGATAAAGAAACCACAACTTGTCACTTACTCATCCAACTAATTACACCACCAAATAAAGTAAACACATAAGCACTGGTGGATCTTCTTCTATCAATATCACCTACTCGGTCTAAAACTACATAACCATGAATATCAAAGCAAATGACATCTCCAACTAAATTGCTATGATAACACAAAGAATAATCTGAGGTACCCTTCAAATATTTGGAGACTCTTTTGACTACATCGCAATGAAATCTACTAGGATTAGACATATATCTGGAAAGAACTCCTACTTCTTGGGCAATGTCTGGTCTAGTATACCATAGCATACATCAAACTTCCAACTGCACTTTGGTAAGGCACTCTGCTCATGTCTTACATCTCCGATGGGGATGTAGGACATTCTGCAATAGATGATGTCATTCCAACTATAAAAGGAACACACAATGGTATATAATCCTGCATGTTGAATCTTTGTAACACTAAATTTACATAATTACTTTGGCCTAGCCATAGCTTTTTGTTCTCTCTATCTCTTCTAATTTCCATCCCAAGAATGTTCTTTGCTACACAAAGATCTTTCATTTCAAATTTAGTAGGGAGCTGAGACTTTAGTTCTGAAATCATACCTTTCCCTTTACCAATGAATAACATATCATCAACTTAAAATGTAATGTATAAGAAATCACCACCATCAAATTTATAATTGTAGGATTTTGCCAAGATCAAGGGCACAATGAAAAGCATAAAAAGAGAGACAATAGAATGATAAGAACAAACTGTATTCTCATCAATATGCAAAATGATCAACTGGATTAACCAATACAATAAATATAGGTCTGCTTATATAAGCAAGGCCATATGGATGTATGAGCACACAATTATGACATGTGGCTCAATGAGAAACAAGGGTAGGTAAGAAATACTAGGGGTAGGTAGGAGAAATAATATAATATTCCACAAGAGGTGGAGTGTAACAAAAAAATAAGAACACAAAAGGTGGAATTTCTCCTACAAGCTCTATCCCTATGTGCACACTTCCCTAAGTGTCTCAAATACAAACTACGAAGAGATGCATTATCCTAAGCTAACTTAAGTAAAGTGTAATAATATCCAAAATGAATATTTATTTACACCAACACCCCCCCTTAAGTGCAACTTAGGGGAATGAAGACTCAAGTCAACAATGCAAGATGGGTCCCAGCTACTAGGCTATGATAGGTACCCATGTATAATATGCAAATGAAAGCAAAATCCATGCAATGCAATCTCTCACAAACGGAGAAAGGGAGAAAACCCAGTGGGACAAAACTCCCCCCCCAAAAGAGAGATGAATGTACAAAAGACTCTCAAAGAAGAAGGACAAAACCTCAAAGAGGAAAAAGTCACCCCCATAAGAGAGGA
Source organism: Cryptomeria japonica (assembly GCF_030272615.1). Classification (NCBI taxonomy): domain Eukaryota; kingdom Viridiplantae; phylum Streptophyta; class Pinopsida; order Cupressales; family Cupressaceae; genus Cryptomeria; species Cryptomeria japonica. The sequence goes on along the minus strand of NC_081405.1, from coordinate 715,773,364 downwards.
AGGAGAAGTCAGCTGACCCCCCCTAATGACACATCCCGCACCCCCAAGAGAGCTCGCAACTGCTAGAACTTACTCTCAGTGAAAGGTTTGGTGAATATGTCAGCAACCTGCTCCACTGTAGGACAATATTGCAAATCAATGACCTGCTCCTAATTGAGCTCTCGGATATAGTGCATATGAATCTCGATGTGTTTGATCTGCTGGTGCTGGACCGGGTTCTTCAAGATTGCAATAGCACTCTGATTGTCGCAATGTAGTACTATCGGTCGTGGAGTGGTGAATCCAAATTCTGTGAGAATCTACTGGAGCCAAATGGTCTCAGTCACTGCATTAACAGCGCCTCGATACTCAACCTCAATCGAAGAGAGAGCAATAGCATGTTGCTTCTTGCTCTGCCAACAAATGGGGCCCGAGCCAAGGTGAAAACTATAACCAGAAGTAGACTTACGATCATCAAGGTCACCAGCCCAATTAGAGTCTATGTAACCAACCAAGCGAAGTCCTATGCCTATTGCATAGTGAATCCCATAGTGATGTGTACCCTGGATGTAATGAAGGATGCGTTTGGCAGCTTTCCAATGAAGCTCATGTGGTTCCTGCATGAAGCAGGAAACCATGCCAACTACAAATGAAATATCGTGGCGTGTATGAGTCAAGTAGATGAGAGTACCCACAAGCTGACAATACAAAGTGGCATCAACTAGTGGAGAAGAACACTAAGCCTCAAGCTTGACTCTTGAAAGAAAGGGAGTCGGGGCAAGCTTACAATCAGCCATATGAAAGCATGCAAGAAGATCAACAACATACATGGGCTGAAATAGTGTAATCCTGAAAGGTGACTGTGAAATCTCTATCCCGAGAAAGTAGTGCAATAGACCCAAGTCAGTCATAGCAAATCTATCATGCAAAGCAGATTTGACCCTACTAATGATGGATGAAGTACTCCCTGTAATGATCAAGTCATCAACATAGAGCACAAGTATCAAGTGAGAGTCATCTTGTCACAAAATGTAGACATTCGGATCAAAATGACACTTGGTGAACCCTGCGAAGAGAAGAAAGGAATCCATCTTGGCGTACCAAGCCCTGGGGGCCTACTTAAGGCCATAGAGATATTTCCTTAGTCTACAAACCAAGGAAGTATCCTAGATGAAACCTTGTGGCTGCTCCATATAAATCTCCTCATCAAGATCACTATGAACAAAAGCACTCTTCACATCCATCTGATGTACAGCCCAACAATGAGCTGCAACAATAGCAAGTGTCAAACAAATGGAGCTCATCTTGGCTATGGGTGCAAAGGTCTTAGTATAGTCAACACCTGCAACCTGAGAGAAACCTTTTGCAACAAACCAAGCCTTATACTTATCCACACTACCATCCATTGCAAACTTGGTCTGATAGATCCACTTACATCGAACCATCTTTCTCCCCTTAGGGAGATGGACTAGATCCCATGTGTTGTTCCTCATCAAGGAACTATACTCTTCCTCCATAGCTTGGTCCCACTCAAGATCCCCTGATGCTTCCCTAAATGTCTATGGATCAAAAGTGGTAGCAATGAATGCATGTGGTAGATCCTGATGCTGTGACTGAGTTCTCTGTGTATCTGAAGGATCCCCAACAAGAGAACCCATAGACTCAAGTGTTTTTCGAGCCCAACAACGTCGAGGTGGAGGTGGAGAACGAGGCTCCTTAATGGCAAGTGGACCCTGTGGAGGTGTAACACTATGAGTCAGAGTTGTAGGAGTCTCATCATCTAAATCACTAACATCACTATCCACAATGGAGGAAGGTGGAGGAGGTAGAGAGGCTAAGCTAGGAGAGCTTTCCTCAAAGTGAACACTCCTCTCAATGAACACCTCATGTGTCTTTGGATCCATCAATCTATATGCCTTAACACCGTATGGATATCCAACAAATATGCAAGGCCGACTCTGAGGTTCCAATGCCTTGCATTTCTATGGAGGTATGCAAGCCCATGCTAGACACCCAAAGACTCTGAAATGTCTCACAATCAGTTTCCTACCAACCCAAACTTCAAAAGGAGTAATACCTTGCAAAGCTTTGTGAGGAACCTGATTCTAGATGTGTGTGGCACAACTGATAGCCTCTGCCCAAAAGGCGGGATCAAGAGAATGTGCATGTATCATACAGCTAGCCATTTCTTTGAGAGTTCTATTCTTGCATCCTGCAACCCCGTTCTGCTGTGGAGTGTAAGTGACAGAATGCTGAAGATCAATTCCCTCAAATGTACAAAAATCCTCAAGTCTTTTGTTCACATATTCCCTTCCATTATCTGTGCGAAGAATCTTGACCACTTTCCCTGATTGCTTCTCCACATGAGTCTTGAAGTCCTGAAATCTATCAAATACTTCATTCTTATGAATAAGAAAGTAGACCCAAGTGAAGTGGGAGTAGTCATCAATGAAGGTGAGGACATAGCGGGCCTTACTAAATGAAGGTGCTAGAAATGGACCTGCTATATCGCTGTGAACAAGTTGAAGAACTACCAAATCTCTCCAAGCTTTCCCCTTATCAAACTTCTATTCGGGATGCTTGCCCATGGAACAACCTGCACATACACCCTCTGAAAAACTGATTCGAGGTAGACCTATGACCATGTCTTTAGTGCTGAGCTGTTGAAGGTAGCGGTAGTTGAGGTGACCAAACTGCTCATGCCATAGCTTACTTTCTGAATTTGAATGAGTAAGAAAGGCCCTAGAAGGTGAACTTGGCACAAAGTGGGAGAATGAATAAATCCTTGACTTGTCCCACTGCTACAAAGGCATCATCATCAAGTTCCTTTACCACAACTAAATCTGGTGTAAACTCAACCTTTTTCCCATTCCCATAGTGAGTGATTTGGTAGATAGAGAGAAGGTTAGTAGACAAGTTAGGAACATAGAGAACATTCTCAAATGTTCCATCATCCATGTCAACTAAACCTTTCCCTTCAACCTCTACTTGTGTATCATCACCTATGTAAATGTGAGGTACCTTAGATGGCTCCAATGAAGAAAACTGATCCTTTGTAGATCCCATGTGATATGATGCACCTGAGTCAAGTATCCATTACTGTGAAGAACCTGTTGTAGCCACAAATGCTTGCCCTTTTCCCTTAGAATGTGAGGAAGAGGAAGGAGATGAATCCTTCTTTGTGTAGACGGATGGCAAGTTGATGTTGTTTTTCTTAAGAAGATTAGTTAACTCATCAACTTTCTTTGCGTGGCATCGATGCTCATCATGACCATACTTCTTGCAATATGCACAAGTTGGTTTATCCTTCTTAGGTGGTGTCCCCTTCTTGGAAGAGGATGAAAAATCGCCTTGTGATGGAGAGGATGACTGTCCTTTTTCCTGGTGTGGCTTAGACTTAGAGTGCTTCTTCTTGTTGGAATCTTTGCCTTGACTTCCTTGATTCCCTTGATTTGCCACCAAAGCCTTGGACTTTGAAGACTTGAGAAGTCCCATGTTCAACAACTTAGATTGTTCCAATATTAACATTTTTGTGAAAGCATCAAATGAAGGCATAACATAGGAACTCCCCACTGTCAAACGATGAGTTTGGAAGCTAGACACAAATGTTGCATATTCTGGTGCAAGCTTGTCCAACAAGTTGAATATCAACTGAGCATCCTTTTTGTCAATTCCACAATCCTTAAGCTTTGCTCTTAGCTCATTTGCTTTGGTGACATAATCTTGGATTGTATCAAAACTCTTGGGATCCAAGTTGGTGAGCTCATTGTCAGTCTTATAGCCTCTGATTTCATCAACTTGACCATACAATTTTTGAAACATATCCCAAGCCTCTTTGATTGTTGTACACTTCTCAATGTGAAAAATGAGGTCATCTGATACATACTTGCGCAAAGTTCCAAGAGCCATGCAATTCTTAGTGAGCCATTCTAATTGAGCATTAGGATCAACCTTAGGATTAGGTGGTGCTGCTATTGTTCCATCTATGTAATGTGTGAGACCCTTTTCCATTAATTTACTCCAAACTTTAATTTTCCATGATGCATAATTATGTGGAGTTAAAGGTGGAAATTTATGAGGACTCATTGCAACAAAAATGAAAGAGCACAAAGAGAGGCACAATCACACAAGACACCCCCCCAAATTCACTCAATCAAAGAAACCCCCCCAAAAGTGATTATTTGGCACTTTATACTTAGTGCGTATACAATGGGCCACTTGCAAAAAATGGCAAAGTGGACTTCTGATTACAATTTTACAACTACCTCAATAAGGCCAAAAGAGACTCAAACTGATAATGTAAGAGATCTAAACTAAGATCCAAGCACTTTACAAGTACCTAATAGGCCAAATAAGACCAATATTTGAAAGTACAATTTCCACTCAAAATCTCTGAAATCTGATCATATATTATGAAAGTAGACGAAAAAACATGCACTTTCAAAACAAATGGCACCTGAAAAGGAGGTCATATGAACTCAAATAAGGCCTTTGAAGTTGCAGAATTGAGGATTGGATAGGTACAGCTGAGAGAATCCAAAAGTTCTGAAAAACCTATGCACTAAAACCAAAAAATAACCACACCACTACAAAGATCACAAAATTTTAGCCCATTTCAAAAAAAATTGCACCAAAAAAGGAGCAAAAATGAGCAAGATATGGCCTTTCAAAGTTGGAATGCAAAACTAAAAAGCTCAATGGAGAGGGGTTGAAAAATTTCAAAAGTTTGCTGATGTGGCACTGACATCAGCAATTTTCTGTCTTAAATTTGATTTCTGTATGACCATCGCGAAAACTTCACCTCCCTACTGCCTGGGCGTCTGTACCGTAAGGACTGATGACTGGGTGCGGTGATTGTGCAGCTGACTGGGCATACAGATTGCTGATGTGGCACTGTGATAGGGTGTATGGATTGCTGATGTGGCACTCTAATAGGGCGTATAGTTGTTGACCATGGGCTAGTGGCCGCCTGCCATGTGGCAGGTGCAGGTCCACCAGTTTAGTGGACCGTCGGTGGGAGGAAGGCGTCGCCGAAGGGAGAAGGGCGACGAGACACTCATAGGTCACTGGAGAGCCAGGCCGGCGGGAGTCGTTGGTGCCGAAGGGCCAGTGGTGGGAGTCTGTAGGTGGCAGGGTCGGGCCAGCTAACGGTTTGTTGGCGGTGAGGCCAAGGAGTGCCAAAAGCCAGGGAGGTCATCATGGAAATCGTCGCCAAGGAGGTCGCCAAGGCACGGGAGATGGACAGCCGGAGCATGGAACTAGCACTTAGGAGGGTACGGTTGGCGGGTGCCCTGACTGTAGGGTATGATGCACGAACCTGCAACCTGCGAGTCTCGGAGATCACGGGGGGGGTCTATGGACCCCCCAAAAACAATATATATTTTTTTGATTTTTTTTTTTTTTTCAATTTTTTTTTCCGCAAATTTTCCAAATTTTTCCCTTTTTTTTTTGGGAAAATAATAAAAAAAAATTTGAAATCCATACAATAATAGCCAAAATGGGGAAAAAAAAATTTCTCACCAAAATAGGTCAACTTTATAGTCGAAATTCATGGAAATAGCCTCTCGGATTCAACGGTGATGTCCAAATCACTGTATGACGCCCCCAAAAAATGAAGATCCCCAAATCCAAAAATAGAAGCCTTCCACGATGTCTCCAAAAACTAATCAATGAAGCCCCAATGGCTCTAATACCATGTAGGATTTTGCCAAGATCAAGGGCACAATGAAAAGCATAAAAAGAGAGACAATAGAATGATAAGAACAAGCTATATTCTCATCAATATGCAAAATGATCAACTGGATTAACCAATACAATGAATATAGGCCTGCTTAAATAGTCAAGGCCATATGGATGTACGAGCACACAATTATGACATGTGGCTCAATGAGAAACAAGGGTAGGTAAGAAATACTAGGGGTAGGTAGGAGAAATAATATAATATTCCACAAGAGGTGGATGACCCACCGAATGTGGAGTGTAACAGCAAAATAAGACCACAAAAGGTGGAAATTCTCCTACAAGCTCTATCCCTATGTGCACACTTCCCTAAGTGTCTCAAATCCAAACTACGAAGTGATGCATTATCCTAAGCTAACTTAAGTAAAGTGTAATAATATCCAAAATGAATATTTATTTACACCAACAATAATAAATACAATGATCTGATTTAAGATGCTCAAATCTCAAACTCAACACATATGTATCAAATTTCTAGTACCACATCCTAGGACTCTATTTGAGGCCATATAGGGATTTCCTTAATTTACAGACCAAATTACTTTTACTTTTTACCACATAGTTCTCTGGTTGTGTCATATAAATATCCTCCTCCAAATCACTATGAAGGAAAGTAGTTTTCACATCCAATTTCTCAACCTCGAATTCAGAAGTAGCAGCAATAGAAAGTAAAAATCTAATGGATGTCATTTTTACAACAGGAGAAAATATCTCACCATAATCAACACCCTCAACCTAAGAGTAGCCTTTTACAACCAACCTCGCTTTATACTTCTCAATACTTCCATCTGAACCAATCTTTTTCTTGAACACCCATTTACAACCAACATGCTTTTATCCTCTAGGCAATAATATAAGATCCCATGTGTCATTCTTTTTCAAAGCTGTCATTTCTTCTTCCATGGAAATCTTCTAGGATTCTATATCATTCATGCCTAGTGCCTCTTCTACAGATTTTGGTTCATCCACATTAGTATTCAAAGAAAAAATAGATCTCCAATGATCATGTGAATACCTTTCAGGTGGTTGTCTATGTCTTGTAGACCTTTAAACAAGTTGATTTGGAGGTTCTTCCTCCTCTTCTAAAGATTCAGAACTAGACAAGCTCTCCTCAACTTCTTGCCTATCTAGGGGTCTCAATTCAACTCTTTCAGGTGTAGAAGGGAATTAAATCACATCTTCCTTTTTAGTCTGTTTTAGCTGTAATGTAATAAAAGGAGACTTAATTTCTCTAAAAATAACACTTCTACTGTGAATTACCTTTTGTGCAACATGGTCTCAAAGCTTGTACATCCTTTCACACCATAATTGTATCCGATGAAGATATATTTCATAGCCTTTTTCTCCAAATTTGTTTTCTTCTCCTTTAACATGTATGCATATGCCTCACAACCAAAAATTCTAAGATGTCTCAATGAAGGCTTGTGACCCGAGCATGCTTCCATAGGTGTTTTATCAACAAGGGTTGATGTAGGATAGTTGTTAATCAAGTAGCAAGCAGTGACAACAGCTTCATCCCAAAACTTTTGCTCTAGAATAACACCACTTAGCATACTCCTATCCACATATTTACTTTTTATAGAATTACTATTACACTCAATAGTGTATGTGTCTAGCTTATACAAAGTGTAAAACCTGACACCTCTAGCAATTACCATAACACCCTTAATCATCTTACATCTTGCTTCAGAAAATACTACCTGCATACCAACATCTATCAATTTTCTCATAGATAATAGATTTCGTTTTAATCCACGGATATATAGCACACCAAATTTAATTCTTTTTATTCTACTTGTAGACACCTAAAATTAACAAAATTAATACTTAATTAATTTAAGCCTATCAATATAATTAATTGACTTAATTGTGTTATTCTTATTCTTCTCAGAATCAATTAAATATAATTTAATTAATCCTGTCACTATTGTCCAATAATTAATTTATCAAATAAATTAATTATTCCCCTATTATTTCCTCTATACCCACTCAGTTAATCAATTTTAATTAATTAACCTAGTCATGTGATTCATATAAATCACTTTTCCTAATCCCACTTAGCCTAACTAATCCTTTCTAGAATCTCTCACAATCATACTTATCATTATCCCTCAATTTTTAGTTCCCCCTCATGTCACATCAACATTGAGTCTCTCAAAGAATTAAAATTTCTTTGAATCCCTCAATGCATCCTTATTTTGGAATTTTTAATTCCTCAAGTTTGAAATTCAAATTTCTCCCCCCGTTTTCCCAAGGAATTTTATTTTCTAGTTTATTTTCCCAAGGTACCCCTGATCCATGCCTTCTATCTAAAATCAATCTCAACCCTTCATGATCAAATCAATCTTGGCCCTCCATTGGCCTTCTCCAAACTATAAATTGGAGCCTATTATCCTCACAAACCATCCACTTCTCATGCATTGTCATGCTTCCTATTTCTTCTCTCATCCTCTTCTAATCCTCTCTCAAATCTATCAAATTCATAATCCATCACTCAAATCCAATCCTATCAAATCCATCAATCTATCTTTTTGAGCACAAAGGAGTTCAATCCATATCCAAATCAATCAAAGGAGCACATCAAGTGGAGCATCATCAAAGGGCACCTTCACTTCATCAAGCTCAATCCGAAGGAGAAGGTAAAAATAGCAAGGTATAGTTTTTCTTCATGTTTTTATGTGGTTTTATGCATGTTTCATGTTTTAATATCTTTTAGTTTTTTGTTTGTGCACTAACCACCTGAATCCACCTTGCTATGTTTTCCCCTCTTCACTACCATCAGAAAACTTGATCCTTACTTTACCTTGACCAACAATGTCTAAATGTGTTTCATCACCCAAGTACACCTTACCTCCATTAAATTCTTCATATTCAACAAACCAATCTCTATTGGAAGTCATATGAAAAGATGCACCTGACTCAATTAACCAAACATCATTACCTACATGAGTCACCAAAGCTGCAATAAATGCATCACTGTCCTTCTTAGATATAGAATCAAAATCAAACTTCTTTTTTTTCTTCTTTTTTTCTTCTTTGTAAGCCTTACTAATGTGACCTATTTTATCAAAATTTCAGCAAATGTCTTTGGACTTTCCAATCTCTCAATTTGGACTTATCACGCTTCTCATTCTTCTTGCCTTTCTCCTTAGGTCTTCCATGAATAGTTAGGGCTTCCTTTGAATTGAGAGAAACCTTCCTCCACATCTCTTCACCAAGTAGGCCAACCACTACATATTCTAACTTTAAAAAAACAAAAGTACTACTGATAGGCATAGCAAGAGAATCCCATGAATCAGGAAAAGAATAGAGCAAGATCTGACATTTGTCCTCTTCATTCATCTTAACACCGACAAATACTAATTGAGCCACCAACATATTGAATGCTTCCAGGTGGTATGTAATTTGTCCACCCTCTTCCATCTTCAAGGAATACAATTTCTTCCTTAAGAAAATTTGATTTAATAAAGAATTTTGATTGATACATTTCACCAAGCTTAGTCCATAGCGTCTTTGTAGAGTTTTCTTCGTGGAGATTCATTAGAATAGAGTCTTCCAAGAACAATCTAATTAGACCCTTGTCTTTTCGGTCTATAAAATCATACTGAGTCATCGTAGTAGGATCTGAGGGCCTTTGGACATTCACATCAACAACATCCCAGGAATCGTAATCTATTAGCAGATCTTCCATCTTCAACTTCCAGATCTCAAAATTTGTTGCATTAAATTTCTCCACTTGTATTTTCCCTGACAAACTTTCCATCTTAAAATTCCTACAACAAGATCAAAAAGTGTCTTTGGCACAAGCTCCCAATCAAATCTAGATTAGTTCAAAAAATCCAACAACCAGCAACTGAAACCAAATATGATCAAGTTCTCATACCACTTGTAAGGAAGTTAAGTAGCGTAACAACTTTCTACACTAACCTTGAGAGGAGGGTAATGCAAAATATTTTCAAATCATCACAATAGTTACAGAAACTTAACAAAAATACTCATAAATAACATTCATACCACAACACAATGATTTACGTGGGGAAAACCCTTTCGGGAGTAAAACCCCACACTTTAAAAGTCGCCCAATATATTATTCAGTAATTAAAAACAAATTACAATATACTTGTAAAGAAATCTCTTTGTAGGAGTACCACTAATCAAAGATTCAGAGATAGCTCAATAGCCATAAGACTTTTACACACAACTTGTATCTCACGCACCTCATATATAGGAGATACAATACAAGAAACTATCAAACGATATTAAAAAACCATGGGCTGAAACCACCCAATAAAGTATAGTAGACCTTATCTCCAATCTAGATGCTCTATGATATGTTGAAACACATATCAACATGTGACCCTCCCTTTTACAACTCATTAATGTGTCTGATACAAATTATATTTCTTATTTCAGGAGTATAAACTTCTGGAGGTCATAACTTGTGAACCGTGTGTCTGATTGACGAACCATTTGAAACAATAGAAAGATCGTGAATTGCTCTATCACCTTGTAAATTGTGAAATCATTTAGACCCACTTTTCAAGATGTTTTGAGGCCTCTAAAGTCCTCAAAATTAAGTTTAAACTTTTCATTGTACCCCTCCAAAAGAAAATCTTTAATATCTTCAAAACTAGTTGTGATCTTGTGACAAAAATTTACCAGAATTCTTGTCTAGCCAACCATACACTTTGGGGAGAATTTTGCACCATTTTTTGCTTTAATGAAAACTTATTATATATAGTAACCTCATGTAAATGCAAGGTTGAGACACCATTTTCTCAACAAAAAATAGGAGTACAACATTAACAACACATAAACCTCAAATCACAAACCATAAGACCAAATATTCAAGCATGGAGGAATGTAAATAATTCCCCAATACAGACTTGAAAGCACCTTTCTACACTTCCATGGTTCATCAACCTATAGAGACCTAAAACATCACTGTAGCACCATTTTCTTACTTAGGAGCACCAAGAGAGATAAAACAATAGCTTGTTGTATGCACAATACATCATCACCATATCCACTTCATCACCATGATTCTTATCCTCTTCTTAATGCTTATAGTCCTCAACATAAAACTTCTAATTCTCATCATAATATGATATCGCAATGTGAACATCTATGTTGACAATAGACAAGGCATGATACCCAATCATGAACTTCATTAGCATAACACATCACTGCATCATCGGCACTTCATCACCTCATCAAAAATATCAAACAAGATATAGACATCAACAACATGAGGGTGGACATCTGAGCAAGAACATCAATGACAACACACATTTGATAAAACAACTATCAACCATCTGCACCATCTCCCTAGCTCACATTTACATTCTACAATAATGACAATACCATAGTTTCCAAAACATAGAAGGCCCATTTTGAACTAGAAATATTTGTTGCCATCATATTCACATATTATCGAAGATAATAATTAGATTTAGGTGAATCTTATTGTTCCTCAAAGACTACTAATAATTGTATATAGAAACTTATAGAGCAGGAAGATTTTTAGAGAGAAATAGTTAACATGCTTTGATATGCTTGATACTTTGGGAGAATCGATAAGGTCTAGGGGATTTGTAGAGGTGGGAATTTGTTACCTCTAAGATGATGAATCTCATAGAACAAACTATACACCGTTACCTCACTTAAACTGGTGTTTAGGATGAGCCAAGGGATATGAGATATAGAACTAAGATAATACAAGATAGACAGACCTTCTAGACAGCTTTGGTATCTCTCTATGACTAGGACAAACATGCATAACTAGGACTCCAGCGTGATGCACTACCATCCTATACAGACAAAAACAAAGAGCCCTACAAAGAAGGGACTGACAGTCATATAGATAAATGAAAGAAGTATGATAATATAAAAATATAGACAACTAGGAAATAAAGTGAAATAAGAGAAAAGGGAAGAAAGTAGATAAACAATAGGGGCATGCTATGAAGCTTCTAGCCAGATAAATATTCTCTATAGCAACCTGCACACAAGCCAAAAAGGAAAAATGTTTGGGGCTACTTGGGGACTTGCGTCAGTCAAATCCTTGTTTTGGTGTTTCCACCTCCACAACCACCAAGATAGATTGATAGAATAAAAGATAAATGCAAGATAAGATAAATGATAAATGATAGAAAAGGGATGTGATAAATCCAAGGATGCCCAAAGATAAGCTAAATAGATAGATATTACCAAAGAGGATTTAGAAATCCAAGAGAGTTGCACAAGAATATTGTGAGAGCTTGAGAGTGTTGTAGAAAAATAGAGACTATTGTAGCAAGCGAGAGAGAGCTAGAGAAAGTTTTGAGAGCCCAAAGAACAAGAGAGATTGTCCAGAATCTAGAGAGCTTGAATGTAGAGAGAGGATAAATTTAAAAGAGAGAAGAGGAGGGAAAAGAGGGCTAGTGAGCAATTTGAAATATTCAGGGTCATTTCCACCGACATGTGCAAGTGACAAGTGGGAAGGTGTGCTCAGAACCATCATTAAAATGTTAAGATATCGTGGGATGAATGCATGTTAAAATGTTAAGATGTCATGGATGAAAACAACATGAGATAAGGGAGACACGTGGCTAACATGACTGGCACCATGAGGGAGATACTAAAAGGGGGGCCTTGAGCATCCTGAAAGGGAAAAGGCTGATGCAAGGGATGAAGTGAGCCTAATCATACAGGTGAAGCATTCTAGTAGTCAACTTAACATTCCAGCTAATTTTGGATACTCCAAGCTCCTAAAAGGTGGATCAAATTTTGAGATTTTTTCGTTGTCAACTTAAAGCTCCTAAAGCTATTGTTTCAGCTTTTGGGGACTCGTTATGCACACAAGGATCAAAAAGTGGTCATTTTGTATTGAAGTGTCATACATATTCCCTATTGCCCCATTAATGGTTTGCTTTGACCACCGCATTATTTGAACAATGCATGCAATACTTATGCATAGATACTCCAACCATCATGTCTATTAGTACAAGTTAAATTATATAATTGGTCTAATTAGTAACACGTTTTACAACTATTCAACACTAATTGAAACATAAGATGGCCCCTTCACCTTATAACTCTTTTTTTGAGAATAAAATATAAGAAATTTAAAAGTATAATAGAAAATATTTTATTATCATTTCTTGCATCATCAATTTTGTGTGATAGAGATGGAGAAATCTTTCCATGATCAATGTTTAATCTTTAAAAATAAATTGTCGTAATATTTGAAAATATTTTTCATATTCAATTGTGTGGTTTTATCAATATTAATATATTTTTTGTATTTAAATAAAACAAATCTGTAAAACACAAATTTAAAAATATAATATAAATAATTTTATTATTATAATTTCCATCATCAATTTTGTATGATGAAAATAGAGAAATCCTTCCAAGATCAAAGTTCAAGTTTTAAAATAAATATTTTTCATATTAAGTTGTATGAACTTATGAGGAAAATTAAATATTTTTTTATTTAAGTCAAGGGAGGAAAATATATAAAGACTCATTCAATTCAATAGAATTGTTTATTTATTTATGTTTTATTTTGATTATTTTATATTTTACTTCATAAATATTGAAGAGTATTAATATCATACCTTTTATTTCATGTAATAATGAGCAAACCTTATAATTAATATTTCTTATATATTAAATTAAATATAAAAAGGAGGATGATAAAATGATGATGTGTTGGTTAAGTATGATATAATTTTCATATATTTCATGTTGAATGTGACAAATTAGCAATATAAGATGATTCAATTATGATAATGTCTACAAAGATTTAGATGCTTAGAATAATATGGATTCATATACATACATGCATGTGTGTATTTGTGAATACATATTATATATTTTAACAAATCGATTTTATAAAGACTAAAACAACTTTTTGGAAAAGAATAAATTATATGTTTAAAAAAGGTTCAGAATTAAAGGGATAGATCTACATATGTGTAGAGGATGGGATTTGTCACCCTTGAGCTAATGAACCTCAATGGACAAACTTACCTTTTCTCTACCTCACTTAAAACAATGCTAAACGTGAGTCAGGGGATGAAAATGCAAAACTAAACTAACAAGCAACAAACAAGATTCCTAGATGACTTAGTTAAGTCTCTATCCTCGGGATGAACATGTGGAACTAGGACACCAACACGTTGCGCTAATGTCCTATATAGACAAAACACAAAAGTCATATAAAAGAAACAAGTATGACTAAACTACTAAACATATGATATGATAATAAACTAAGTAGACAATACAAGATGTGAAACACCAAAATAAGATGAGAGGACCAAGAGGATCTTATAACCAGTCCATGATTAAAGCCTCCAGCAATATGAGTATCTTCCTACGATCACAAACCTACACACAAATAAGAAATGAAAATGTTGGGGGTTCTGTTTAGAGGTTTTCCATAGTCAAACACCTATTTCAGTGTTTCCACCTCAATGGATAACCCAGATAGTAGAAACGATGGAAATGAAATGATAAAGATAATAGATAGATAATTAGATATTAAACAATCTAGATGAAAGACAATAAAGAAATAAGCTAAGGGAAGAGAGTGAACTCCCCTCCAACATTTATAAAAATAGCACCATGAGTTCTCCAAGGAGCTACAACAATGGTGGTCATCAAATGCAAGACTAACCTATGTGTGATAAAAAGATATGGATACCAAGAGCTCAAGAAACTTTCAAATGATCAAGAACCCTCAAGAAATACTCAAAATGCAAGATCTATAGCCTCTAAAGTGAATCTCAACATGGGTGGCCACAGAAAGAGGTGTTAAAACCTTTTATAAGGTGCAGGTGTAATTCTCAAATGGCCACCTGTGGATTGACAAATTCATGGGGTGCTGGCGCAATGCTTAGATGTCTCCATGGTGTGCTAGAGTCCATAGGTCAACTATTCAACATGCTCAATAAAAGACAAATACTAAGCTGAAAAGGCAATCCACGTGGACAAAAGAACAAACAAGCAACAAATGATCCCAATTAGCTTGAAGTGAAGATGTGTATGTGACATGGAATTGCACAAGGTGTAATTTATGATGTTACAATATGAAAAACTCAAATAATCAATGCTCAAACTAATTATACATATGCAAGTCAAGCTACTCACTCTTTAACTTTTCTCACCATCTAAGACCATGTTCCTATCTCTACTCTCAATCTCTTTGATTCACTATCCCTAATGGATTTGAGAAGACATATGATGAATGGAAAGAAGAATTTGAACAAGTGTTGCTAAAAATTATTGAAATCATAATGAGGAAAAGGTCACAGAGAATGAGAATATTGATTTGGACAAGTTATATGTACTTTAATATGGGATGAAATAGGCCAATATTGTCAACATAATGTATGCTAACTAGAGTTACATCGAGCACCTATCAAGAATGAACTTATTTATTAGAAGATGTGTTTGAGTAGGAGAAGGAAAGTATGCATTTGAATTATACTAAGAAGAATATAAAACCGTGTCAAACCTTTGGGTCATGCATGCCTAGTGAGCTTCAATAGAAAGAGAATATATTCAAAATTGCATTCTTATCATTTTTAGTTTTTAGTTTCTTTATGTTTCTTTCATGTTGTTGGTTATTTTCATAGCTATGATTAAGAAAAGAATAGAAATGGATGTAGAATTACATTATATGTTAGTTATCATGGATAGGACCTTTCCAGATCACTCTAATCATAAGTGCACTACAATTATCAAAGGTAACTGAATATACATAATCTAGGTGCCCATGATTTGTCATCAAATTTTAGTGCCTTGGTTATTTCATTTCCTTCTTATTACATGTCAACTTTCAATCGTCATTTTGGTTACACATAAGCAAAGACAATTTAAAGAGAATACTTAGTCTACACCAAAGCTCACATTATCTTAATAAAGTAAGTTCTCCCTCCAACGATGTAAGTGGTTTTTTTCTTCATATATAAGAAAAGACTCTTAAGGCATATTCTATTATTTCGCAGATTATCAAATCAGATTTTGATACATATAAATGGTTTGAAGCTTGTTTTCTCCTTTGTTTTATAAAAGGAAAATCAAGACCATTGCAAAGGGTACATAAATTTATTTTTGGATAGAGAATAGTCTATAACATAGAAGTAGGAGTCATTTGCAGAGAATGTATATAATTTGATAACAATTTCAGTGAATTTTGAATGAACAAGGGGAATATTATAAAATCTTCTCCACTTTGTAATCTTGAACTTTATATGAATTAATAATACCAATGGTATTATAGTTTGACACTCCAATTTTCTTGGGGTTTTGTTAATTGTATATGGGTTTATTTCAAGTAAAGAACTAAATTCTATTTGTAGATTGTTGTGAGTTTGAGGAACAATATGGATCTATTTGTAAGATTTTGTGATTACATGAGTAGATTCATTTATGTAATGCATAAATGTTAATAACCTAATGATTAGAATTGGTTATATTATATGAATATATCCATTATCTAAATTTGACTCCTTACCCTATGATCTAGGTACCAATCTATTGAAGGGTCTATGTTTGATTATGAAACAATCAAATAATTGAAATTAGTTTTACTTTCTTGTTGTCAAGATTGGGTTTAATTTAAAATTTTCTCTCAATTGCTAAATGAATAGTGCTAAACCAAGAGTATAGACAAATTTAACGTTGATCAATCTTTCCTTGGTATATTTTCATTGGGAGTTATTTACTATAAAACAAAATATGAATATAAAATACATTAAATTCATATGCATTGTAAAGGGAGGTCCACCTAGGTCTTGTAGAGTCAAAAGTGAGAGATATCAGTCTGGCCATTGACCTTTAAATCTATTGATAGAACATTGCTAATTCTTAGGATTTCTAAGATAATCAGTTGGAAAAACCAATGCATTCCTAAACATAACTACTTCTATGACCATCAATTCACCATCTCCTTATTCATAACCCTGTTTATTCAATATCAATTATTTCATTTTATTCTAGCCATCCCTTTCGATAGCACATGTGTGTTCTCCTAATGCACCAATCCTCTCCAGCGAGCGTCATCATGCTAACTCTTCAACCTTCCTTATCTTTCCTATGACTAGGGAATCATACTTGTAGTCCTTATCCCTTTCCTACCAACTAAGTTTTAAATAAGTATCTCTACCTACCCCTCAATCATATTGATTCTCTTCTAACTATATGATCATGGCCATTCATCTTTTAACCTTTAATCTAAGCCCTTGATTCTCTTGGAAATTTCTATAAAAGATGATTCTTCCTTTCGTCACTTTCATTATCATCACATCTTAGACTATCAAACCAATTAGACTCCATTATTTCATGACCTCTTTTGTTTGTTCTTCATAGTTGAGAGCAAATATCATTTTCCCGAGATCTTGGAGGATACGAGAATAATGGAGTCAAGCCTATTGTGTGTGTGAAGGTATATCTTTTGTTTATTTATTTTTATTTGCATGCATGGTAGAATACTTTATTTACATTACTAGATATCTTTCTGTAGATCTATACTAGTGGTTGGGTTCTTTAGGGTTTAATAATAGATTTAGTTTTTAGCATACATAGATTTAACTTAGAATTGTAGTTGTAAAATAAAAACTTGTAATGAGAGAGATGATATAATATATAAGTTATAAATTTAATGAAGATACTTTTCTTTATGTTAAGAGTGTTGATATAATGTGATCATAGACCTTGAAAATTTAAAATTAGAGAAAAGTAATAAAATTACAAACAACTTAAATTAGAAATTGTCATTTATCTTTTGAATTTCCAAATATTAATTAAATACATAAATTTATGTAATTATATATGTTGCAAATTATCTTACAAATGAAAAAATAAGTTAAAAACCTTAAATTAAAAATTATTATATCATCAAATTAAAAATAATTAATTTTTAAATTATTAATTATAAAATATTTATAAGGATTTGTTTTCTCATTATTACATGCCATTGGCTCCTTTAATATTAAAATTTAATATATTCTATTTTTAAAAAATTTAACTAAGAAAGTAAATTTAAATAAGAAAGTAACTTTTATGATGTTTATTTTGAATTCTAAATTATGTAATAAGGGAAAATATATTATCATCATATAAAAGAATAGAATCTGCTAATTAGAATGAACTAAGTTAAATTTTGATTATTTTGTGTTGTGTTTTAGTGTTGGTGTATTGTGATTAGACTGGACAAGCAAATTTGTCAACCACTTGAACTACAAAGAGCAAATAAAATTGAGAGCAACATAAATTAGAAGGTACTTTCAATCTCTTTGATACTTTTTTCGCTCTCAGAAAGTAGAAGGTACTTTCAATCTCTTTGATACTTTTTTCCTTTAGATTTGTACTCAAAAAGTTAATTATTCAAAGTATTTTGTGCGTGATCTTGTGTACATCCACCGTTTTTTTTAAATGTATATTTTTTTATCAATAGAATTTTGATGCACCTATTCAAATGAAATAGTGTTAATTCTTAAATTTGTATATACAAAACTCTTATAACAATAAATAAACATTTTTCTTTTAATTTAAGATATTTCGGTAATATTATTATGTAAATCATTATAGCAATGTCAACTAAAGAAATAAATAATTTTTTGTCTTCATTGAATGAATAAATATATTTAGAAGTAAATTTTATTATTTTCGATTGGGCAAACAATTACATGATTGGAAGAGCTACTATATCACCCTTACATCTATATGCAAGTGACAACTGAAGCTTCTATAGATCCAAGGTACAATGGACAATATTGTGTGGGGGAAAAAGCGAGACTAGGTTAACATGCCCTAATCCTACCTTTTGACACACATTACGGAATACGAAAGAGCCTAGAGATATCGCACAATTGGCTACTTCTTTTTGTGAAAGAGAGAGCCACGGGATATCTATTAGGATTTCTATTCCCTTGTTGAAATTGTAAGATCAAGTAATGCAAGTTCAAACCCTAATCCCAAAATGCAAGTATGAACTAATAACAAGATTCCAGAATTGAGATTAAATAATGAACAGCTGTAAATACAAGGATGAAATAAGAATGCAGATGTGTACCCGGAGTCAAAATCAGACTGAAAATGTTTGAGATGGGGGCGCGGGCGCCACTGTCCTGAAAACTGCACCGGAAACTGCTGTTCTGCACTCTGGAACACTGTCGGAAAGCTGTCTGAAAGTTGTCTGTCCGGAGGACCAAGGCGCCCAACGCCTCTGTCCCAGGGACCAGGGCGCCCAGCGCCCCTATCCTGGTAGGACCAGGGCACCCAGCGCCCCTGTCCCAGTCTTCTGCTCTGCAATTTGATACAGAGTGCTGTCTCGACCTTCTCTCTCCGGATCTGTATCCCGCGGTGTCGTCTGAATCCCGAAACCTGCAATGATATTTGAAAAAGGGTGTATGGGCGGCTATATAGGGTTTTGCCTTAGTCAAACCCCCGCTTCGGTGATTTCCACCTCCATGAATAGCCAAGTTGTTTTGTAAAATGTATTGTGTGTGCAAACCTAGTGTGTGTGCAAGGTCCCAAAATGCAAGAAAGCAAACTAGAGCAACCTAGAAAGTAAACCCTAATTGCTTGTAAATGATAACATAAATGCTCTAAATCAAAATGCAAAGTGATCTAAAGCATGAATAAATGATGTATTGAAGCTTATGTAAAGACATGAAAATAATATGAAATCATACCCAACCCTCAAGGGAGGAGTACAAGCCAATCTTCAGTCGGTAATCTCCTATTGTTCTTCAATGTCTTCCAAGCCCTAAGTGGATGAATGAATTTGATAGATGCTTGATAGAAGGATGTTGTAAGATGTTGAAGTCTTCAAAGATCTGCTCTTTCCCTGCATATGAGGTTCCTGAAAACAAAATTCAGATCCCTTCAAATGAAGAAAGAGAGCTCTTATGTAGGAAACCCTAGATCGTAAATTCGTATTTTGGCCGACCTAGAGATTGAATATCCCGCCAATTTCTTGGGGTTAAGCTTTATTTTATGATTGGATCGTGCTCCTAAAATTTGGGGAAAAATGTCCGGGACCATGTCCACTCCGGGCGCCACGGTCCCGACAACTTTTCACCAAATTTTCAGGGCCGTCGGATATGATGATTTTAGAGAGAATCCTGAAGTTACAGGTGATTTCGAGATGTTTTGACCCGGAAACCAAGCCCCCAAGTTCGAAATAGGACTTAATTAGGGTTTTTGATTGAGTTATGTATTGGAGGAATAAGATGCGAAGGGTGCGCTTTAGTGAAAGGGCCCAACTTTATGATGTAGAGAATGATGAAATAGGACCTTAGACCTAATTAATTTGATTAATTAAGTGCTAAAGGAGAAATGCAATGCAGAATGTAAAATGCACTAAGGCGGGTGCTAAACTATGTGTGAAATTGTACCTCCCTAGCGAGTGCGTACAATTTACGACGCTACATTTAGCCCCCACTTTAGCGGTCATATGAGTACTACGTGAATATGCAAGCTAAAGTACAGAAAAGTAAACATTATTTGAAAAAGGATATATCCATAAGTTGTCGGACGAAGCCCCCAGCGGCATCTGCAGTACACAGTTAGGAACCGCACCCTACAAAACACATGTTAGATCACAAAAATCACCTAATGCTTACTAAGGAAAGTGATGAAATTTGTGAGTAGCTATATGCACCCCCCTGTTTCGACTTGCTTATTAGGGAGGTGGAACAGGGTAGCATGTTTACTTGCAACAAATTGTGTAAGGTAGTATTGATGAGGGATGTTCACTGAAAACGCTTCATCAGAGCACTTTTTGGAACATCCCAAGAGTAGGGGAATGAAAATACGATTCCTACGCAACAAACGGTTCGAAAATCGCATCTCCCAAACTCAAGTTATGATGAAATGAGTGAAAGAGGAAAATTAGGGTTTCAAAAAGTAAGAATAAACAAACGAGAGTATATACCTCGAAAGTGACACTTGTATTCATCACTTTGTTGATTTCAGAATACTATTCAGTGCAGCGGAGCCCACATAGCCATCATCATGCCTTCACGATGACCGGAGCATCCCATGAGGATCGAGATCCTGCGCCAGGTCGTGGTCGACGACGAGCCACTAGACAAGGTGAGTTGACTGAATGTTTGACTTTTGATTTTTCGCATGTTGACTTTTCTAGGATCGTATGCGGGCCCTGAAGGCTGACCCGGGGCCCACCCAAGGCGCCATGGTCTCTGTGGGGCACCCTGGTCCCCCCAGGGTGCCATGGTCCCTGACAAGGGCGCCATGGTCCCTTCAGGGTGCCATGGTCCCCTCAGGGCGCCATGGTACCTGACAGGGCACCATGGTCCCTGACACGACACTATGGTCCCCAATCAGGGCCTAGCGAGGGGTTTTAGGACTAGCACACGATGTTCGACAGTTTGCATTAGCAATTTTGTTGATTAAGTACTGATTACGGTTATGTTTTTGTGTTGCAGGGCCTTCCGTACATGAGAGAGCATACAGCGGGACATATTCTTCGCAGTTTGCGAGATCAGATTCCGCGGCTGACTCAGTCAGAGAGAGACACATTGTCGATAGTGGGATTGTGGTATGTGATCCTCATGCTGGCCATTCGGTTCCATCCTGCGATGCTGATGGCATTGATGAAGCGATGGGATCCTGACACATGCACATTTCACCTTCCAGTAGGAGAGCTAACAGTCACACTCGAGGATGTGTATCGTATACTTCTTCTGCCTATCAGAGGAGCGACTGTTACATACACGACTGATCGTTCAGCGGAGGATCATCAGAGAGAGCAGGTGTATTGCATAGCGAGAGTCATGCTGAGTGAGACGAGAGGTCGCATCATGGTCAGCTGGCTCTTACATCCTACAGGGGAGGTACCCCTTCTGAGATGCCTTATGATAGCCATCATAGCACTAGCCGTCTGCCCTAATGGGCGAGGCACGCACATTCATGGGGGTCTCACATGGTGTATCAGAGTGATGGAGAGACACAGGAGAGTGTATGCTTGGGGTCGGAGTATGCTTGCACATCTCTATCACGACCTTGAGGAGTATGTATTTGGACAGGGTTGCAGTTTGATGACATGCACACTTCTGCAGGTGTGGATTTTAGAGCACTTCACATGCACCAGGCCCGTCGGCTTTCCGCTGAGTACAGTGAGCGAGCGACCTACGGTGTTCTCTTATCCACTTACCAGCGAGTGGAGATTTGGAGATTTGTTATATTGGAGAGTGATTTTTGACAGAGTGACAGCCGAGGTGACAGTGTGGAGACCTTACCTACGGATACATAGATGGGATGGGATGGCGAGATAGTTAGCGTGCCTACAGAGGAACCGCCTACTGTGGGGATGATATGCACACATCATAGTCCCTTTCTACTTTGACTGAGTACGGAGGCAGTTCGGACTAGAGAAGTGTGTTCCAGCCGATGTGCCCATCTATACTTGACACTCACGGGTCCTTCCCAGACATAGAGTAGTAGCGAGACCGACGATAGATGACATCGAGACTACAGACTTAGAGGGATCCGATCAGGATGTAGTCACTGACTACTCTGCAGAGCCTGGAGCACAGCGGAGGTACATCTCATGGTTTATGAGATCATATCCAGGTCCTATCTTTCCACTAGATCATCCGACAGGCTATCCAGGCCCATGGAGACATGGAGACCAAGACGAGGACCAGGGATCCAGGTCAGAGGAGCCAGAGGAGGGAGAGGGTCATGAGGAGGCGGGAGATCCTGATCCACCTACAGGCGATCAGCCCAGTGCTGAGGAGGAGGAGGAGGATACAGATAGAGAGGAGGACGAGGGAGATGCAGGTGATGATGCAGATGAGGACGAGGATGAGGATGACGAGGAGGACAACGAGGAGGAGGATAGAGATGATGAGGAGTCAGATGCAGCTCCCCACCATTCAGGAGATGATACCATAGCACTAGATCCACCTCTTATTCCCCAACAGGGGGAACATGAGGCGATACGGAGGCCTGTCCCTAGTACCGTCCAGCCTACACCAATCGTGGATAGATTGTTCGAGTGAGGGGAGCCCAGCGGTTCCTAGGCACAGATACTACCATATCATGATCCCTACTGGCGTGAGGGAGATCCAGGTATAGTAGGTTTATATTGATTGATTGATGTTTTGATGATATAGAATGGTACCAACAAAAAATCTGTTCTACTGCCACAGCTAATGTGCAGGAGTGGCATTCCTTAATTCAGCAGGCAATGACAGACATTTCCACGATAGCACAGATCCCCAGTTCCTCACAGATTGCCTATAGGCCTCAGGGGAACGCAGGTCGGCATGAGGATTTGTTTTTCCCATTCCGAGTACAGGTAGCTATATGGAGGGAGAGAGAGAGATTCCTATCAGAGGACCTCTAGCAGGTGCGGCGGAGAGAGAGAGTCTTATCAGAAGACCTCCAGCAGGCGCGGCGAGATCTAGCAGCGGCTCAGACTGAGGCTACCACATATCGCGCGATCCTTATGGATAGGGATCGTAGGAGTTCCTCTCGGAGTCACTCACAATCTGTATCACGCTACACACCCATGGGTCCACCTTCACAGCCAGATCAGGAGGGAGCATCTAGTCGACATTCTCCAGCCACTAGCCCTAGGGATAGGAGATGATTTTATGATGTAGGAGAGGTCACATTTTTGGATGTATAGTGACCTATATTTGTATACGATCCACACATATATATATGTATATATACATGCTTCTCTTTTGTCTCAAATGTGTTATCTTTAATGCTTAAAACAATGTATGTTTTGCTTTGATTAAATCTAATACATCTGGTAAATGTACATGTATGTTCAGAATTTAATTTCCATGTGATTGATTTCTCAATGCTCCATGATTGAATTGATACATGTGTGACTTAATTAAACATTTAATCAAGTACTACATTGATGATAAGGAAGACATATGCATTAAGTCCAAGAATCATATAACTAATGTGATTTAATTTTGAACTTAAACACAACATGATATGATTCTACTAAACACAACATGATATGATTCTACTTAACACATAACGACACTGTATAATATGCTAGGATAATGGAATGTAAATCTTTCACAATTTACATAAATGAATTCAAGACAAACCATAAAGTAAGAAGAAACGCTTGTCAGGAACGAAGCAATATAGATTAAACAACATGACATTTAATTCTATTTTGCTTTAATTAAGAGACACTAACATATTATCCAATGTTGAAGAATTCAAAAGAAGATAGATGAAGAACGAAGAATTAAGCATAATATCTACGCAAGTGCATAGCATTGATAGGTTCTTTAAGAGGCATACCATCTACATCCGCTATTTTGTAAGCACCTGATCCATTATCCTCAATAACGATATATGGTCCAAGCCAATTAGGACTAAATTTTCCCTTTTCTGCAGGTAAGGCATTCACATTGCGCTGATTCTCATAAAGCACTAAGTCACCTACTGAGAAGGAACGTTGAATAACCCTATCATTATAGCTTCGTTGTAGAGTTTTGTGATACGCTTGAATATACTCAAGAGCGTTTATACGCTGTTCATCAAGCATCTCAAGCTGTTGAAGTCGTTGTTCTCTATAAGAGTCATCATCTACTATACCTTTGAGAGAAACCCTAAGTGATGGAATCTCTAGCTCTAAAGGCATAATAGCGTCAGCACCATAAACAAGATTATAAGGAGTAGTTCCTGTGGCAATTCGTACACTCATTCGGTAAGCCCAAAGAGCATAGATTAGCTAGTTACTCCAATCCTTACCATGCTTATTCACGGTTTTGCGAAGAATTTGTTCAATTATCTTATTGGATGATTCGGCTTGACCATTTGACTGAGGATAGTATGGTGTGGAAAATCGATGTTTGATATGATACTTCTCGAGGAATTTCTTCACGTCCTTGTTCTTAAACGATGTCCCATTATCTGAGATAATAGTAGAAGGTATCCCAAATCGAGAAATGATGTTTTCTAGAAGAAATTTACAAATTACTTCAGCAGTGGTAGAGCGAAGGGGAATAGCTTCTACCCACTTCGTAAAGTAATCTGTTGCGGTTATAATGAAGGTGTGTCCTTGAGATGAAGGAGGAGAGATTTTACCAATAAGATCCAATCCCCATGCGGAAAAAGGCCAAGAAGCTACTTGAGAACGGAGTTCTTGGGCAGGAGCATGAATCAGATTATTGTGTTGTTGACATTGATGACATTTTTTAACAAATGAAAAGGAATCCTTCTACATAGTTTGCCAATAGTATCCCATACAAAGCAATCTATGAACCAAGGATTTGCCCACAAAATGCCCCCCACAGGCACCTAAATGTGCCTCTTCAAGAGCAATAGGGATTTCTGACTTGTTAAGACAACGAAGGAGAAGACCATCATAACCCCTTCGGTAAAGGATATTAGAAAGAATGATATACCTAGCAGACAGCTTGGGGATTCTAGCCCTAGTGTTTCTATTAGCGGAATCAGGAAAGGTACCATCGGTCAAATATCTTACGATATGCGAGTACCATTCATCTGAGTCTATAAAATCACAACATGTTACCAAGCTAGAATCGTCTACAATAGCTGGAGAAATAAGGTTGTGAATAACAAATTTAAGATCAACCATAGGGTCCTCTATAGATACAAGAGAAACCACACATGCCATTGTGTCTACATGTCGATTATCTTTTCGAGGAACAGGTTCCATAGTATAAGAATCAAAATTTTGTAATAAAGAGATAGCAAGGTCTTTATATTGTGATAATTTGTCTTGTTTTGCTTGATATATTCCTGTTACTTGTCTTATAATCAATTGCGAATCTCCATAGATATGTATGTGTTTTATGTTCAGAGCTAAGGCTGCTTTTATTCCCACTATAAGAGCCTCATACTCAGCAATGTTATTGGTACACAGGAAATTTAGATGATAGGATAAGGGAATGGGTTTCTTTGTAGGAGAAATCAGAACAACACCTGCCCCCAATCCCGTACGACACTTAGAGCCATCAAAGTATAACTCCCAAGTTTCATCTTTCTCTATAGAAAGAATGAAGTCATCAAGAAAGGACTCAAGGTTAGGGAAGGAGAAAGGTGAAGGGGCCTCAACTAAGTGATCGGTCAACGCTTGTCCTTTAATTACTCTTTGTGAAACAAATTTAAGGTCAAATTCAGTTAACATCATAACCCACTTAGCTAGACGTCCTGACAAATCAGTTTTAGAGAAAAGATGCTTCAAAGGATCAAACTTTACCATGACATGGACTTCTAAATTTAAAAGATAATGTCTCAATTTCTGAGTCGCAAATACCAAGGCCAAGCATTGTCTTTCTATCGCAGAATATCGGGTCTCATAATCGAGTAAGGTACTACTTATGTAATAAACCGGACATTCCTTACCATCTTTATCATGTTGTGCCAACAATGCTGCGAGAGCATGAGAGGAAGCAGCTGTATACAGAAGGAAGGGTTTAGAAGGTTCGGCAGGTTGAAGAATAGGAGGACTAGCCAAATACACTTTTAAATCTTCAAATGCTTGCTGACAATCCTCATTCCATTGAAAAGTGATATCCTTTTTAAGAAGTTGAGTAAAAGGAAAGGTACGATCCGCAAGCTGAGACACAAACCTACGAATAGCTTGAATCTTTCCTTGTAAGCTTTTAAGTTGAGACACATTTCTAGGAGGTGGCATGTTGACAATAGCATCTATTTTCTTAGTATCCACCTCAATCCCACGATGCGAAACTATGAACCCTAATAGTTTCCCACTATCCACACCAAAAACACATTTGCGGGGATTCAAACGCATGTGATATTTATGAATTCTTTCAAAGATTTGACGAAGGATTTTAACATGATCTATGCAAAGAAAGGATTTGGCCAAAATATCATCAACATAATCCTCTAAAATCTTATGCATATAATCATGAAAGATAAGGGTCATCGCTCGTTGATAAGTTGCACCGGCATTTTTAAGTCCAAAAGGCATCATTATCCAACAAAACGTACCCCAAGGAGTGGTGAAAGCAGTTTTGAATTGATCTTGAGGGTTAATAAAAATTTGATTGTAGCCTGAAAAACCATCCATGAAGGATAACAAGGCATGTCCTGCCGTAGAATCAGCTATCATTTCAATGTTTGGAAGAGGGAAATCATCTTTTAAAGAAGCCTTATTTAGATCCCGAAAGTCAGTACACATTCTTATTTTGTTGTCTAGTTTAGCCACAGCGACAATATTTGAAATCCATGGGGAATAGTCAATAGGGCGGATAAATCCAGCCTCCAATAACTTTTCAATCTCAGCCTTAACAAGCAAAGCTCCCTTAGGATTCATTTTTCGAATCTTTTGTTTCACGGGCTTAGCATCAGGAACTAAGACAATATTATGAGTAATGCTCTTAGGATCTATACCAAGCATGTCAGAATATGCCCAAGCAAAGATCTCAGGGAATTCATGCAATAGTTCTTCATATTGTTTATGTTCCTCTTCATCCAAACATTTCCCAATTTTAATGACTTTCTCTTTATTGCAAGGGTCCATCTTAACATCAGTGGTGTCACTTATGAGAAGATTACTTTGTTGAGGAGTATCGTTTAACCAGTGCTCTCCATGATTCAAAATAGGTCATCTGCACTCGTCCAAAGCTCAACTGAGGGAATTCTTTCACAATCTCGTCATTATCAATCTCTTTTCCAAAATAGGCTTCAGTGTTCAAACAATAAGGGAGTCCCCTATTGTGATGATAATGAGGAAGAGTGTCATAGGCTCCCAAGAACTTAGCTAAAGCATCGTCAGTAGGGAAGACATCCAAAGCACAGGCACACGAAGGATCCCCATCAATATACTTAGGATGTTGTATTGATAAAGATGTAGAGATAGCATTAACACTAATGCATGGTCTTTTAGAAGCTTTAGTATGTTTGCAGGGATTAAAGCCAAGTCCAAAGGCATAATTGTGAAAATTAGTCTCCAGAGGAACTGTTATCCCTTGTTCACGAGTACCACAACCTTTTCCATGATACCCATGCTTAGCAAAAATGCGAAAACCATGACCATAACGATCAGCCATTTCAGGAAGAGAAGGTGGTTTTTCATAAGACAAAGAATCAAACTCTTCATAATTAGAGATGTGAGGAGAAGAAGTTTGAGAGGCGGCCACAAAATTATTACTCATAGATTTAGGTAAGGTTGATTCTTTCTTTTCAACTTTATGATTTTCAGCTTCTTCCTTCTTTTCAACTTTAATTTCTCTAGAAGGAACCTTATATTCACCCACAAAGGTAGGATTAAAATCAAGGGATCCCCAATCATCGTCTTCGAGGATCTTCCCAGGATCAAAATCCTTCTTATGTGTAGTTTCAAGTCGAGAAGAATCTTCTCCAAGAGCTCCAGACTCATCCAAAGAATTTTGATCATCGAAGAGCGAGGATTCACTGATAGGTATCTTATTAAAAGATTCATCACTAGATGAGGACGGCTTAGAAGAACCTCCCTTAGAAGTGGATGTTTGCAAACAGGCTTGAAAATTAGTATCACCTATCAAGGTATATGTCTTATTGTTATAAATAAATTTAACTTGTCTATGCAATGTAGAAGGGACAGCTTGCATACTGTGAATCCAAGGTCTCCCCAGTAGCAAGTTGTATGTTAGATTTCCCGACATAACATGGATAGGTGTAGGCAAAGTAACAGGCCCCACTGTGATGGGTAAGGTGATAGTACCTAATGAAGTCTTAGCCACATTATCAAAACCTCGAATAGGACGAGAGTCCGGTTCAATTAAGGATGTATCCACATTCATGTTATGCAAAAGATTAATGCTACACACATTAAGACCAGAGCCATT
Organism: Cryptomeria japonica; assembly: GCF_030272615.1. Classification (NCBI taxonomy): domain Eukaryota; kingdom Viridiplantae; phylum Streptophyta; class Pinopsida; order Cupressales; family Cupressaceae; genus Cryptomeria; species Cryptomeria japonica. The sequence continues at coordinate 715,744,829 of NC_081405.1, read as the reverse complement.
ATCTACTAGTGTTCGCCTTATAGCAGTGTCTTTCATGATAACCACAATCATCAAGGGATCATATTGATGTTGGATTTCACTAGTAGGCAACTCATCTTGGGTAAACACAATTTTAGCTTTAGGATTCATCACAGAGTTAACCAAAGATGCTATATTACTAGATGTATTCAGTGGAGGAACATTCAAATCTTTCAAGGCATCTTGTAACATTCCATGATGAGCGGAAGAAGTTTGAATCAAATCCCAAAGGGATATCTTAGCAGGGGTAGCTTTAAGTTGTTCTATGAGATCATATTCCTTTCCAAGAACTTGTGAAATATGGGGAGCTTGTGGAAGAATCGGTTGAGGATTCGGAAGGGAAACTGGGATAACAGGAGGAGGACTAGGTTGCCTATTATTTCTGGTATGATAAGTATGGGCAACCGCATGATAACTCTCTCTAGTTATTTGCTTGGCATAATTATAAGGACTTATAGGTTTTCTTCCTTGCACAGTGATGATTGGTTTATTCGGAGTACGAAAGGAATCATGATCATACCCTCCTTGGACAGTAAGGAGAGGTGACCTAGAAACTTGAAAGGTGGGAGAAGGATAAGCTCCTTGGACTTCAAAGAGAGGCTTTTTATGCTCATTCAAGTTTATCATGTTAACCAATTTAGAAGTTTTGTTTTTGTTTAAAGATTTCGATAAAGCCACAAAGTCATCAAGAGCATCATCCAACAAAGCATGATCATATCTATTGAAAGGTTTATCTTTTGATTCAAAAGGAGACATCTCCTCATAGAGGGGATTGGTGAAAACAACCATGTTACAAGATTTAGTGGAAGAGTTGATAGGAATGTACCCTTGAGAGGACTCATTCAACTTATCTTTCTCATCACAACGAAATGGCATAGTAACAAGGTTTATGAGTTTTTGGTAAAATGAAGGTTTGGCATCTTTAGGGTTTAAAAACTCATCTAAAGTTTCATCTAATTCATCTTGGCTATACTCATAATAATCATCGAAAGCATGAACATTTTGCAAATAAAAATCTGGCATTTTGAAAAAATTACACAAAACTTAAACACCCAATGCAAAGAAACACACTTTTTTTTTTTCTTTTTCTTTTTCTTGTTAATGAAAATGAAATGAAAACACAATAAATTTAGATCTAGATCTAACAAATGCAATGCAAGAGGGAGCAATGATAGATTCACGTCGGGTTCACCAAAATATGTGGGGGAAAAAGAGAGACTAGGTTAACATGCCCTAATCCTACCTTTTGACACACATTACGGAATACGAAAGAGCCTAGAGATATCGCACAATTGGCTACTTCTTTTTGTGAAAGAGAGAGCCACGGGATATCTATTAGGATTTCTATTCCCTTGTTGAAATTGTAAGATCAAGTAATGCAAGTTCAAACCCTAATCCCAAAATGCAAGTATGAACTAATAACAAGATTGAAGAATTGAGATAAAACAATGAACAGCTGTAAATAAAAGCATGAAATAAGAATGCAGATGTGTACCCGGAGTCAAAATCAGACTGAAAATGTTCGGGATGGGGGCGCGGGCGCCACTGTCCTATAAACTACACCGGAAACTGCTGTTTTGCACTCTGGAACACTGTCGGAAAGCTGTCTGAAAGTTGTCTGTCCGGAGGACCAGGGTGCCCAGCACCTCTGTCCCAGGGACCAGGGCACCCAGCACCCCTGTCTTGGCAGGACCAGGGTGCCCAGCACCCCTATCCCAGTCTTCTGCTCTGCAATTTGATACAGAGTGCTTTCTCGACCTTCTCTCTCCGGATCTGTATCCTGCGGCGTCGTCTGAATCCCGAAACCTGCAATGATATCTGAAAAAGGGTGTATGGGCGGCTATATAGGGTTTTGCCTTAGTCAAACCCCCACTTCAGTGATTTCCACCTCCACGAATAGCCAAGTTGTTTTGTAAAATGTATTGTGTGTGCAGACCTAGTGTGTGTGCAAGGTCCCAAAATGCAAGAAAGCAAACTAGAGCAACCTAGAAAGTAAACCCTAATTGCTTGTAAATGATAACGTAAATGCTCTAAATCAAAATGCAAAGTGATCTAAAGCATGAATAAATGATGTATTGAAGCTTATGTAAAGACATGAAAACAATATGAAATCATACCCAACCCTCAATGGAGGAGTACAAGCCAATCTTCAGTCGGTAATCTCCTATTGTTCTTCAATGTCTTCCAAGCCCTAAGTGGATGAATGAATTTGATAGATGCTTGATAGAAGGATGTTGTAAGATGTTGAAGTCTTCAAAGATCTGCTCTTTCGCTGCATATGAGGTTCCTGAAAACAAAATTCGGATCCCTTCAAATGAAGAAAGAGAGCTCTTATGTAGGAAACCCTAGATCGTAAATTCGTATTTTGGCCAACCTAGAGATTGAATATCCCGCCAATTTCTTGGGGTTAAGCTTTATTTTATGATTGGATCGTGCTCCTAAAATTTGGGGAAAAATGTCCAGGACCATGTGCACTCCGGGCGCCACGGTCCCGACAACTTTTCACCAAATTTTCAGGGCCGTCGGATATGATGATTTTAGAGACAATCCTGAAGTTACAGGTGATTTCGAGATGTTTTGACCCGGAAACCAAGCCCCCAAGTTTGAAATAGGACTTAATTAGGGTTTTTGATTGAGTTATGTATTGGAGGAATAAGATGTGAAGGGCACGCTTTAGTGAAAGGGCCCAACTTTATGATGTAGAGAATGATGAAATAGGACCTTAGACCTAATTAATTTGATTAATTAAGTGCTAAAGGAGAAACGCAATGCAGAATGTAAAATGCACTAAGGCGGGTGCTAAACTAGGTGTGAAATTGTACCACCCTAGCGAGTGCGTACAATTTACGATGCTACATTTAGCCCCCACTTTAGCAGTCATATGAGTACTACGTGCATATGCAAGCTAAAGTACAGAAAAGTAAACATTATTTGAAAAAGGATATATCCATAAGTTGTCGGACGAAGCCCCCAGTGGCATCTGCAGTACACAGTTAGGAACCGCACCCTACAAAACACACGTTAGATCACAAAAATCACCTAATGCTTACTAAGGAAAGTGATGAAATTTGTGAGTAGTTGTATGCCCCCCCTTGTTTTGACTTGCTTATTAGGGAGGTGAAACAGGGTAGCATGTTTACTTGCAACAAATTGTGTAAGGTAGTATTGATGAGGGATGTTCACTGAAAAGGCTTCATCAAAGCACTTTTTGGAACATCCCGAGAGTAGGGGAATGAAAATATGATTCCTACGCAACAAACGGTTCAAAAATCGCATCTCCCAAACTCAAGTTATGATGAAATGAGTGAAAGAGGAAAATTAGGGTTTCAAAAAGTAAGAATAAACAAACGAGAGTATATACCTCGAAAGTGACACTTGTATTCATCACTTTGTTGATTTCAAAATACTATTTAGTGCAGTGGAGCCCACATAGCCATCATCATGCCTTCACGATGACCGGAGCGTCCCACGAGGATCGAGATCTTGCACCAGGCCGTGGTCGACGACGAGCCATTGGACGAGGTGAGTTGACTGAACGTTTGACTTTTGATTTTTCGCATGTTGACTTTTCTGTGATCGTATGCAGGCCCTGAAGGTTGACCCGGGGCCCACCCAGGGCGCCATGGTCTCTGTGGGGCGCCCTGGTCCCCCTAGGGCTTCATGGTCCCTGACAAGGGCGCCATGGTCCCTTCAGGGTGCCATTGTCCCTGACAGGGCACCATGGTCCCCTCAGGGCACCATGGTCCCTGACAGGCTGCCATGGTCCCTGACATGACACTATGGTCCGCAATCAGGGCCTGGCGAGGGGTTTCAGGACTAGCACACGATGTTCGACAGTTTGCATTAGCGATTTTGTTGATTGAGTACTGATTACAGTTATGTTTTTGTGTTGCAGAGCCTTCCGTACATGAGAGAGCATACAGCGGGACATATTCTTTGCAGTTTGCGAGATCAGATTCCGCGACTGACTCAGTCAGAGAGAGACACACTGTTGATAGTGGGATTGTGGTATGTGATCCTCATGCCAGCCATTCGGTTCCATCCTGTGATGCTGATGGCATTGATGAAGCGATGGGATCCTGACACATGCACATTTCACCTTCCAGTAGGAGAGCTGACAGTCACACTCAAGGATGTGTACCATATACTTCGTCTGCCTATCAGAGGACCGACTATTACATACGCGACTGATGGGTCAGTGGAGGATCATTAGAGAGAGCAGGTGTATTGCATAGGGAGAGTCATGTCGAGCGAGACGAGAGGTCGCATCATGGTCAGCTGGCTCTTACATCCTACAGGGGAGGTACCCCTTCTGAGATGCCTTATGATAGCCATCATAGCACTAGCCGTCTGGCCTAATGGGTGAGGCACGCACATGCATGGGGGTCTCACATGGTGTATCAGAGCGATGGAGAGACATAGGAGAGTGTATGCTTGGGGTCGGAGTATGCTTGGACATCTCTATCACGACCTTGAGGAGTATGTATTTGGACAGGGTCGCAGTTTGATGACATGCACACTTCTGCAGGTGTGGATTTTAGAGCACTTCACATGTACCAGGCCCGTCGGCTTTCCGCTGAGTACAACGAGTGAGCGACCTAGGGTGTTCACTTATCCACTTACCAGCGAGTGGAGATTTGGAGATTTGTTATATTGGAGAGTGATTTTTGATAGAGTGGGAGCCGAGGTGATAGTGTGGAGACCTTACCTATGGATGCAGAGATGGGATGGGATGGAGAGATAGTTAGCATGCCTACAGAGGAACCGCCTACTGCAGGGACGATATGAAAACATCATAGTCTCTTTCTACTTTGATTGAGTACGGAGGCAGTTCGGACTAGAGCAGTGTGTTCCAGCTGATGTGCCCATCTATACTCGACACTCATGGGTCCTTCCCAGACCTAGAGCAGTAGCGAGACCGATGATAGATGACATCGAGACTACAGACTTAGAGGGATCCGATCAGGATGTAGTCACTGACTACTCTGCAGCGCCTGGAGCACAGCAGAGGTACGTCTTATGGTTTATGAGATCATATCCAGGTCCTATCTTTCCACTAGATCATCCGACAGGCTATCCAGGCCCATGGAGACATGGAGACCAAGATGAGGACCAGGGATCCAGGTCAGAGGAGCCAGAGGAGGGAGAGGGTCATGAGGAGGCAGGAGATCCTGATCCACCTACAGGCGATCAGCCCAATGCCATGGAGGAGGAGGAGGATACAGATAGAGAGGAGGACGCGAGAGATGTAGGTGATGATGCAGATGAGGATGAGGATGAGGATGACAAGGAGGACGAGGAGGAGGAGGATAGAGATGATGAGGGGGAGTCGGACGCACCTCCCCACCATTCAGGAGACGATACCATAGCACTAGATCCACCTCTTATTCCCCAACAGGGGGAACATGAGGCGATACGGAGGCCTGTCCCTAGTACTGTCCAGCCTACACCCATCGTGGATAGATTGTTCAACCAAGGGGAGCCTAGCGGTTCCCAGGCACAGATACTACCATATCATGATCCCTACTGGCGCGAGGGAGATCCAGGTATAGTAGGTTTATATTGATTGATTGATGTTTTGATGATATAGAATGGTACTAACAAAAAATCTGTTCTACTGCCACAGCTAATGTGCAGGAGTGGCGTTCCTTAATTCAGCAGGCAATGACAGACATTTCCACGATAGCACAGATCCCCAGTTCCTCACAGATTGCCTATAGGCCTCAGGGGAATGCGGGTCGGCATGAGGATTTGTTTTTCCCATTCTGAGTATAGGTAGATATATGGAGGGAGAGAGAGAGAGTCCTATCAGAGGACCTCCAGCAGGCACGACGGAGAGAGAGAGTCCTATCAGAAGACCTCCAGCAGGTGCGGCGAGATCTAGCAGCGGCTCAGACCGAGGCTACCACCTATCACGCGATCCTTATGTATAGGGATCGTAGGAGTTCCTCTTGGAGTCACTCACGATCTGTACCGCGCTACACACCCATGGGTCCACCTTCACATTCAGATCAGGAGGGAGCGTCCAGTCGACATTCTCCAGCCACTAGCCCTAGGGATAGGAGATGATTTTATGATGTAGGAGAGGTCACATTTTTGGATGTATAGTGACCTATATTTGTATACGATCCACACATATATATATATATGTATATATACATGCTTCTCTTTTGTCTCAAATGTGTTATCTTTAATGCTTAAAACAATGTATGTTTTGCTTTGATTAAATCTAATACATCTGGTAAATGTACATGTATGTTCAGAATTTAATTTCCATGTGATTGATTTCTCAATGCTCCATGATTAAATTGATACATGTGTGACTTAATTAAACATTTAATCAAGTAATACATTGATGATAAGGAAGACATATGCATTAAGTCTAAGAATCATATAACTAATGTGATTTAATTTTGAACTTAAACACAACATGATACGATTCTACTTAACACATAACGACACTGTATAATATGCTAGGATAATGGAATGTAAATCTTTCACAATTTACATAAATGAATTCAAGACAAACCATAAAGTAAGAAGACACGCTTGTCAGGAATGAAGCAATATAGATTAAACAACATGACATTTAATTCTATTTTTCTTTAATTAAGAGACACTAACATATTATCCAATGTTGAAGAATTCAAAAGAAGATAGATGAAGAACGAAGAATTAAGCATAATATCTACGCAAGTGCATAGCATTGATAGGTTCTTTAAGAGGCGTACCATCTACATCCGCTATTTTGTAAGCACCTGATCCATAATCCTCAATAACGATATATGGTCCAAGCCAATTAGGATTAAATTTTCCCTTTTCTGCAAGTAAGGCATTCACATTGCGCTGATTCTCATCAAGGACTAAGTCACCTACTGAGAAGGAACGTTGAATAACCCTATCATTATAGCTTTGTTGTAGAGTTTTGTGATACGCTTGAATATGCTCAAGAGCTTTTATACGTTGTTCATCAAGCATCTCAAGCTGTTGAAGTTGTTGTTCTCTATAAGAGTCATCATCTACTATACCTTTGAGAGAAACCCTAAGTGATGGAATCTCTAGCTCTAAAGGCATAATAGCGTCAGCACCATAAACAAGATTATAAGGAGCAGTTCCTGTGGCAATTCGTACACTCGTTCGGTAAGCCCAAAGAGCATAGATTAGCTGGTTACTCCAATCCTTACCATGCTTATTTACGGTTTTGCGAAGAATTTGTTCAATTATCTTATTGGATGATTCGGCTTGACCATTTGACTGAGGATAGTATGGTGTGGAAAATCGATGTTTGATATGATACTTCTCGAGGAATTTCTTCACGTCCTTGTTCTTAAACGATGTCCCATTATCTGAGATAGTAGAAGGTATCCCGAATCGAGAAATGATGTTTTCTAGAAGAAATTGACAAATTACTTCAGCAGTCGTAGAGCGAAGGGGAATAGCTTCTACCCACTTCGTAAAGTAATCTGTTGTGGTTATAATGAAGGTATGTCCTTGAGATGAAGGAGGAGAGATTTTACCAATAAGATGCAATCCCCATGCGGAAAAAGGCCAAGAAGCTACTTGAGAACGGAGTTCTTGGGCATGAGCATGAATCAGATTATTGTGTTGTTGACATTGATGACATTTTTTAACAAATGAAAAGGAATCCTTCTGCATAGTTTGCCAATAGTATCCCATACGAAGCAATCTATGAACCAAGGATTTGCCCCCAAAATGCCCCCCACAAGCACGTGAATGTGCCTCTTCAAGAGCAATAGGGATTTTCGACTTGTTAAGACAATGAAGGAGAAGACCATCATAACCCCTTCGGTAAAGGATATTAGAAAGAATGATATACCTAGCAGACAGCTTGCGGATTCTAGCCCTAGTGTTTCTATTAGCGGAATCAGGAAAGGTACCATCAGTCAAATATCTTACGATATGCGAGTACCATTCATCTGAGTCTATAAAATCACAACATATTACCAAGCTAGAATCATCTACAATAGCTGGAGAAATAAGGTTGTGAATAACAAATTTCAGATCAACCACAGGGTCCTCTATAGATACAAGAGAAGCCACACATGTCATTGCATCCGCATGTCGATTATCTTTTTGAGGAACAGGTTCCATAGTATAAGAATCAAAATTTTGTAATAAAGAGATAGCAAGGTCTTTATATTGTGATAATTTGTCTTGTTTTGCTTGATATATTCCTGTTACTTGTCTTATAATCAATTGCGAATCTCCATAGATATGTATGTGTTTTATGTTCAAAGCTAAGGCTGCTTTTATTCCCGCTATAAGAGCCTCATACTCAGCAATGTTATTGGTACACAGGAAATTTAGACGATAGGATAAGGGAATGGGTTTCTTTGTAGGAGAAATCAGAACAACACCTGCCCCCGATCCCGTACGACACTTAGAGCCATCAAAGTATAACTCCCAAGTTTCATCTTTCTCTATAGAAAGAATGAAGTCGTCAAGAAAGGACTCAGGGTTAGGGAAGGAGAAAGGTGAAGGGGCCTCAACTAAGTGATCGGTCAACGCTTGTCCTTTAATTACTCTTTGTGAAACAAATTTGAGGTCAAATTCAATTAACATCATAACCCACTTAGCTAGACGTCCTGACAAATCAGTTTTAGAGAAAAGATGCTTCAAAGCATCAAACTTTACCATGACATGGACTTCTGAATTTAAAAGATAATGTCTCAATTTCTAAGTCGCAAATACCAAGGCCAAGCATTGTCTTTCTATCGCAGAATATCGGGTCTCATAATCGAGTAAGGTACGACTTCTGTAATAAACCGGACATTCCTTACCATCTTTATCATGTTGTGCCAACAATGTTGCGAGAGCATGAGAGGAAGCAGCTGTATAGAGAAGGAAGGGTTTAGAAGGTTCGGCAGGTTGAAGAATAGGAGGACTAGCCAAATACACTTTTAAATCTTCAAATGCTTGCTGACAATCCTCATTCCATTGAAAAGTGATATCCTTTTTAAGAAGTTGAGTAAAAGGAAAGGTACGATCCGCAAGCTGAGACACAAACCTACGAATAGCTTGAATCTTTCCTTGTAAGCTTTTAAGTTGAGACACATTTCTAGGAGGTGGCATGTTGACAATAGCATCTATTTTCTTAGTATCCACCTCAATCCCACGATGCGAAACTATGAACCCTAATAGTTTCCCACTATCCACACCAAAAACACATTTGCGGGAATTCAAGCGCATGTGATATTTATGAATTCTTTCAAAGATTTGACGAAGGATTTTAACATGATCTATGCGAAGAAAGGATTTGGCCAAAATATCATCAACATAATCCTCTAAAATCTTATGCATATAATCATGAAAGATAAGGGTCATCGCTCATTGATAAGTTGCATCGGCGTTTTTAAGTCCAAAAGGCATCATTATCCAACAAAACGTACCCCAAGGAGTGGTGAAAGCAGTTTTGAATTGATCTTGAGGGTTAATAAAAATTTGATTGTAGCCTGAAAAACCATCCATGAAGGATAACAAGGCATGTCCTGCCGTAGAATCAACTATCATGTCAATGTTTGGAAGAGGGAAATCATCTTTTAAAGAAGCCTTATTTAGATCCTGAAAGTCAGTACACATTCTTATTTTGTTGTCTGGTTTAGCCACAGCGACAATATTTGAAATCCATGGGGAATAGTCAATAGGGCGGATAAATCCAGCCTCCAATAACTTTTCAATCTCAGCCTTAACAAGCAAAGCTACCTTAGGATTCATTTTTCGAATCTTTTGTTTCACGGGCTTAGCATCAGGAACTAAGACAATATTATGAGTAATGATCTTAGGATCTATACCAAGCATGTCAGAATATGCCCAAGCAAAGATCTCAGGGAATTCATGCAATAGTTCTTAATATTGTTTATGTTCCTCTTCATCCAAACATTTCCCAATTTTAATGACTTTCTCTTTATTGCAAGGGTCCATCTTAACATCAGTGGTGTCACTTATGAGAAGATTACTTTGTTGAGGAGTATCCTTTAACTGAGGGAATTCTTTCACAATCTCATCATTATCAATCTCTTTTCCAAAATAGGCTTCAGTGTTCAAACAATAAGGGAGTCCCCTATTGTGATGATAACGAGGAAGAGTGTCATAGGCTCCAAAGAACTCAGCTAAAGCATCGTCGGTAGGGAAGACATCCAAAGCACAGGCACACGAAGGATCCCCATCAATATACTCAGGATGTTGTATTGATAAAGATGTAGAGATAGCATTAACACTAATGCATGGTCTTTTAGAAGCTTTAGTATGTTTGCAGGGATTAAAGCCAAGTCCAAAGGCATAATTGTGAAAATTAGTCTCTAGAGGAACTCTTATCCCTTGTTCATGAGAACCACAACCTTTTCCATGATACCCATGCTTAGCAAAAATGCGAAAACCACGACCATAACGATCAGCCATTTCAGGAAGAGAAGGTGGTTTTTCATAAGACAAAGAATCAAACTCTTCATAATTAGAGATGTGAGGAGAAGAAGTTTGAGAGGCGGCCACAAAATTATTACTCATAGATTTAGGTAAGGTTGATTCTTTCTTTTCAACTTTATGATTTTCAGCTTCTTCCTTCTTTTCAACTTTAGTTTCTCTAGAAGGAAGCTTATATTCACCCACAAAGGTAGGATTAAAATCAAGGGATCCCCAATCGTCGTCTTCGAGGATCTTCCCAGGTTCAAAATCCTTCTTATTTGTAGTTTCAAGTCGAGAAGAATCTTCTCCAAGAGCTCCAGACTCATCCAAAGAATTTCGATCATCGGAGAGCGAGGATTCACCGATAGGTATCTTATTAAAAGATTCATCACTAGATGAGGACAACTTAGAAGAACCCCCCTTAGAAGTGGATGTTTACAAACAGGCTTGAAAATTAGTATCACCTATCAAGGTATATGTCTTATTGTTATAAATAAATTTAACTTGTCGATGCAATGTAGAAGGGACAGCTTGCATACTGTGAATCCAAGGTCTCCCCAGTAGCAAGTTGTACATTAGATTTCCCGACATAACATGGATAGGTGTAGGCAAAGTAACAGGCCCCATTGTGATGGGTAAGGTGATAGTACCTAATGAAGTCTTAGCCACATTATCAAAACCTCGAATAGGACGAGAGTCCGGTTCAATTAAGGATGTATCCACATTCATGTTATGCAAAAGATTAATGCTACACAGATTAAGACCAGAGCCATTATCTACTAGTGTTCGCCTTATAGCAGTGTCTTTCATGATAACCACAATCATCAAGGGATCATATTGATGTTGGATTTCACTAGTAGGCAACTCATCTTGGGTAAACACAATTTGAGCTTTAGGATTCATCACAGAGTTAACCAAAGATGCTATATTACTAGATGTATTCGGTGGAGGAACATTCAAATCTTTCAAGGCATCTTGTAACATTCCATGATGAGTGGAAGAAGTTTGAATCAAATCCCAAAGGGATATCTTAGCAGGGGTAGCTTTAAGTTGTTCTATGAGATCATATTCCTTTCCAAGAACTTGTGAAATATGGGGAGCTTGTGGAAGAATCAGTTGAGGATTCGGAAGGGAAACTGGGATAACAGGAGGAGGACTAGGTTGCCTATTATTTCTGGTATGATAAGTATGGGCAACCGCATGATAACTCTCTCTAGTTATTTGCTTGGCATAATTATAAGGACTTATAGGTTTTCTTCCTTGCACAGTGATGATTGGTTTATTCGGAGTACGAAAGGAATCATGATCATACCCTCCTTGGACAGTAAGGAGAGGTGACTTAGAAACTTGAAAGGTGGGAGAAGGATAAGCTCCTTGGACTTCAAAGAGAGGCTTTTTATGCTCATTCAAGTTTATCATGTTAACCAATTTAGAAGTTTTGTTTTTGTTTAAAGATTTCGATAAAGCCACAAAGTCATCAAGAGCATCATCCAACAAAGCATGATCATATCTATTGAAAGGTTTATCTTTTGATTCAAAAGGAGACATCTCCTCATAGAGGGGATTGGTGAAAACAACCATGTTACAAGATTTAGTGGAAGAGTTGATAGGAATGTACCCTTGAGAGGACTCATTCAACTTATCTTTCTCATCACAACGAAATGGCATAGTAACAAGGTTTATGTGTTTTTGGTAAAATGAAGGTTTGGCATCTTTAGGGTTTAAAAACTCATCTAAAGCTTCATCTAATTCATCTTGGCTATACTCATAATAATCATCGAAAGCATGAACATTTTGCAAATAAAAATCTGGCATTTTGAAAAAATTACACAAAACTTAAACACCCAATGCAAAGAAACACACTTTTTTTTTTTCTTTTTCTTTTTAATGAAAATGAAATGAAAACACAATAAATTTAGATCTAGATCTAACAAATGCAATGAAAGAGGGAGCAATGATAGATTCACGTCGGGTTCACCAAAATGTGTGGGGGAAAAAGCGAGACTAGGTTAACATGCCCTAATCCTACCTTTTGACACACATTACGGAATACGAAAGAGCCTAGAGATATCGCACAATTGGCTACTTCTTTTTGTGAAAGAGAGAGCCACGGGATATCTATTAGGATTTCTATTCCCTTGTTGAAATTGTAAGATCAAGTAATGCAAGTTCAAACCCTAATCCCAAAATGCAAGTATGAACTAATAACAAGATTGAAGAATTGAGATTAAACAATGAACAGTTGTAAATACAAGCATGAAATAAGAATGCAGATGTGTACCCGGAGTCAAAATCGGACTGAAAATGTTCGGGATGGGGGCGCGGGCGCCACTATCCTAAAAACTACACCGGAAACTGCTGTTCTGCACTCTGGAACACTGTCGGAAAGCTGTCTGTCCGGAGGACCAGGGTGCCCAGCGCCTCTGTCCCAGGGACCAGGGCACCCAGCACCCCTTTCCTGGCAGGACCAGGGTGCCCAGCACCCCTATACCAGTCTTCTGCTCTGCAATTTGATACAGAGTGCTGTCTCGACCTTCTCTCTCCGGATCTGTATCTTGCGGCGTCGTCTGAATCCCGAAACCTGCAATGATATCTGAAAAAGGGTGTATGGGCGGCTATATAGGGTTTTGCCTTATTCAAACCCCCACTTCGGTGATTTCCACCTCCACGAATAGCCAAGTTGTTTTGTAAAATGTATTGTGTGTGCAGACCTAGTGTGTGTGCAAGGTCCCAAAATGCAAGAAAGCAAACTAGAGCAACCTAGAAAGTAAACCCTAATTGCTTGTAAATGATAACGTAAATGCTCTAAATCAAAATGCAAAGTGATCTAAAGCATGAATAAATGATGTATTGAAGCTTATGTAAAGACATGAAAACAATATGAAATCATACCCAACCCTCAATGGAGGAGTACAAGCCAATCTTCAGTCGGTAATCTCCTATTGTTCTTCAATGTCTTCCAAGCCCTAAGTGGATGAATGAATTTGATAGATGCTTGATAGAAGGATGTTGTAAGATGTTGAAGTCTTCAAAGATCTGCTCTTTCGCTGCATATGAGGTTCCTGAAAACAAAATTCAGATCCCTTCAAATGAAGAAAGAGAGCTCTTATGTAGGAAACCCTAGATCGTAAATTCGTATTTTGGCCAACCTAGAGATTGAATATCCCGCCAATTTCTTGGGGTTAAGCTTTATTTTATGATTGGATCATGCTCCTAAAATTTGGCGAAAAATGTCCAGGACCATGTGCACTCCGGGCGCCATGGTCCCGACAACTTTTCACCAAATTTTCAGGGCCGTCGGATATGATGATTTTAGAGACAATCCTAAAGTTACAGGTGATTTCGAGATGTTTTGACCTGAAAACCAAGCCCCCAAGTTTGAAATAGGACTTAATTAGGGTTTTTGATTGAGTTATGTATTGGAGGAATAAGATGCGAAGGGCACGCTTTAGTGAAAGGGCCCAACTTTATGATGTAGAGAATGATGAAATAGGACCTTAGACCTAATTAATTTGATTAATTAAGTGCTAAAGGAGAAACGCAATGCAGAATGTAAAATGCACTAAGGCGGGTGCTAAACTAGGTGTGAAATTGTACCACCCTAGCAAGTGCGTACAATTTACGACGCTAAATTTAGCCCCCACTTTAGCGGTCATATGAGTACTATGTGCATATGCAAGCTAAAGTACAAAAAAGTAAACATTATTTGAAAAAGGATATATCCATAAGTTGTCGGACGAAGCCCCCAGCGGCATCTGCAGTACACAGTTAGGAACCGCACCCTACAAAACACACGTTAGATCACAAAAATCACCTAATGCTTACTAAGGAAAGTGATGAAATTTGTGAGTAGCTGTATGCCCCCCCCTTGTTTCGACTTGCTTATTAGGGAGGTGAAACAGGGTAGCATGTTTACTTGCAACAAATTGTGTAAGGTAGTATTGATGAGGGATGTTCACTGAAAAGGCTTCATCAGAGCACTTTTTGGAACATCCCGAGAGTAGGGGAATGAAAATACGATTCCTACGCAACAAACGGTTCGAAAATCGCATCTCCCAAACTCAAGTTATGATGAAATGAGTGAAAGAGGAAAATTAGGGTTTCAAAAAGTAAGAATAAACAAACGAGAGTATATACCTCGAAAGTGACACTTGTATTCGTCACTTTGTTGATTTCAAAATACTATTCAGTGCAGCGGAGCCCACATAGCCATCATCATGCCTTCACGACGACCGGAGCGTCCCATGAGGATTGAGATCCTGCGCCAGGCCGTGGTCGATGACAAGCCATTAGACGAGGTGAGTTGACTGAACGTATGACTTTTGATTTTTCGCATGTTGACTTTTCTGTGATCATATGCGGGCCCTGAAGGTTGACCCAGGGCCCACCCAGGGCGCCATGGTCTCTGTGGGGTGCCCTGGTCCCCCTAGGGTGCCATGGTCCCTGACAAGGGCGCCATGGTCCCTCTAGGGCGCCATTGTCCCTGACAGGGCGCCATGGTCCCCTTAGGGCGCCATGGTCCCTGACAGGGTGCCATGGTCCCTGACAGGACACTATGGTCCCCAATCAGGGCCTGGCGAGGGGTTTCAGGACTAGCACACGATGTTCGATAGTTTGCATTAGCGATTTTGTTGATTGAGTACTGATTACGGTTATGTTTTTGTGTTGCAGGGCCTTCCGTACATGAGAGAGCATATAGCGGGACATATTCTTCCCAGTTTGCAAGATCAGATTCCGCAACTGACTAAGTTAGAGAGAGACACACTGTCGATAGTGGGATTGTGGTATGTGATCCTCATGCCGGCCATTCGGTTCCATCCTACGATGCTGATGGCATTGATGAAGCGATGGGATCCTGACACATGCACATTTCACCTTCCAGTAGGAGAGCTGACAGTCACACTCAAGGATGTGTACCGTATACTTCATCTGCCTATCAGAGGAGAGACTGTTACATACGCGACTAATCGGTCAACAGAGGATCATCAGAGAGAGCAGGTGTATTGCATAGGGAGACTCATGCCGAGCGAGACGAGAGGTCGCATCATGGTCAGCTGGCTCTTACATCCTACAAGGGAGGTACCCCTTCTGAGACGCCTTATGATAGCCATCATAGCACTAGCCGTCTGCCCTAATGGGCGAGGCATGCACATGCATGGGGGTCTCACATGGTGTATCAGAGCGATGGAGAGACACAGGAGAGTGTATGCTTGGGGTCGGAGTAGGCTTGCACATCTCTATCACGACCTTGAGGAGTATGTATTTGGACAGGGTTGCAGTTTGATGACATGCACACTTCTGCAGGTGTGGATTTTAGAGCACTTCACATGTACCAGGCCCGTCGGCTTTCCGCTGAGTACAGCGAGCGAGCGACCTAGGGTGTTCGCTTATCCACTTACCAGCGAGTGGAGATTTGGAGATTTTTTATATTGCAGAGTGATTTTTGACAGAGTGACAGCCGAGGTGACAGTGTGGAGACCTTACCTATGGATGCAGAGATGGGATGGGATGGAGAGACAGTTAACGTGCCTACAGAGGAACCGCCTACTGCGGGGATGATATGCAAACATCATAGTCTCTTTCTACTTTGATTGAGTACGGAGGCAGTTCAGACTAGAGCAGTGTGTTCCAGCCGATGTGCCCATCTATACTCGACACTCGCGGGTCCTTCCCAGACCTAGAGCAGTAGCAAGACCAACGATAGATGACATCGAGACTACAGACTTAGAGGGATCCAATCAGGATGTAGTCACTGACTACTCTGCAGAGCCTGGATCACAGCGGAGGTACATCTCATGGTTTATGAGATCATATCCAGGTCCTATCTTTCCACCAGATCATCCGACAGGCTATCCAGGCCCATGGAGACATGGAGACCAAGACAACGACCAGGGATCTAGGTAAGAGGAGCTAGAGGAGGGAGAGGGTCATGAGGAGGCAAGAGATCCTCATCCACCTACAGGCGATCAGCCCAGTGCCGAGGAGGAGGAGGAGGATACAGATAGAGAGGAGGACAAGGGAGATGCAGGTGATGATGCAGATGAGGACGAGGATGAGGATGACAAGGAGGATGACGAGGAGAAGGATAGAGATGATGAGGAGGAGTCAGATGCAGCTCCCCACCATTCAGGAGATGATACCATAGCACTAGATCCACCTCTTATTCCCCAATAGGGGGAACATAAGGCGATACGGAGGCCTGTCCCTAGTACCGTCCAGCCTACACCCATCGTGGATAGATTGTTCGAGCGAGGGGAGCCTAGCGGTTCCCAGGCACAGATACTACCATATCATGATCCCTACTGGCGCGAGGGAGATCCAGGTATAGTAGGTTTATATTGATTGATTGATGTTTTGATGATATAGAATGGTACTAACAAAAAATCTATTCTACTACCACAGCTAATGTGCAGGAGTGGCATTCCTTAATTCAGCAGGCAATGACAGACATTTCCACGATAGCACAGATCCCCAATTCCTCACAGATTGCCTATAGGCCTCAGGGGAACGCGGGTGAGCATGAGGATTTATTTTTCCCATTCTGAGTACAGGTAGATATATGGAGGGAGAGAGAGAGAGTCCTATCAGAGGACCTCCAGCAGGCGCGGCGGAGAGAGAGAGTCCTATCAGAAGACCTCCAGCAGGCGCGGCGAGATCTAGCAGTGGCTCAGACCGAGGCTACCACCTATCGCGCGATCCTTATGTATAGGGATCATAGGAGTTCCTCTCAGAGTGACTCATGATCTGTATCGCGCTACACACCCATGGGTCCACCTTCACAGCCAGATCAGGAGGGAGCGTCCAGTCGACATTCTCCAGCCACTAGCCCTAGGGATAGGAGATGATTTTATGATGTAGGAGAGGTCACATTTTTGGATGTATAGTGACCTATATTTGTATACGATCCACACATATATATATGTATATATACATGCTTCTCTTTTGTCTCAAATGTGTTATCTTTAATGCTTAAAACAATGTATGTTTTGCTTTGATTAAATCTAATACATCTAGTAAATGTACATGTATGTTCAGAATTTAATTTCCATGTGATTGATTTCTCAATGCTCCATGATTAAATTGATACATGTGTGACTTAATTAAACATTTAATCAAGTACTACATTGATGATAAGGAAGACATATGCATTAAGTCTAAGAATCATATAACTAATGTGATTTAATTTTGAACTTAAACACAACATGATACGATTCTACTTAACACATAACGACACTGTATAATATGGTAGCATAATGGATTGTAAATCTTTCACAATTTACATAAATGAATTCAAGACAAACAATAAAGTAAGAAGACACGCTTGTCAGGAATGAAGCAATATAGATTAAACAACATGACATTTAATTCTATTTTGCTTTAATTAAGAGACACTAACATATTATCCAATGTTGAAGAATTCAAAAGAAGATAGATGAAGAATGAAGAATTAAGCATAATATCTACGCAAGTGCATAGCATTGATAGGTTCTTTAAGAGGCGTACCATCTACATCCGCTATTTTGTAAGCACCTGATCCATAATCCTCAATAACGATATATGGTCCAAGCCAATTAGGATTAAATTTTCCCTTTTCTGCAAGTAAGGCATTCACATTGCGCTGATTCTCATCAAGGACTAAGTCACCTACTGAGAAGGAACGTTGAATAACCCTATCATTATAGCTTTGTTGTAGAGTTTTGTGATACGCTTGAATATGCTCAAGAGCTTTTATACGTTGTTCATCAAGCATCTCAAGCTGTTGAAGTTGTTGTTCTCTATAAGAGTCATCATCTACTATACCTTTGAGAGAAACCCTAAGTGATGGAATCTCTAGCTCTAAAGGCATAATAGCGTCAGCACCATAAACAAGATTATAAGGAGTAGTTCCTGTGGCAATTCGTACACTCGTTCGGTAAGCCCAAAGAGCATAGATTAGCTGGTTACTCCAATCCTTACCATGCTTATTTACGGTTTTGCGAAGAATTTGTTCAATTATCTTATTGGATGATTCGGCTTGACCATTTGACTGAGGATAGTATGGTGTGGAAAATTGATGTTTGATATGATACTTCTCGAGGAATTTCTTCACGTCCTTGTTCTTAAACGATGTCCCATTATCTGAGATAATAGTAGAAGGTATCCCAAATCGAGAAATGATGTTTTCTAGAAGAAATTTACAAATTACTTCAGCAGTGGTAGAGCGAAGGGGAATAGCTTCTACCCACTTCGTAAAGTAATCTGTTGCGGTTATAATGAAGGTGTGTCCTTGAGATGAAGGAGGAGAGATTTTACCAATAAGATCCAATCCCCATGCGGAAAAAGGCCAAGAAGCTACTTGAGAACGGAGTTCTTGGGCAGGAGCATGAATCAGATTATTGTGTTGTTGACATTGATGACATTTTTTAACAAATGAAAAGGAATCCTTCTGCATAGTTTGCCAATAGTATCCCATACGAAGCAATCTATGAACCAAGGATTTGCCCCCAAAATGCCCCCCACAGGCACCTGAATGTGCCTCTTTAAGAGCAACAGGGATTTCTGACTTGTTAAGACAATGAAGGAGAAGACCATCATAACCCCTTCAGTAAAGGATATTAGAAAGAATGATATACCTAGCAGATAGCTTGCGGATTCTAGCCCTAGTGTTTCTACTAGCGGAATCAGGAAAGGTACCATCAGTCAAATATCTTACGATATGCGAGTACCATTCATCTGAGTCTATAAAATCACAACATGTTACCAAGCTAAAATCGTCTACAATAGCTGGAGAAATAAGGTTGTGAATAACAAATTTAAGATCAACCACAGGGTCCTCTAAAGATACAAGAGAAGCCACACATGCCATTGCATCCGCATGTCGATTATCATTTCAAGGAACAGGTTCCATAGTATAAGAATCAAAATTTTGTAATAAAGAGATAGCAAGGTCTTTATATTGTGATAATTTGTCTTGTTTTGTTTGATATATTCCTGTTACTTGTCTTATAATCAATTGCGAATCTCCATAGATATGTATGTGTTTTATGTTCAGAGCTAAGGCTGCTTTTATTCCCGCTATAAGAGCCTCATACTCAGCAATTTTATTGGTACACAGGAAATTTAGACGATAGGATAAGGGAATGGGTTTCTTTGTAGGAGAAATCAGAACAACACCTGCCCCCGATCCCGTACGACACTTAGAGCCATCAAAGTATAACTCCCAAGTTTCATCTTTCTCTATAGAAAGAATGAAGTCGTCAGGAAAGGACTCAGGGTTAGGGAAGGAGAAAGGTGAAGGGGCCTCAACTAAGTGATCGGTCAACGCTTGTACTTTAATTTCTCTTTGTGAAACAAATTTAAGGTCAAATTCACTTAACATCATAACCCACTTAGCTAGACGTCCTGACAAATCAGTTTTAGAGAAAAGATGCTTCAAAGGATCAAACTTTACCATGACATGGACTTCTGAATTTAAAAGATAATGTCTCAATTTCTGAGTCGCAAATACCAAGGCCAAGCATTGTCTTTCTATCGCAGAATATCAGGTCTCATAATCGAGTAAGGTACGACTTATGTAATAAACCGGACATTCCTTACCATCTTTATCATGTTGTGCCAACAATGCTACGAGAGCATGAGAGGAAGCAGCTGTATACAGAAGGAAGGGTTTAGAAGGTTCGGTAGGTTGAAGAATAGGAGGACTAGCCAAATACACTTTTAAATCTTCAAATGCTTGCTGACAATCCTCATTCCATTGAAAAGTGATATCCTTTTTAAGAAGTTGAGTAAAAGGAAAGGTACGATCTGCAAGCTGAGACAAAAACCTACGAATAGCTTGAATCTTTCCATGTAAGCTTTTAAGTTGAGACACATTTCTAGGAGGTGGCATGTTGACAATAGCATCTATTTTCTTAGTATCCACCTCAATCCCACGATGTGAAACTATGAACCCTAATAGTTTCCCACTATCCACACCAAAAACACATTTGCGGGGATTCAAGCGCATGTGATATTTACGAATTCTTTCAAAGAATTGACGAAGGATTTTAACATGATCTATGCGAAGAAAGGATTTGGCCAAAATATCATCAACATAATCCTCTAAAATCTTATGCATATAATCATGAAAGATAAGGGTCATCGCTCGTTGATAAGTTGCACCGGCGTTTTTAAGTCCAAAAGGCATCATTATCCAACAAAACGTACCCCAAGGAGCGGTGAAAGCAATTTTGAATTGATCTTGAGGGTTAATAAAAATTTGATTGTAGCCTGAAAAACCATCCATGAAGGATAACAAGGCATGTCCTGCCGTAGAATCAACTATCATGTCAATGTTTGGAAGAGGGAAATCATCTTTTAAAGAAGCCTTATTTAGATCCTGAAAGTCAGTACACATTCTTATTTTGTTGTTTGGTTTAGCCACAGCGACAATATTTGAAATCCATGGGGAATAGTCAATAGGGCAGATAAATCCAGCCTCCAATAACTTTTCAATCTCAGCCTTAACAAGCAAAGCTACCTTAGGATTCATTTTTCGAATCTTTTGTTTCACGGGCTTAGCATCAGGAACTAAGACAATATTATGAGTAACGATCTTAGGATCTATACCAGGCATGTCAGAATATGCCCAAGCAAAGATCTCAGGGAATTCATGCAATAGTTCTTCATATTGTTTATGTTCCTCTTCATCCAAACATTTCCCAATTTTAATGACTTTCTCTTTATTGCAAGGGTCCATCTTAACATCAGTGGTGTCACTTATGAGAAGATTACTTTGTTGAGGAGTATCCTTTAACTGAGGGAATTCTTTCACAATCTCGTCATTATCAATCTCTTTTCCAAAATAGGCTTCTGTGTTCAAACAATAAGGGAGTCCCCTATTGTGATGATAACGAGGAAGAGTGTCATAGGCTCCCAAGAACTCAGCTAAAGCATCATCGGTAGGGAAGACATCCAAAGCACAGGCACACGAAGGATCCCCATCAATATACTCAGGATGTTGTATTGATAAAGATGTAGAGATAGCATTAACACTAATGCATGGTCTTTTAGAAGCTTTAGTATGTTTGCAAGGATTAAAGCCAAGTCCAAAGGCATAATTGTGAAAATTAGTCTCTAGAGGAACTCTTATCCCTTGTTCATGAGCACCACAACCTTTTCCATGATACCCATGCTTAGCAAAAATGCGAAAACCACGACCATAATGATCAGCCATTTCAGGAAGAGAAGGTGGTTTTTCATAAGACAAAGAATCAAACTCTTCATAATTAGAGATGTGAGGAGAAGAAGTTTGAGAGGCGGCCACAAAATTATTACTCATAGATTCAGGTAAGGTTGATTCTTTCTTTTCAACTTTATGATTTTCAGCTTCTTCCTTCTTTTCAACTTTAATTTCTCTAGAAGGAACCTTATATTCACCCACAAAGGTAGGATTAAAATCAAGGGATCCCCAATCGTCGTCTTCGAGGATCTTCCCAGGATCAAAATCCTTCTTATGTGTAGTTTCAAGTCGAGAAGAATCTTCTCCAAGAGCTCCAGACTCATCCAAAGAATTTTGATCATTGGAGAGCGAGGATTCACCGATAGGTATCTTATTTAAAGATTCATCACTAGATGAGGACGGCTTAGAAGAACCCCCCTTAGAAGTGGATGTTTGCAAACAGGCTTGAAAATTAGTATCACCTATCAAGGTATATGTCTTATTGTTATAAATAAATTTAACTTGTCTATGCAATGTAGAAGGGATAGCTTGCATACTGTGAATCCAAGGCCTCCCCAGTAGCAAGTTGTACGTTAGATTTCCCAACATAACATGGATAGGTGTAGGCAAAGTAACAGGCACCACTGTGATGGGTAACGTGATAGTACCTAATGAAGTCTTAGCCACATTATCAAAACCTCGAATAGGACGAGAGTCCGGTTCAATTAAGGATGAGTCCACATTCATCTTATGCAAAAGATTAATGCTACACACATTAAGACCAGAGCCATTATCTACTAGTGTTCGCCTTATAGCAGTGTCTTTCATGATAACCACAATCATCAAGGGATCATATTGATGTTGGATTTCACTAGTAGGCAACTCATCTTGGGTAAACACAATTTGAGCTTTAGGATTCATCACAGAGTTAACCAAAGATGCTATATTACTAGATGTATTCAGTGGAGGAACATTCAAATATTTCAAGGCATCTTGTAACATTCCATGATGAGCGGAAGAAGTTTGACTCAAATCCCAAAGGGATATCTTAGCAGGGGTAGCTTTAAGTTGTTCTATGAGATCATATTCCTTTCCAAGAACTTGTGAAATATGGGGAGCTTGTGGAAGAATCGGTTGAGGATTCAGAAGGGAAACCGGGATAACAGGAGGAGGACTAGGTTGCCTATTATTTCTGGTATGATAAGTATGGGCAACCGCATGATAAATCTCTCTAGTTATTTTCTTGGGATAATTATAAGGACTTATAGGTTTTCTTCCTTGCATAGTGATGATTGGCTTATTCGGAGTACGAAAGGAATCATGATCATACCCTCCTTGGACAGTAAGGAGAGGTGACTTAGAAACTTGAAAGGTGGGAGAAGGATAAGCTCCTTGGACTTCAAAGAGAGGCTTTTTATGCTCATTCAAGTTTATCATGTTAACCAATTTAGAAGTTTTGTTTTTGTTTAAAGATTTCGATAAAGCCACAAAGTCATCAAGAGCATCATCCAAAAAAGCATGATCATATCTATTGAAAGGTTTATCTTTTGATTCAAAAGGAGACATCTCCTCATAGAGGGGATTGGTGAAAACAACCATGTTACTAGATTTAGTGGAAGAGTTGATAGGAATGTACCCTTGAGAGGACTCATTCAACTTATCTTTCTCATCACAATGAAATGACATAGTAACAAGGTTTATGAGTTTTTGGTAAAATGAAGGTTTGGCATCTTTAGGGTTTAAAAACTCATCTAAAGCTTCATCTAATTCATCTTGGCTATACTCATAATAATCATCGAAAGCATGAACATTTTGCAAATAAAAATCTGACATTTTGAAAAGATTACACAAAACTTAAACACCCAATGCAAAGAAACACACTTTTTTTTTTTCTTTTTCTTTTTAATGAAAATGAAATGAAAACACACTAAATCTAGATCTAGATCTAACAAATGCAATGCAAGAGGGAGCAATGATAGATTCACGTCGGGTTCACCAAAATGTGTGGGGGAAAAAGCGAGACTAGGTTAACATGCCCTAATCCTACCTTTTGACACACATTACGGAATACGAAAGAGCCTAGAGATATCGCACAATTGGCTACTTCTTTTTGTGAAAGAGAGAGCCACAGGATATCTATTAGGATTTCTATTCCCTTGTTGAAATTGTAAGATCAAGTAATGCAAGTTCAAACCCTAATCCCAAAATGCAAGTATGAACTAATAACAAGATTACAGAATTGAGATTAAACAATGAATAGCTGTAAATACAAGGATGAAATAAGAATGCAGATGTGTACCCGGAGTCAAAATCGGACTTAAAATGTTCAGGACGGGGGCGCGGGCGCCACTATCCTGAAAACTGTACCGGAAACTGCTGTTCTGCACTCTGGAACACTGTCGGAAAGCTGTCTGAAAGTTGTCTGTCCGGAGGACCAAGGCGCCCAGCGCCTCTGTCCCAGGGACCAAGGCGCCTAGCGCCCCTGTCCTGGTAGGACCAGGGTGCCCAGTGCCCCTGTCTCAGTCTTCTGCTCTGCAATTTGATACAGAGTGCTGTCTCGACCTTCTCTCTCCGGATCTGTATCCCGCGGCGTCGTCTGAATCCCGAAACCTACAATGATATCTGAAAAAGGGTGTATGGGCGGCTATATAGGGTTTTGCCTTAGTCAAACCCCCGCTTCGGTGATTTCCACCTCGACGAATAGCCAAGTTGTTTTGTAAAATGTATTGTGTGTGCAGACCTAGTGTGTGTGGAAGGTCCCCAAATGCAAGAAAGCAAACTAGAGCAACCTAGAAAGTAAACCCTAATTGCTTGTAAATGATAACGTAAATGCTCTAAATCAAAATGCAAAGTGATCTAAAGCATGAATAAATGATGTATTGAAGCTTATGTAAAGACATGAAAACAATATGAAATCATACCCAACCCTCAAGGGAGGAGTACAAGCCAATCTTCAGTCGGTAATCTCCTATTGTTCTTCAATGTCTTCCAAGCCCTAAGTGGATGAATGAATTTGATAGATGCTTGATAGAAGGATGTTGTAAGATGTTGAAGTCTTCAAAGATCTGCTCTTTCGCTGCATATGAGGTTCTTGAAAACAAAATTCGGATCCCTTCAAATGAAGAAAGAGAGCTCTTATGTAGGAAACCCTAGATCGTAAATTTATATTTTGGCCGACCTAGAGATTGAATATCCTGCCAATTTCTTGGGGTGAAGCTTTATTTTATGATTGGATCGTGCTCCTAAAATTTGGGGAAAAATGTCCGAGACCATGTGCACTCCGTGCGCCACGGTCCCGACAACTTTTCACCAAATTTTCAGGGCCGTCGGATATGATGATTTTAGAGAGAATCCCAAAGTTACAGGTGATTTCAAGATGTTTTGACCCCGAAACCAAGCCCCCAAGTTTGAAATAGGACTTAATTAGGGTTTTTGATTGAGTGATGTATTGGAGGAATAAGATGCGAAGGGCGCGCTTTAGTGAAAGGGCCCAACTTTATGATGTAGAGAATGATGAAATAGGACCTTAGACCTAATTAATTTGATTAATTAAGTGCTAAAGGAGAAATGCAATGCAGAATGTAAAATGCACTAAGGCGGGTGCTAAACTAGGTGTGAAATTGTACCACCCTAGCGAGTGCGTACAATTTACGACGCTACAAATATAAACCAAGAATTCAACAATACAATGGAGCTCCACATTAACAATACTAGAGCTCCAATGTATTCAACTGGGCTGACAATTATTCTACATGGACGAGTTGCAATAGGACCCTTAAATCTGCAGGTTAGAGGTGTCACTTCAACATATTCTAACATTCTTGATTTTGCAACAAGCCCTAGAGGCAGAGGCAGAGGGCGGGGTAGGGGTAGAGGAACTATTACCATGGACAAAAATCCTCCATTTCCTGAAACTGATAGGGGTAGGGGTAGAGGTAGAGGAACTATTCCTATGGAGAACAATACTCAAGTGCCTAAAACTAATAGGGGCAAGGGTAGGGGTAGAGGTAGAGGTAGAGGAACTATTCCCATAGAGAACAATCCTCCAATCCCTGAAACTAACAGGGACAAGGGTAGGGGTAGGGGTAGGGGAAGAGGAACCAGAGGAACGACACCCATGGAGAACAATCCTTCATTGGACAGTAGTAGGGGAAGGGGAAGAGGAACTAGTGGAGCGATATCAATCGAGGACAAACCTCCAATCAATCTACATAGCTCTACGCAAGTATTGGGCTCTAGTTTGGAACATAAAATCCATCAAGCTAGGGGTTGTTCCTATGAAGGTTCATGCATTCTAGAGGAAATAGTTTGCAAGTATATATAGATATATTTTGGCAAGCTACATATTTTAAGTATTTTGAATAAAATTGTGAAATCTTGCTTTTTGTTTCCTTTATAGGAGCTGATTTGTGACATATAATGTAGATCTTTGGTTATTTTCATGTATTCTACAACTGCAAGAATTTTATAAGGTTGGACAAATAAGTTGACATCACTAAGAAGATGGATATTGACAATAGTTGTAACAGCTCCTGCAACATACACCTATGTCAATTTTCCTTCTAAGTTGCAATCTAGTCTTTTTGGAATTAATTTTGCAATCTAATGGCTCACTAATCAATCTAATTACTCACTCATGCATTCTTATACATTCTCACATCAATATTTTTTCTATTTTGCATTCTAAATCTATCTTGGCTCTCTAGTTTCTCTTTCTGCTTGAGACTCCATCACCATCACCATTGCTTGTTCTTCAAAGGGTTGCATGCTTCATCTTCACTCCAGCAAGCACTCTACTTTTTGGGTGTGGAAGGGGAGTTTGTTCTCTCTTTCTATTTCATTTCATCATTTTTTAATTTTCACAGCATATCAATTATCTCATTCATTTTTTATCCTGTTTATCATATTATTCAAGAACTATCTATTTAGTTTCTCATGGAGGTGGAAACAACAAAATTGGTGTTTCACTGTGGCAAACTTCTAAAACATAGCCCCAACATTTTTTTTCTTTTTGTCCTATATGTAGGTTCTTGGAGAAGATAGTCTTCATTTGTGGACCCATTGTTAGCATTTTCTTCCCTCCTCTTGTCTTTTTATTTCGTATTTACAATTAGTTAACTTTTTTTATTTGGATATCACATTTAAATGCATCAAAACCCATGTACTTGTGATTCTAAATTTTCTGATACAGAATTTCATATTTTGTTTGTACAAGATCCTAATGTGTCATGATATTGTCCATGACCCACACATGTGTCCTTGGGTAGAGAGCTAATAGAGGTCACTATGAAATATTTTTGACTTGTACTCTCATATTCTATAATTAAAACTTTGTTTTCTACTAGCACTTGCAACTACCACACTTTGCAATTATCTTGAGTGGATAATTAGATTGAGTCCTTGAGAGATCACCAAAGGCCTTTCAAGGTAGTTTACTTTTACCCCCTCTACAACTAGCTATTCAATGCATAAGAAAATAGTTTCATCTATGAAATGCTACCTAAACCATATTGCGAGCTCAATTTAAGGCACACTTTCATTAGATTAAAATTGAGGAAAAGGTTTCCAAGGAATTATTCAATCCCTTAGAGCCTACCAAGTCTCACAAAATATAAAGCACATTAAAGAATGTTATCTATTTCTCTTTAAAAATCCTCCCACTATTTAATCTTTTCTATACCATTATTAGTACTGAAACTAGACACGATAAGCTTTACCTCAATCTAATCAATCTCTTCAACACTATGTGGATTTAATTCCCACAATTCTTCCAACTTCACAATGGGCCTTCTATGACCAACACCTCACTCTAGTGGAACTTTAAGAAGCAAATTTTTCAATCACTAATTATAAATCTTAGGGAGGTGATGGATTCACATGTGAATTTTATAAGGCCTTGTGGGATAGAGTCAATCCTAACCTTTCCTAGGTCTACCAAGTAGTTTATGTCATTAATTTTCTTAGGATCCCTAAGGATAGAAAACTTAAACAATTATGTAATTAATGACCAATTACTCCTTTAAATACATCACTCAAAATCATAACCAAGGTTTTTGCATTTCATATCCATCATTTACTTCAACTTATTATCTAGCCAAAGAAAATGGGTTTCTTTAAAATCATTTATACTCTTGAAAATATTATTCATATCTAAGAAGGCATGGATTGGGATGATTGTTCATGGCAATAACCTTATTCATAAATGTTTATTTTGCAAAGGCATACCATTGAATTTAATGACACCCTTTATCCTTTCCATGTACATTTCCCTTGGTTTTGTTCCCAATTGTGTTTATTTTATTCAAATATTTTTGTATAGATGTCTCTAAATTCTTTCACCATTCATTAATTATTTGGGATTTCCATTCCACTAACCAAGGTTGGCATCTATTCTAAGGCTCTGTGTCATGCCCAAGATAAATGATTTGACTATTTTATCTCCAATTTGGTCTCCTAGTATCATGTGAAATCTATCTCTTCCTAATTATTCTTCTCTCTATCTTGTTAATGGCCATTTCATTAATGAATCCTTCCTCATTCTTTTGGACAAGTGAGATAATTTTAGCTAATATTTTTAATGATTCAACACTTTTATTTCTTGTATTTGTCTCTACCATCTATTGGTAAAGAACACGATGTTCTGATCAATATTTCTTGTTAAACTTGATTTGCTTGACTATTATGGATAGAAATGGATTTATTAGGAAGGGTGCTTATATTTATCAGCATCCAATTTTGTTTTCAATCCTCTTTCATGACTCTTTCCCAATTAATGATCTCGCAATTGAAAATAAGTTATGCTTCTATGTTTCCAATCTATTCTTCCTTACAATGTTTAGATTTACTCTAAAGTGCTCATTGTGACTCATTTTTACTACTCGTCCTATTAGTCTCATTCCAATACCTCCTACAAAAATATAGAATGATTTCTCATATATTTTATTTGTGCCTCCTCATGTAGTAAATCAAATGATTATATTAAGTTGCCTTGAAATTATGTTTTCATCACTATTATTATTGTGAAAAAGGTATCTAACCTTATCAATATCACTTTAGGATATATAATTAGCTTATTACTTAATAATACTTAGGTCGGTTCCTTTTTTCTCTCTGTTTATGTGATTGAGGTACTTTTCCTTATCTTAATTTATCCTGGTGTTTCATTTAGGTTTGACTATTTCCTTTATAGCAAGGTTATCTTATTCTTCTAGATATGTGTTTCGCAATTTCCCTAACTCATGTGATGGTATCCTCCAAACCAATGAAAGACTTCTTATATTGACCCAAAATGCACTTCAAATTATCCAGAGCCACTTGAAGATATACAAACCTATCAATAGAAGATATTGAGAAATCATCTTAATCAATATCCTTTTGAATGAGAGATGTATAATATTCTTGTACTATTGTATCCTCAGGAAGAAGTTTTTGGCTTTCATCAAAGATTGTACAAGGGATATGTTCAATTTTGGCAACAATGTCTCGCCCTTTCTCTTCACTCATCTCCAAAACCAACTGCAAATATTTTGTCAATTCCTTAGTAACTAATTTCTTGTTTCTCATGCATTCTCTAAACTCAATGTATTTTTTCCTAGATAGGATAACACCATTTTCAATTAGAATCTTCAAATCCATGTCCTTGAATTTGGTCCAAGTTGTTAGATCTAAGGTTTATGACTAAAGATCTTGTGATGGGACTTCCAATGTCTACACTAGTTGGGACTCGTTGTCCTTCTGATTTTTCATCATCTTGAAAGCATTTTTTAATCTGTGTGACTGCTTTGTTCCATCATTCTTTCTAACCATACATCATCTACCATTTCTTTCCTACCAACCCTTTCAGCCTTCTTGATTGATTCCTCAATTGGATTTATTCATAGGCACAATCTCTTTAAAAGACAATGAATTTAACAAGCACTAAAGTAATCTCCTCATTCCTAAGTTTCAATTTATCTTTAATGATCTTATCTTGATCATACCTCTAAATCAATTTATCCATTACAACTTGGGCATCCTGCTTGGCATTATCATGTTTCTATTTTTTAAGCTTAACCCTTCTTATCATATAGTCTAAAATTTATACTTCTTCAATAGTCTTGTTAGGAGGAGCTTCAACTATCTCTGCATACCATGTTCTATTTTCATCTATTTTAATCCTTAAGATAGTCCTAGCCCTTTTAGAAACTTTATCTTTTGTAGGAGTCAATTGACTAAAATCAAAATCATCTGGGGAGATGACATGTTTCTTCCTTTTGAGTACAATGGTTGCCAACCATGGATGAAGATTCGATGTGTTTTTCTTTGTACCTACAAATAGAGTTTGAACAATCTCAGTTTTATTTTGAACCTTAGTGGATACAATAGAGGGTGTCTAAGTTTGGATTGCAGCTATAGTCTCAACATTTGATACTTAGGCATAAAAAAAGATATTAGCTTATCAAAATCTAGAACATTAATTTATCAAGCATAGAAATGGAAACATCAAATAAAATTGGAAAGGAAGAGTCAAAAACATTCTCAAGAATATCATGAGGAGTGTCTAGGATAGACTTAGTAGTAGATGAAGAAGGAATATACTAGATATAAATAAAGGGAGTAAAAGATTCTACAACTTTATAGTGGAAAAGGTATAAACATTGGTATCAAGAGAAACAATTGAAAAGACAATAGGAGTGGATACGATTATGACTTGACAAGAGAAGATATTTGTAGTGTTGCCATAGGGATAAGTTCAATGTCTAGAACATCTTGGGATTCTTCTAAATCGCCATCCTGTACTTGAGCTTATTTTCATGTATACACGTATATATACATCTATATGTATGCATCTATGTGTCTATATAGATATAAACATATACACATATATACATATATACATGTATATATATAGATGTATATAGATATATACATATAGATGTATATATATATATGCATCTATATGTATACATGTATATACATATATTTATATATGTATATGTATGTATATATACATACATATATATATACACATACATATATATATATGTATATGTATGTATATATACATACATATATATATACACATACATATATATATATATTAATGGAGTTGAGGAAAAATCAACTCTACGACTCCCAAAGGTCACCTGCATGCAAACCTGTCATAGAAGGAGAGAAGCAAAAAAGTTATGGGGGCCAGAATTCAGAGACCTGAAAAAGAGGAGTCATATTGATTGTGCAACAAGAATGAAATTCAATAATTATAATTGTTATGAAAATACAAGGAGAGAATCCTTATAAGAGGATACTCGAAACCCTAAAGGTGAAAACCCTAAAGAATTATAATATTCCTAAGTTTAGCTTAAGCATAGAGCATAATAGACTAATAATTAAATAAATAATTATTAACTAATAAAAGATAACTCTAACACCCCCCCCCCAAAGATGAACTTAGGGAGTAGCTAAAAACAACTAAGGACTAAAACAACATATAAAAAATGTAGCAAAGCAACAATGGGTTCCGACAACTAGGCCTGATGAGGTACCCAAGTACAATAAAATCTCTGTAAAGTGAAGAAAAATGAGAAAACCCTGTGGCAACAAAAATGCTCTCCAAGAAGAGATTAAAGCTCAAGTGAAGGACTAAGAAGCCTCCAAACAAGAGTGTTCTAGAAGATAGGCACAAAAAAAGGCAGAAGAACGCCACTGAAGCATGAAATAGCTACAAACACTATCAAAGATCTGAAGAACCTCCTCTGAAATAGAACATGACTAGGTAGAGAAGACTGTAATCTGCATGAGTGTCCTTAAATGACACTAATCGAATCAGGCGGAAAACAAAGGAAAACAACTGAAATCAAAGATACAGATGACATGAAACACCAAATCCTAAAGAGTTGATAAATCAAACCAAGGAATAATTATAACAATAGGACAAACCTCCCCATAATTCTGAAAAGAGAGAGGGGCAGGTACATTGAAAATAACGGCCAACAAGAATTGCATGACGAAGAACCAGGAACATCAAAGGTGTAGATAAACTACATAGTGTCGTGGAAGGAACACTAATTTGACACACATCATGAGGATAATTTTTTGGAAGGAACACTCATGTGACAAAGATAGATGGAAAACAAACGCAAACATCAACCCCCCTATGACACTTTATAAGTAGTGCATGTACAATAAGGCACAAGATGTTCAAGATCCCAAGTATATAATGCATGATGGCACTTTATCTTAGTGTGTTTGCATAAATAAAATTATACAATGATTAGAGGAGACAAAAGACTAGAAATAGAAAGAACAACCAAAGATGAGACATTCTACTCAAAGAAAGAGATCTCAGGACCTGAAACATCCAAGATATTCACCAGAGTGCTGAAAAGAAAAAAATTGAATAAAATATACTTGGAGTAGAATCTGGAAAGAAAACTCATATGAATGGAAATAACACAGAACAATCTTTCCAATGATATAAAGTTTTCAAAAAATGGAGTTCAGATGCCCAAGTTATGTCTCCCAAAGTGTAAAAAGGAACCTCTCGCTTTAACAAAAAAAAATGTCATCAAGAAAGAAAAATCAAAAGTTCAAACCTCCAGATTTAGATAGATCTTAGAAATATATTTCCGATGATATAAGATTTTTGAAAAAGTGCCTCCGTATGGCCATGTTACAGCCAAAAGAAAAAAAACCCCTCTTATAGGGCATAAAGGGTTAAAAAAAAAAAAAATTTGATGAATTTTTTTTAATTCATTTATTATATATCAAAATTCATTGAACATCCTTCTTAATCCAACTCTGAGGTCCTTTTGGCACCAAAATGTACCAAAAATAATCTACCCACATAAATGAAAAAAAACAACTGCACAAACCCCCAAATACACATATCTGAAAAACAAGGCCCAAAATCTCTCATGAAGAGAACACGAACATGTAGATCTTGAGCTTTGATACTGTGAGATTTTGCCAAGATCAAGAGGCAATGGAAAGCACAAATAAGAGAGACAAAATATATGATAGAAATAAATTGTATTCTATCAAGATGAAAATACTGATCAACTGGATCATCAATCGATACATACATTGAATATGAGCCTTCTTATGTAGGCAAGGCTATATGGATATGTGAGCACACAAACATGGCATGTGGCTCAATAAGAAACAAGGGTAGGTAGGAAATAGGTGTGGGTAGGTAGGAGAAACAATAGAATATTCCACATGAGGTGGATCACCCACTGAATGTGGAGTGTAACAACAAGATCACACCATAAAAGGTGGAAATTTTCCTACACACAATCCCAATGTGGCACAAACACCCAAGTGTCTCATACCCAAACTACTATGAAATGCATGTACCTAGGTAAACTTAAGTAAGGTGTAATAATATCCATGATGAATAATTATTTACACCAACAGATACCATAATGGAGTTGAGGAAAAATCAACTCTATAGCTCCCAAAGATCACCTACATGCAAACCTCTCATAGAAGGAGAGAAGCAAAAAAATTGTGGAGGCCAAAATTTAGAGATCTAGAAAAGAAGAGTCATATTGATTGTGCAACAAAAATGCAATTCAATAATTACAGTTTTTATGAAAATACAAAGAGAGAATCCTTATAAGAGGATAATCAAAACCCTAAAGAATTATAAGATTCCTAAGTTTAGCTTAAGCGTAGAGTATAATAGACTAATAATTAAATAAATAATTATTAGCTAATAAAAGATAACTCTAACATATATATATATATGTGTGTGTGTGTGTGTGTGTGTGTGTGTGTGTGTGTGTGTGTGTATTGTGGTACCTGCATGAGAGAGGCAAACAACACAAACACGCTAATGAGACATTATGTTAGAGATCAAAATCATTAGAACAAACAAGTGAAATAATAAAGATCTTAAGCATGTCTCATTGTTATCTATCTCCAAAGATCCTTTAAATCAAGTTGGCTCTCAGCTTGGAAGAGAACTTCACCTATAGGATGAGTACCAAAAGATCGAGGGATATGTGATGATTCTAAGATCAAAATGGATGCAACCATGATCCTAGTGAATGGTCTAGATATGAAACTAGATAATGATATGGTGCAAGATATTGATATGAAGCTAAAACTCACATGAAAATTGTATTAAAATGGCATTAACCTAGCATATAGATGAAGCTAAATTGATATTGATAATATGATATGTAAAACTAAATGATCTAATTACTATTATCAAAGAGATGTTAACAATGCTTGATGAAATGAGACTACAAGTTTGATGCAAAAAAGACTTTAATATATTGAGAATGAAGAATGAGAACTCTATTTATAGGGAAAATAGGGAAAATAGGGCAATGGAGGGTTGAGATTGAATAATATCAACAAGGGCTAGGATTGAAAGTTACTCAATTCATGTTTACAATTTTAACCAATCAAATGGTGACAATTGTCAACAAGAGGTGGCTTGAGAGGAGATGCAAGAGGCATTAAAAGCCTGAGAAGATATGAATGTTACCTTAGGAGGTAAGGGTTAAGGTTAGGTTAGAGTTATCCGTTAGGTAAAGCTTTTACCCAAGGGGTAAACTCTTGTGCAAGGGTTAATAGGATAACTAGGGTCAAAGCCATTAATGCTTGATGAGACCCTTGGGTTAGATGATGGTTAAGTTAGAGAGAAAGTCTCTAACTATGAAGGGAGGGTTGAGTTAACCTTTACTGGTTAGGAAGACTTTGAAGGTTAACTTGTTGAGGACATAAAGCCTTTAATGCATTTCAAAGACTTTGAGGCATTTTGTAGAAGTGACTTCTCTTAAGGAATGTGCAAATGTTTAAGAAATGAATTAGGCTAATTAGGATGATTAGAAGAATCTAGAAGGTTGTAGAAGAGGTTTAAGAGGCAAGTGGGAGATGTAGGATTTTGCAAGTGGGTGGAAAAAAGAATTTAATTAAAATAAAATTAATTTATTTTAATTATTGGTTGCAACTTGCATTTTTAGGATATAAATAAATTGATTTATTTAAATGTGATTTTTAATTTTGCTAGTGGGTGGTTATAATTAAATGGGCTAGAAGGGTGACTTAATTAAATGTAAATTTAATTAAATGGCTAGAGGAGGAATTTTCATTAAATGTAAATTTAATTAAAAATGGTTTGAAGGGGGATTTTAATTAAATGTAAATTTAATTAAAAAAGGCTTAGATAGAAAAAAGGAAATATTAATCAAATATTTAATTTGAGTAATGGTCAAAATAGAAGAATAGGGATATTAATTAAATCTTAATTTAATTAATTGGAAGAATTAAGGATAATTAAATGAATAAAATTCACTTAATTTGTTGTGCAACTTTTAGGTGTCTACATTTTATCTCTCTTTGAGTTAACGTATGACTACATGTTGATTCAAAGAAAAATGCTCAATTTGTCATCAAAATTTTGCGCTATTATGCTATTGTCAAAATTACTGATATGATTCCCTGGATATAAAAAATTGATTTCGATATGAGATGACGATATAGAACCAATGTCAATATGAAACTAATATGATAATGATGATATGCCCCCTCGAGCAATA
The DNA here is from genome assembly GCF_030272615.1 of Cryptomeria japonica. Lineage (NCBI taxonomy): Eukaryota > Viridiplantae > Streptophyta > Pinopsida > Cupressales > Cupressaceae > Cryptomeria > Cryptomeria japonica. The sequence goes on along the minus strand of NC_081405.1, from coordinate 715,709,678 downwards.
AATTGAGAAAAAATGTGCTTATCAAGGAGATGACATGAAGTACAATGATATTTTGGAAAAAAATGTTGATAATTTAGATTTAAAAAATTTGTTTTCTTTTTTTTTAAATTTAAAATATATATATATATATATATATTTTCAGGGATTTTTGGATTTTTAAAATTTATCACCCAATAGAATTATTAAAAAGGATATTAAAAAATGGAGTGAATAATATGTGCGCATAACGTGTACATGCCCCACATGTCCACCAAGGCATCACAATCACTTGTGTCAACATGGGCTATATAAGCCTCCAAGCGCCCATTTCTACCTCATTTGCACACTTGTCTTTAGAGCATTGGAGCTTGGAGGAGAGAGAGGAGATGGCACCCCCTATCACCATCACTATTTTCAGTGAGTTCATTGATTTGAGAGGCCAACGAAGTATGGCCGAATGGTGAGTTCAATTTTCTAACCTTGCTTGTAAATTTTTAGCTTAGATTTTAGGAGTTTTTGAAAGATTTTTGAATTTTTCAGGGTAGGTAGTGTTTTTCACGCGTTTTTCTATTTTAGCTTTTACTTTTCCACATATAATTTTTATTTTACCGCATGCGATGAATTTTATTGCGCATTTGACAATTATCATAGTGCATTTGATTTTTCTCATGACACATGATGTTTTTATTAGCGCATAGGAGTTGTAGATTAGCACATATGAGAAACAATATTGCGTATATAGGAAATAGTGTTGCACATACGATATTTATTTTAGCGTATTTGATGATTTTAGTCATGCATATGATGGATCGAATAGCGCATTTGATGATTGTTTTGATGCATATGAGACAATGAGCATTTTGTGTGATTTTTGAAAAATTTGAACATGTGCAATTTTGATGTTTATATTTGTTATGAAGTTTTGCACCCTTTCAAAGTGTCATTTGGAATCGAATGTGTTGATTTTGGTCATTAATTGATGTTTATCTTTATGAGTCTATTGTGTCAATTCGGTTGTTGGTGAGGATCAACTTGGGTCAAAGTCGATATGAGTCTTTTTGCAACATGGGTTTGATTTTGATATGGGTTTTGTTGTCGTTATGAGTCATTTTTCGTTATGGGTCAATTTTTCATTATGGGTCAACTTGTCATTATGGGTCACCTTGTCATTATGGTTTAACTTGTCGTTATGGGTCTAATGTAGATATGGGTCTTGCTTTGTCGATATGAGTCTGATTTCGATATGGGTCCTATTTTGTCACCATGAGTCTAATTTTGATATGACTCAATTGTTGTTTGATATGGGTCCTAATTCAATATGAGTCTTGATATGTTAGTATGAGATGAATTCGTTTGATCTACGATATCAATCTGGATTGATGAGAACTTGATTGATTTATTTGAGATCGATTGTTGATATGGAACTTGGTCATTTTAAAATCATATTTTATTTTCGATATGAAACCTGATATGAAGCATATTGTTTGAATATCGATATGAGGCATGATTGATTAATTGGATACTTGGTTTGTTGATTGCCGGATTGTGTAGGATATATGTATCTAATAGGATGTTATCCATGTATGGATATAGGTTCGTCAAGGAGTGCTGATGATTTGGCAGCCATAGAGACTTGCGGTCTCATCCACTTGTTACACATGCTGCCCTATCGAAAGAATAGGGCACTACTCACTACGTTGGCCAAGAGGTGGCACAATGAGTATAACATCTTCTATTTATCGATGGGTGAGATCATAGTGACGTTGAAGGATGTCTATCAGATTTTGATTACAGTTGAGCTTATGGAGTATGATGTGGAGGATCCAGCTGGATAGATGCTCCGTGGGAGGTGTTTAATGATCCCCATATTATAGGTAACTCAGTGGCATGACAGGATATGGTAGACAACTATGCCCCACTCCCTTCGGTTTTGGTAGGTTTAATTGGTAGCTTCCTGATTCCGGACAGGAGGTCACATGGTTTATCTCTTGGATGGGGAAGAGTTCTCCGACAGATGGTGCAGGCCTGCACATGATATGCGTGGGGCATTTTTTTGCTCGCCCATTTATATAATGAAATTCATCAGGTGGTTTATGATGATTCAGCCAACCTAGCTTCCAGATGCACTCTACTACAGATTTGGGCATGGGAGCACATAGTCATGGCTCGTCCACTTGGACCAAGGTTTAGAACAACACAGGCACCTTTTGTGATGATGTACAACCAATTTTCTTCCCAAATGATGCTTGAAAAGTTAGAGTATTGGAGGTAGGCCTTGGATGATGTGGATACAATGGTGTGGATGCCCTATCGATTGTGTGAGCTATGGCCGGAGGATGATTTTGATGTGCCACATTTTCCATCATACAAGTGTTTACTATTGGTGTTTTATATGCAGGAGCGTAACTGAAGAAAATGGAGCTGCCTAAAAGATCAAAAGCCTCATGAATGGTGTTGTCAGTCCCTCGAGCCTACACATATGGAGCAGTAGAAAAGGCATTAGATAATTTGAAGCAAATTCAGTTGCCATGGGTCGCATGGCTATAGACTGAGCTCAGAGATTTTCAAGCAAAGGATCAGGCATAAAACACATACAATAGCAGGGGAGGCAAAAAAATATTTAACCCACATTGGTTGTGGAGAAGATATCTTTTGTATTTAAATTCAAAGTCACACACATCCATACTATCGAAAGACAAATGGATTTTGGCATGAAGAAGGCTGAAGCCAGTGGACCCCATACATGCGCATGTGCATCTTGACACAACCTAAGTTTTGTGATAGACTAGAAAGGATGGAGGCTAAACATTGAGAAATTCAGGAAGATCTGATGGCTGGGCGAAAAGATCCAACAACTGTCACTACAATGCGATGGGAAACCACTCGATGAATATCCATCGTGACTTGGCGATAAGGCAAAGCTTCATTCTAGTAATTAGTGAGGTCGTGCTAAGGTGGCAGGGCAAGGACTCTAGAGCCAATTAGGGTGTGCCATGCGGCGGAGTGCAGAAGAAGAACCCAGGTCCAAGTGGTGGGTAGGTGGATGCCCAGGTGAACGGAAGAGTGACATGCAGCATAGATGAGATAAAGAGATGGCAAGTGCGAGGAAGAATGCAGATGAGATGTTTTAAATATTGAAGTATTAGGAGACGTTAATATTGGTTTACCACGATGTTCGATAGGATGAATAGGGGAGCCGAGGAGAAAAAGGTGTGGACCGGAAGTAAGATGGGTTCATGAGAGAAAATGTTAACTTTTGGAGAGGAACCAAAATAGCTTCACCGATACCTGATAAAGAGGATGAGCTTGTCACGATGGAAGTTATTACATCAGGAAACCTTACACCGATGGACTGAAGCAACTTGATAAGGAGAGTAAAGTGCGGTAGGACTTGTCAGGATAGCTTACACTACTGGAGACATGTTTCTAAAGTTGTGTCGATGCCTGATAGGTAGAATGCTACAGAGGGTGGATCTATCCAGGTATCTTCTAGCATCGAAGATGGGTGAAATAAGTTATTTTGATATTGATGAGAAGTGTAGTCATTGGAATAAGTTACACCGGTATCTTAGGTCATCAGGGAGAGGTGTTTTCATGTCATGTTGATACCCAATGAGGAAGTTAAGGTGGTTGCGAAAAATGAGATCTCATCAGGAAGACAATCGTAGGTAAGTTTTTATGTTTTACTTAATGAATACCTAATTTTCTTTCTCTCATGCAGGATTTGTTTATCGGGAAGACAGTGGCACTGAGGAGTATACAAGCAGAAGAAACTATGGGAATGTCTGAGATCTCAGGCTGTGAACTTAGTTGTTTGTCATGTTGTAATTACATGTCTTCAGTTTCAACTTAGGTAGTCATTAGGAATAGACGCATCGGTTTAAAGCTTGTTCGCATCCCTTCAGTTATGTATATAACAGGATACCAAAATTGATGATGAGGTGCATAGATTGGGAGACAGCTTGTAAGGGTTGTAGTATTATGTACTAGAGAAGTCTATGGGAAGAAGAAGTGTCTGTTGATGCAAATTGATTGTAATGGAGTATCTTCAAGTGTAGCTTTTGTATGCAATACCAATTGAAAGATTAATATACAAGGTTCTTTGTTTCTATCCAAGATATTTTATACTTTTTCTATTGATCAATTAATTATGTCCTCTTGGTAAACCTACTTTTGGGCTTGCTGTGATGTGCCATCACATGATGTTGCACTAAATATGGAATTAATTTTTTCATTATTTATGTAACACATACCGAAAACTTCAAAGTCATAGTTAATATATCCTTGGATAGAGGCACTGGTTGTCCGCAAAGTAACATATATATCCTTGGATAGAGGCACTGGTTTGTTGTTTATCTTCTATGGGTTGGGATTGTTATGCATAAGGTCCTTATCAAAGAAACATTCTTCTGAATCCTATATGAACTAATATATAGATGATTTTGCAAGTCTTAAGAGGAATCATTTTTCATAATACATTTTAATTGGTTTTCTTTTATCAACATTCAAGAAGCATTCAAATAAAAGCACATAATAAGGTACACTAGCAAGAAACAATTGTCATTCTTGCAGAAGGCTATCTTAATAAAACTTTAAATCCACTTTAAATAACCTATTAGTGCTTGAGAGAGAAAGGTATACCCACCTAGGTTTAGTGAAGCCTTAAGTGCAGAGGTATTTGGTCTTTGACTATCCCTGTTTGTTGGCCAAGGCTAGTTGGATTAGTTAAGGGCTTGGCAAACCCTTAAGTTTTCCAATCTGTGATTTTGGGCACCAACAAATTGTTGATTCTGCTAGGGAGGAATTATTAAGATTCTATTGGGGAGTTAAATTGAAGATATTGGTAAAATATAATCTATAATCTTTGGTGATAGATCATTGAATTAGTAACCAGTTGAGAGTTCCCCTTGAGTCCCATAACCAACAAATTGGCAACTTCATTGGGGAGTTAAATTGAAGATATTGATAAAATATAATCTAGAATATGTGGTGATAGATCATTGAATTAATAACCAGTTGAGAGTTCCCCATCTAAGTCCCACAACCAATAGATTGGCGACTCTGTTGGGGAGTTGTCATACATAGCTTGACATTCACCTAGAATCTCTAGTGTTTTTTCATTGAAGATTTTATAAGTTTTATTTTCCCCATCTAAGTCACACAACAGATTGGCAATTCTACTAGGGAGTTGTCTGTAAACATCAATTCCAGAATCTTATTTAAGGTTCTCCACTGGAACGAAGAATGTAAGAGCTTAATAAGTAATTTTTCCTCCATAGGAGGTGGCAAATGATCTACATAATAATAAGTTTTATTTCAATTAGCGACTCTACTAGGGGAAGAGACCCAAAGGGAGATGAAAAATTTCATTTTTGAAAATGTTTCAAAGAAAGCCTTTTATTCCAAATGGCATCGAGCCATTGGATCTTAGTGGCTTTCAATGTATTCCAAACAAGTTGTTACCTAAGCTTTCACAACTTGTACCAAAATTCCATGGGGAATATGATGAATCAACAATTGATTATTTGGATGTATTTTATACATTTGTAAAGGATTATGCGGTTTATGTAGAAGATTATGTGATGAAATTATTTGTCAGGACTTTGAAGGACAATGAAAGAGAAGCTTATGAATCAATCCCTACACATAGCATCTCATCATAGAGGGAGTTGGAGAAATAGTTCCTTGATGTGTTTTATGATGTAGGTGAAGAGCAAAGTATGAACTATAAGCCAGAGGAGGGCTAACAATACATAATAAAAGGAGAAGTCTGTATGTCTCCTTTGGAATAATTTCTTGATAGAGAAAAATAGAATGATGAATCTACAACACAATTATTTATGAGGATGTTCAATATATACACAAAAATACCTTCAAACATCAAGCCCCCATTTTCAAGAAAAATGCATGAGTTTGGGATTTATCATGATCCTCGGGCAAGGCTTCTACTTGAGATTTTATATGAAAACATGTTAGAAGAAGAATCTAATGATAAAGAAGAAATTATGGATTTAAGTAGGGAAGAATCCTTATGTGTCAAAACAAACATAAATAATAAAGAGGAAACATTCCTCGGTCCAAAAGAAATTTCATATTTGTTAGATAAAGAATATGAAAGATATATTCAAAAGAATGATCCAAAAAAAATTTAGATAATAGATTCAATTCGTATTTAGGAAGTATGTGGTGAAAAGGCAAATGAGTATCAGGAAAAAAAATATTATATGATAGTTGTAAAATTCTCTTTCATGATGAAGTCCCAGGGAAGTATGAAGAAATGTTCTTCAGAAATGAATCATCTTTTAATTCTTCTTCTAAAAATGATTTACATACAATTCATGCACAGGAGGATATTTTAGTAGTTGGCATTTATGAAGACATTATTCCTAAAAATAAAGCATGTGATGGACTCCAAGAGGATAAAACATTTGAAGATGATCTAATAATAACCGATTTCTCAAATGTTTTCACTGTGTTAGATAATAATCTTCATGAAAAATTTTATGTATAGAAAGGCACTTCAGCAAATGAAGACATTATTCAAGGTGATGATGACTCTCAGGAAAATTCCCATGAAGGTATGCCTAAATTTTATGTGTTTTGGGTTCATTGTTTCAAAAGGATATGGGAGAAGATATATCCCAAAGTAATATTTCAGACTATGAGAGAAAAGGAAATAATATATGAGAAGGTGCATGTGATACCTCAGAACAACATTGTTAAAAAGGATATGTACCCAAAGTCTCTTTGTAAGAAGGGTAAAATATTTCCAAAGCATAGGGAGATAGAAAATATGTTTGAAGGTGATATTTATTCAAGTTCTCATTTTGATAAAATCATATGTGATAAAGATTCACGTGTTCCCTAATTTAATAATTAAGAAAAATGAAATATCTGTTCAAAGTAAGGAGGTGGTAAAAATGAACAATATGGGACATAATCTCAAAGGGATAAATAGTTTGAATTATTGCAACATGGGTTGTGTTAAGTCCAATTCGGATATTGCAATGGGAGGCCCATATATTTTTCAAGAAAGAACAAGTGGAATAAATTTTATTTTCCCTTCAAAGAATGATACACACTCAGAAAATGTGTTATACAATGAAAGGAGTATTCAGATTTCTGACATTGAGAGTTTTTATGAAAGTTACATTAGGACGCAATCCACATATGATAGTAAAAGTGACTGGAAATATTTTTTCAAGGAAGTGAGGCATGGTGAAATATTAGGGTTTTCAAATAAACATTGGATAAATGTTTTTAGGATTACATATACATAAACCAAATGTGATAAAGGATATGAGTATAATGATTTAACGATGATGATGGGATGTGATTATGAAAAATATAACAAAGTGGAAAAATTGAGTATAGATCAATTTATATGGTTAGTAAAGAGGATGGCCATACAATCAGAAGATGCATATTGCTATAGGATGGGATCCAAGTTTTTGACAGAGGAAAGAAATGATGTTCATTTTTGGGGGTCTCAATTCACCAAATTAAACTCAAACATGGATCTACAGAAGGAGGAGAAAATGCATAATTCTTGAAGAATACTAATGGTGAAGTGCAGGAGCTTTCAATCCATGCTTAGTATCTCAAATATTTATTCTTTTAAATATCAGGGAGTATTTCTTGTACCTTAGTAGTATAAGTTCTTGTTCCTATTCCTATTTTTGTTTTATATGTATAATGGTCTGCTTTCCTGAGATAACTAGGATCTTCCTATGTCCTTAAAGAGTACATACATCCCCAGAAAGAGCCACTATTAGCACATATTTTTACAAAATATTTTTGTGCTATATATGGATCCCTTTTTCCATCAGACGAGCATTTACTGCTGGTGTTTTATATGCAAGAGCGTAACTGAAGAAAATGGAGCTGCCCAAAAGATCAAATGCCTCATGAATGGCGTTGCTAGTCCTTCGAGCCTATGCATATGGAGTAGTAGAAAAGGCATTAGAAACTTCCAAGCAAATGTAGTTGCCATGGGTCGTGTGGCTGTAGACTGAGCTCAAAGGTTTTCAAGAAAAGGCTCAGGCATAGAACACATGCAATAGAAGGGGAGGCATAAAACCATTTATCTCACATTCATTGTGGAGAAGATATCTTATGTATTTAAATGCAAAGTCACACACATCCATACCATCAAAAGATAAATGGCTTTTGGTGTGAAGAAGGCTGAACCTAGTGGACCCCATGCATGCGAACACGCATCTTGAGGCAACCAAAGTTTTGCAACAAACTAGTGAGGATGGAGGCTAAAGATCGAGCAAGTCATGTAGATCTGACAGTCAGGCAAAAAGATCCAACAACTGTCGCTACACTATGATGGGAAACTGCTTGATGAATATCCATCGCAACTTGGCGACAAGGCAGAGCTTCATTCTGGTAGTTAGTGAGGTCATGCTAAGGTGGTAGAGCAGGGACTCCAGAGCCAATCAGGATGTGCCATGTGGTGCAGTGTAGATGAAGAACCCAAGTGCAAGTGGTGGGTAGGTGGATCCGCGGGCAAACCAAAGAGTGACACGCGACACATATGAGATAAAGAGCTGGCAGATCTGAGGAAGAACACAAACGAGATATTTTGAATATCAGAGTATTGGGAGATGTTAATATTTGGTTACCCCGATGTCTGATAGGATGAATAGGGGAGCCAAGGAGAAAAAGGTGCAGACCGAAAGTAAGATGGGTTCATCGAAGAAAATGTTAACTTTCGGAAAGGAACCAAAATAACTTCACCGATACCTGATAAAGAGGATGAGCTCATCATGATGGAAGTGATTACATCGGGAAAACTTACATTGATGGACAAAAGAAAATTGATAAGGAGAGTAAAGTATGGGAGGACTCATCGAGATAGCTTACATTATCTAAGACACATTTCTAAAGTTGTGTCGATGCCCGATAGGCAGAATGCCACAGAGGGCGGATCTATTGGGGTATCTTCTAGCATCAAAGAAGGATGAAATAAGTTATTCCAATAGCTGATGAGAAGTGTAGTCATCGAAATAAGTTACATTGATATAGTTCATGTCATTGGGGTGTCTTAGGTCATCAGGGAGAGGTGTTTTCATGTCATGTCGATACTCAATGAGGAAGTTAAGGTAGTTGCGAAGAAGGAGATCTCATCGAGAAGACTTATGCTGATACAGCTGAAGGTAAGTTTTTATGTTTGACTTAATGAATAACTAATTTTATTTCTCTCATGTAGGATTTGTTTATCGAGAAGAAAATGGCACTGAGATGTATACAAGCAGAAGAAACTATGGGGATTCCTGAGATCTCAGCCCGTGAACTTAGTTGTTTGTCATGTTGTAATTACATGTCTTCAATTGCAAATTTCGTAGTTGTTAGGAATAGATGCAATGGTTTGAAGCTTGTTCTAATCCCTTCAGTTATGTATATAATGGGATACCAAATCGATGACGGGGGAGATAGATTGGGCAAAGGCTTGTAAGGGCTGTAGTATTATGTACTAGAGAAGTCTATGGGAAGAAGAAGTGTTTGTTGATGAAAATTCATTGTAATGGAGTATCTTCAATTGTAGCTTTTGTATGAAATACTAATTCAAATATTAATATACAAGGTTCATTGTTTCTATCCAAGATATTATATACTTTCTATGTTGATGAATTAATTATGTCCTCTTGATAAACCTACTTTTGGGCTTGCTATGATGTGCCATCACATGATGTTGCACTAAATATGGAATTGGTTTTTTCATTATTTATGTAACACATACTGAAACCTTCACAATGATAGTTAATATTCTCTCTTGAGTTGATCAAATTGGTTTTTCACAAAGTAACATCTAAATCCTTGGATAGAGGCACTGGTCTATTATTTATCTTCTATGGGTTGGGGTTTTTATGCATAAGGTCCTCATCAGAGAAACATTCTTCTGAATCCTATATGAACTAGTCTATACATTATTTCTACAAGTCTTAAGAGAAATATTTTTTCATAATACATTTTAATTCATTTCCTTTTATCAACATTCAAGAAGAATTCAAATAAAAGAACATAATAAGGTACAGTAGTAGGAAACTATTGCCATTCTTGCAGAAGGCTATCTTAATAAAACTTTAAATCCACTTTAAATAACCTCTTAGTGCTTGAGAGAGAAAGGTATGCCCAGCGAGATTTAATGGAGCCTTAATTGCAGAGGGATTTGGTCTTCGACCATCCCTATTCGTTGGCCAAGGCTAGTTGGATTAGTTAAGGGCTAGGAAAATCCTCAAGTTTTCCAATCTGTGGTTTTGGGCACCAACACAACCAATGCTATAGGGGATGACTGTGTATGCTCAGGTACATAAGGAGAGGACAAATTTGATTTTATGACAGTGTAGGTTGAGTTCTATTCTTTGCATTTTTGTGTATGGAGTATGTTTGAGGATGTAGCGTTGTAAATTGTACGCACTTGCTACGGTGGTACAATTTCACACCTAGTTTAGCACCCACCTTGGCGCATTTTGCATTTTGCATCACATTTCCCCTTTAGCGCTTAATTAATTAAATTAATTAGGTCTAAGGTTCTATTTTATCATCTCCCATATCATAAAGTTGGGCCCTTTCATTAAAGTGTGCCCCTTTCATTTTATTCTTCCAATACATCATTTAATCAAAAACCCTAATTAGGTCCTATTTTGAACTTGGGGGCTTGATTTTGGGGGTCAAAACATCTCAAAATCACCTGTAACTTCGGGATTCTCTCTAAAATCATCATATCCGATAGTCCTGAAAATTTGGTGAAAAGTTGTCGGGACCATGGCGCCCGGAGTGCAACATGGTCCCAGACATTTTTCCCGAAATTTTAGGAGCGCAATCCAATCATAAAATAAAGCTTAACCCCAAGAAATTGGCGTGATATTCAATCTCTAGGTCGGCCAAAAGTTGAAATTAAGACCTAGGGTTTCATATATAAGAGCTCTCTTTCTTCATTTGAAAGGATCGAAATTTTGGCTTTCGGAGGATCTTCTATGCAGCGAAAGAGCAGATCTTTGAAGACTTCAATAACATTCAACATCCATCCATCAAGCATTCATCAATTTCATTCATTTAGGGCTTGGGAGACATTGAAGAACAATAGGAGATTACCGACTGAAGATTGGCTTGTACTCCTCCCTTAAGGGTTGGGTATGATTTCATGTTGTTTTCATGTCTTTGCATAAGCTTCAATATATTCTTTATTCATGCTTTAGATCACTTTGCATCTTGATTTAGAGCATTTACATTATCATTTACAAGCAATTAGGGTTTACTTTCTAGGTTGCTCTAGTTTGCTTTCTTGCATTTAAGGACCTTGCACACACACTGGGTCTGCACACACAATACATTTTACAATACAACTTGGCTATTCGTGGAGGTGGAAATCACCGAAGCGGGGGTTTGACTAAGGCAAAACCCTATATAGCCACCCACCACACCTTTTCAGATATAAGTGCAGGTTTCAGAATTCGGACGACGCCGCAAGTTACAGATCCGGAAGAAGCAGACGGAGACCGAACTTCACACCAAATTGCAGAGCAAAAGACCAGGACAGGGGCGTGGGGCACCTTGGTCCTGCCAGGATAGGGGCGCTAGGCGCCCTGGTCCCTGGGATAGGGGTGCTGGGCGCCCTGGTCCTTCTGACAGCAGTTTTCAGCATTTTTGACAGCTTTGCAAAATAGCAGTTTCCGGAGCAGTTTCAGGGGCAGAATCAGGACAGTGGTGCCCGCGCCCCCGTCCCAAACATTTTTAGTCAGATTTTAACTCCGGGTATGCATTTGCATTCTTGTCTTGTCCTTGTGTTTACAGCTTTCCATTGTTTAAGTTCAATTCTGCAATCTCGTTATTAGTTCATACTTGCACCTTGGGGTTAGGGATTGAACTTGCATCATTTCATCTTTCAATTGCAACAAAGGAATAGAAATCCTAATAGGTAGCCCGTGGCTCTCTCTTCCACAAAAAGAAGTAGCCAATTGTGTGATACCTCTAGGCTCTTTCGTATTCCACAAATGTGTGATTGAAAGTGAGATTAGGGCATGTTTGCTTAGTTTCACTTTTTCCCCCACACATTTTGGTGAACCCAACGTGAATCTATCATTGCTTCCTCTGGCATTGCATTTGTTAGATCTAGATCTAGATTTAGTGTGTTTTCATTTCATTTTCATTAAAAAGAAGAAAAAAAAAAAAAGTGTGTTTCTTTGCATTGTGTGTTTAAAATTTTATGCAATTTCAAAATGTCAGATTTTTTGCAAGATGTTCATATTTGTGATGATTATGAGTTAGATGAAGCTTTAGATGAATTTTTGAAACCTAAATATACCAAACCTTCATTTTACCAAAAACTCATAAACATTGTTACTATGCCATTTCGTTGTGATGAGAAAGATAAGTCGAATGATTCCTCTCAAGGGTACATTCCTATCAACTCTTCCACTAAATCTAGTAACATGGTTGTTTTCAATGATCCCCTCTATGAAGAGATATCTCCTTCTGAATCAAAAGATAAACCTTTTAATGGATATGATCAGGCTTTGTTGGATGATGCCCTTGATGACTTTGTGGCTCCTAAAAAACGCTCCCTTCATGAGGATCCTTTTGTGCAAGAAGATGACATTATCCCTACATTTCCTAGTGATGGCCTTTCCTTTTCCAACAAAATTCCCACTAGAGATGATGAATTAATGGTAAATGCTTACCCTTCTCCTAAAGTCGGTCTTACCCATAAGCATCCCTTAGAGAAAGAAGATGAAATAATAAGCAATTTCCTTAATTCTCTCTCCCCTATTGAACATATTTTGAGGAAAGAGGATGAGTTTAACACATCTATTGATGCTCTCCCTCCTAAGGATGAGGAATTAATAAACAATGTTATCTCCTCTCCCGAAATTGACAATGCTTCAAACATTCCTTTCAACAACTTCACTATATGGGATGAACCATTAGAAGAAGGTGTTGATTATTCTCTACCCTGTGAGAGAACCCTATCCAAAGGGGATGAAATCAAGATTGGAAACTCCCTTGATAGTTTCTCCCCTTCCTTGAATCTCAATTATTCTCCCTCTAAAAATAAAGCATCTCCCTCTCCTCAACTTGGTTCTACTCATAAGGAAACCCTAGTTCAAAGCAAGATGGTTAACATTTCTTTCAAAGATCTCCCTCTCAAAAGTGAGACTTTAGAGAGTGGTGTCGATCCTTCTCCTAGAGAGTTTATTCCCCATGTAGATCCTGTGATGATAAAGGATGATATGACCTTTCCTAGTATTACTCTTCCTACTAGAACATCAATGCCTACCCCTTGTCTCTCTCCTAAAATTGATTTGATCTGTGATAAGATTTTAGTGCACGAGAAGACTATCAATAATTCTTCCAACACTTTTGTTCATTCCTCTAAACCATCCTCAATCAATTTGATACATGTGAATGAAACACCTAACAAACCTCTCTTCACTGTTCAAGGTGCTTGTCCTTCTCAAAATTCTCAACCTTTAAATAATCCTATCTTAGTGGTTCAAGGTGGTTATGCTAATGATTCTTTTTGCACTCCTAAGAAACCGGTTATTACTGTGCAAGGAGGTTATTCCTCTAAGAGCCCTTATGAGTATGCTAAGAAAATGACTAGAGAGAGTTATCATGTGGTTGCCCATACCTATAACACAAGAAACAATAGGCAACCTAATCCTCCTCCAGTTATCCCAACTTCACTTCCTCCTTCCCAACCTATTCTTCCTCAAGCTCCTCGTATTTCACAAGTTCTTGGTAAGGAATATAATCTCATAGAACAACTTAAAGCTACCCCTGCTAAGATATCCCTTTGGGATTTGATCCAAACTTCTTCTGTTCATCATGGAATGTTACAAGATGCCTTGAAAGATTTGAATGTTCCTCCACCGAATACATCTAGTAATATAGCATCTTTAGTTAACTCTATGATGAATCCTAAAACTCAAATTGTGTTTACTCAAGATGAGTTGCCTACTAGTGAAATTCAACATCAATATGATCCCTTGATGATTGTGGTTATCATAAATGACACTGCTATAAGACGAACACTGGTAGATAATGGCTCTGGCCTTAATGTGTGTAGCATTAATCTATTGCATAAGATGAATGTGGATACATCCTTTATTGAGCCTGACTCTCATCCCATTCAAGGCTTTGATAATGTGGCTAAGTCTTCATTAGGTATTATCACCTTACCCGTCACAGTGGGACCTGTTACTTTACCTATTCCTATCCATGTTATGTTGGGAAATCTAACATACAACTTGTTATTAGGGAGACCTTGGATTCACAGTATGCAAGCTGTCCCCTCTACATTGCATAGACAAGTTAAATTCATTTATAACAATAAGACATATACCTTGATAGGTGATACTAATTTTCAAGCTTGTTTGCAAACATCTAAGCCTTCCTCTTCTAGTAATGACTCTTTGAACAAGATACCTATGGATGAATCCTTACCCTCTGATAATCAAAATTCTTTGGATGAGTCTGAAGCTCCTGAAGAAAATTCTTCTCAACTCGAATCTACACATGAGAGGGCTTTTGATCCTGAGAAGGTTCTCGCAGAAGATGATTGGGGATCCCTTGATTTTAATCCCGCCTTTGTAGGTGAGTACAGAGAGTTCCTCCTAGAGAGCTTAAAGTTAAAAAGAAGGAAGAAACTAGAGATCAATCAGTCTTACTTGAACCTATGAGTAATAATTTTGTGGCCGCTTCTCAAACTTCTTCTACTCACACCTTTAATTCTGAAGAATTTGATTCTTTGTCTTATGAAAAACCACCTTCTCTTCCTGAAATGGCTAATCGTTATGGTCGTGGTTTTCGCATTTTTGCTAAGCATGGGTATCATGGAAATGGTTGTGGCGCTCATGAACAAGGGATAAAAGTTCCTCTAGAGACTAATTTTCACAATTATGCCTTTGGACTCGGCTATAATCCCTGCAAACGTACCAAAGCATCTAAAAGACCATCTCTCAATGTGAATGCTATATTTAGTAGTGATGATGATCTCACTTCAACTAAATCATCTTCTACTTCTATCAACTCTCATTCCCCTCATAAGGAAATCTTGGCAATGAATAAATCTCTTTATGAATCCCCTCAAATTTCTAAATCCACTTATGAATCTTTATCTCCTATTCATCATAAAGTCCTTTCCTCTAGGGAAAAGGCTCTAATAAATTACACTCATCCTCTTCTAAGATTTCATGTGACTTTTCTTCTTCAATCTTTATCATTTTATACATGTTCTTGATCTCACTTATAGTTGAGCATTTAACATGTCATATTCAAATACCTCATTTAGTCTATCATGTCTTTAAATAACATTAATGGCTATTATGTTGCTCATCATTATGTGACATTGGTAGCTCATTTACTGGGGGCTCATTGTCATTCATGATGGTACAATTTCAAGTGCAATCATATTTTTTTTTGAAGCAACATAATAGACTAATTTTCTTGTTCCTATGGGGACAAGAATGATTTCATACATCTCTTCTTTTGCTTATGTCCAAATCTCTCCCTAGAAGATTGTGTAAGTCCTTCTCATTGTCCTTATCCTTGGGGGGCAATGATCTTTCCTTATTTTTATCTAAGGATCCACTTTTTCCTATCCCGTGGATGGTGTGAACTTTATTATTTGATGTTATTCCTTGTATGCATGTGTTGTTGTTGGTTCAAGGATTCTCTCTTACAAGAGGTGTAAGTCCTTGACTACAACCTCTTTTGCACTTGGTAAAATACATCCATAATGAATTCACTCTCCCAATTGGGTTAAAAAGAGCGTCATCCTTCATTAAGAATCACTTTCACCTCGCAAAAGATGGAAGTATTGCATTCTTATTCTCTTCTTTGTCTTATTCTAGAAGATGTTATATTTGTCTAAGACAATTCCTCTTGGGGATAGGTGTCTTTTGTACAAAGATCTCTTCTCCTCTAAGGATCTCCTTTACACATACTCCAAGATATCCCTTTTCAACTATCTTATCCTTGCTTAAGGAGTGCAGAACTCTCTTGCTTGGATCTATGACATTGTTGCATTTTTGGGGTATCTTCTTGTGTGATGAAGGTAGGTATCCTTGTTCTACTTTGCTTATGACATAAACATTACACTTTTTGAGCAATGGGTCATTCTCGGAACCAGAGCACAGACTCTTAGAGCGAGATGTCTCCATTTTTCTTTTATGCAAGGTGATTATTCTCGGAACTAGAGCACAGACTCTTAGAGCGAGATGTCACGCTTTTGTACTATACATATACAGGTTGTAGCATACTCGAGCATAGACTCCTATGAGGTGCTTCTAACCTCCCTTACACACACATGCACGAGGTTGAGTGGAACTAGCGGCATAAGGCTAGACTTTCTCACTCTCCTCCCTTACATGGATCACCTAGACAGACTCTAGGGGCTAGTTTTCCATGTCCTTTTCCCATGGATCACCTAGACAAGATCTAGGGGCGAGAAGTCCATGTTTTCTCTCTCACTATTCTTCTCATGGATCACCAATGTGTGTATTCATGCTTTTTTCCTTTCTTTTCTTTGCATTTTGTTTCCATTTACATCCTTCATCTTGTGTTAGAGAACTCTCAAATCCTCACACTCTTTGTTGTGTTGGAATTAAGATTTAGTCCTCTTTCTTACCAAATGATTCTCCATTAGTTTTTGATCTCATATCAAATCTTCTTGTGAGCATTTGTCATCAATATTCTTTAACAATTCGAAGTGGTAAACATGATACCCTGTTTCAACTTACTAAAATTAGCAAGCCGAAACAGGGGGGGGCATATAGCTACCCTCGAATTTTCATCACCTTCCTTAGTAAGCATTAGGTGATTTTGTGATCTAACATGTGGTTTTGTAGGTTGTGGTTCCTAACTATGTACTGCAGATACCGTTGGGGGCTTCATTCGATAGACTTATGGATATATCCTTTTTCAAATAATGTTTACTTTTTTGTACTTTAGCTTGCATATGCACGTAGTGTTCATATGACCGCTAAAGTGGGGGCTAAATGTAGCATCGTAAATTGTATGCACTTGCTATAGTGGTACAATTTCACACCTAGTTTAGCACCCGCCTTGGCGCATTTTGCATTTTGCATCGCATTTCCCCTTTAGCACTTAAATAATTAAATTAATTATGTCTAAGGTTCTATTTTATCATCTCCCATATCATAAAGTTGGGCCCTTTCATTAAAGTGTGCCCCTTTCATTTTATTCTTCCAATACATCATTTAATCAAAAACCCTAATTAGGTCCTATTTTGAACTTGGGGGCTTGATTTCGGGGGTCAAAACATCTCAAAATCACCTGTAACTTCGGGATTCTCTCTAAAATCATCATATCCGACAGTCCTGAAAATTTGGTGAAAAGTTGTCAGGACCATGGCACCCGGAGTGCAACATGGTCCCGGACATTTTTCCCGAAATTTTAGGAGCACGATCCAATCATAAAATAAAGCTTAACCCCAAGAAATTGGTGGGATATTCAATCTCTAGGTCAGCCAAAATTTGAAATTAAGACCTAGGGTTTCATATATAAGAGCTCTCTTTCTTCATTTGAAAGGATCAGAATTTTGGCTTTCGGAGGATCTTCTATGCAGTGAAAGAGAAGATCTTTGAAGACTTCAATAACATTCAACATCCATCCATCAAGCATTCATCAATTTCATTCATTTAGGGCTTGGGAGACATTGAAGAACAATAGGAGATTACCGACTGAAGATTGGCTTGTACTCCTCCCTTAAGGGTTGGGTATGATTTCATGTTGTTTTCATGTCTTTGCATAAGCTTCAATATATTCTTTATTCATGCTTTAGATCACTTTGCATCTTGATTTAGAGCATTTACATTATCATTTACAAGCAATTAGGGTTTACTTTCTAGGTTGCTCTAGTTTGCTTTCTTGCATTTAGGGACCTTCCACACACACTAGGTCTGCACACACAATACATTTTACAATACAACTTGGCTATTCGTGGAGGTGGAAATCACCGAAGTGGGGGTTTGACTAAGGCAAAACCCTATATAGCCGCCCACCACACCTTTTCAGATATAAGTGCAGGTTTCGGAATTCGGACGACGCTGCAAGTTACAGATCCGGAAGAAGCAGATGGAGACCGAACTTCACACCAGATTGCAGAGCAAAAGACCAGGACAGGGGCGTGGGGCACCCTGGTCCTACTAGGACAGGGGCGCTGGGCACCCTGGTCCCTGGGACAGGGGTGCTGGGCGCCCTGGTCCTTCTGACAGCAGTTTTCAGCATTTTTGACAGCTTTGCAAAACAACAGTTTCCGGAGCAGTTTCAGGGGTAGAATCAGGACAGTGGCGCCCGCGCCCCCGTCCCGAACATTTTCAGTTAGATTTTAACTCTGGGTACGCATTTGCATTCTTGTCTTGTCCTTGTGTTTACAACTTTCCATTATTTAAGTTCAATTCTGCAATCTCGTTATTAGTTCATACTTGCACCTTGGGGTTAGGGATTGAACTTGCATCATTTCATCTTTCAATTGCAACAAAGGAATAGAAATCCTAATAGGTAGCCCGTGGCTCTCTCTTCCACAAAAAGAAGTAGCCAATTGTGTGATACCTCTAGGCTCTTTCGTATTCCGCAAATGTGTGATTGAAAGTGAGATTAGGGCATGTTTGCTTAGTTTCACTTTTTCCCCCACACAGAGGATATAGCAAATGCAGGGATGATTGTAGAGTATACGAAGTTCTTTTTGACACACAGGTTCCCTCGATTGACAAGGCCAAGAGAGTTGATTCCTACATAGGAGAAGGTTGATAATTATTATCAAGGTGGAGGTCGTCAAGGTGGGAGGAGGCATAGAGGGAGGGTTAGAGGGATGAGGGGTGGTAGGATTTAATTCCAGTTGTAAAGGGAACACTTAATGGTCTATAATAATGAATGTTAATCCTATGTAAACTGAATTGACATACTTACTCTAACATACCCAAAGTATTTTGTACTCCATCTCTTCTTAATTCTATCCCAAGAATGTGCTTCTCTGCACCAAGATCTTTCATTTAGTTATAAAATCATGCATTTCCCTTACATAAGAATAAGATGTCATCAACATATAATGCAATGTATAGGAAATATTCACCATCAAACCTATATTAAACACAATAATCTGATTTAAAATGCTCAAATCCAAAAACTCAACACCTATGTATCAAATTTTTGACCTACTATATCCTAGGAGTCTATTTGAGCCCATACAAATATTTTTTCAATTTACAAAACAAATTACTTTTATATCTTACCATGCAGTGCTCTACTTGGGTCATATTGTTACCCCTATATTTTTGCTTGTGTCTAAAGCCTCATAATCAGCTAAAAACCAGTTATCGCTAAAGTTTTTGTAGGATTTTGCCAAGATCAAGGGCACAATGAAAAGCATAAAATAGACAGTAGAATGATAAGAATAAACTGTATTCTCATCACTATGCAAAATGATCAACTGGATTAACCAATACAATGAATAGAGGCCTGCTTATATAGGCAAGGCTATATGGCTATATGAGCACACAAATATGACATGTGGTTCAATGAGAAACAAGGGTAGGTAAGAAATACTAAGGGTAGGTAGGAGAAATAATATAATATTCCACAAGAGGTGGATGACCCACCGAATGTGGAGTGTAATAGGAAATAAGACCACAAAAGGTGGAATTTCTCCTACAAGCTCTATCCCTATGTGCACACTTCCCTAAGTGTCTCAAATCCAAACTATGAAGAGATGCATTATCCTAAGTTAACTTAAGTAAGTGTAATAATATCCAAAATGAATATTTATTTACACCAACACCCCCCCTTAAGTGCAACTTAGGGGAATGAAGACTCAAGTCAACAATGAAAGATGGGTCCTGGCTACTAGGCCATGATAGGTACCCATGTACAATATGCAAATGCAAGCAAAACTATGCAATGCAATCTCTCACAAACGGAGAAAGGGAGAAAACCCAGTGGGAAAAAACTCCCCCCCAAAAGAGAGATGAATGAACAAAAGACTCTCAAAGAAGAAGGACAAAACCTCAAAGAGGAAAAAGTCCCCCCCATAAGAGAGGAAGGAGAAGTTAGCTGACCCCCCTAATGACACATCCCACACCCCCAAGAGAGCTCGCAACTGCTGGAACTTACTCTCGGTGAGAGGTTTGGTGAATATGTCAGCAACCTGCTCTGCTGTAGGACAATATTGCAAATCAATGACCTGCTCCTGGATGACCTCTCGGATATAATGCATATGAATCTCGATGTGTTTGGTCCGCTGGTGCTAGACCGGGTTCTTCAAGATTGCAATAGCACTCTGATTGTTGCAATGTAGAACTGTCGGTCATGGAGTGGTGAATGCAAACTCTATGAGAATCTGCTGGAGCCAAATGGTCTTAGTCACTGTGTTAACAACGCCTCAATACTCAGCCTCAGTCAAAGAGAGAGAAATAGCATGTTGCTTCTTGCTCTGCCAACAAATGGGGCCCGAACCAAGGTGAAAACTGTAACCAGAAGTAGACTTATGATCAACTAGATCGCCAACCCAATTGGAGTCTGTGTAACCAACCAAGTGAAGTCCTGTGCCTATTGCATAGTGAATCCCATAGTGATGTGTACCCTGGATGTAATGAAGGATGCATTTGGCAGCTTTCCAATGAAGCTCATGTGGTTCCTGCATGAAGTGGGAAACCATGCCAATTGCAAATGAAATATCAGGGCATGTATGAGTCAAGTAGATGAGACTACCCACAAGCTGACGATACAAAGTGGCATCAACTGGTGGAGAAGAACACTGAGCCTCAAGCTTGACTCCTAAAAGAAAGGGAGTTGGGGCAGGCTTACAATCAGCCATATGAAAGTGTGCAAGTAGATCAAGAGCATACTTGGGCTGCAATTGTGTAGTCCCAGAAGGTGACTGTGAAATATCTATCCCGAGAAAGTAGTGCAAAAGACCTAAGTCAGTCATAGAAAATTTGTCATGCAAAGCAGATTTGACCCTGCTAATGATGGATGAAGTACTCCTTGTAATGATCAAGTCATCAACATAGAGCACGAGTATCAAGTGAGAGTCATTCTATATCAAAATGTAGACATTCGGATTGGAATGACACCTGGTGAACCCTGCAGAGAGAAGAAAGGAATCCATCTTGGCATACCAAGCCCTGGGGACCTGCTTAAGGCCATAGAGATATTTCCTTAGTCGGCAAACCAAGTATCCTAGATAAAACCCTGTGGCTGCTCCATATAAGTCTCCTCATCAAGATCACCATGAAGAAAAGCACTCTTCACATCCATCTGATGTACAACCCAACCATGAGCGGCAACAATAGCAAGTGTCAAACGAATGGAGTTCATCTTGGCTATGGGTGCAAAGGTCTCAGTATAGTCAACACCTGCAACTTGTGAGAAACCTTTCGCAACAAGCTGACCCTTATACTTATCCATACTACCATCCACTGCAAACTTGGTCTGATAGATCCACTTACATCGAACCATCCTTTTCCCCTTAGGGAGATGGACTAGATCCCATGTGTTGTTCCTCATCAAGGAACTATACTCTTCCTCCATAGCTTGGTTTCACTCAGGAACCCCTAATGCTTCCCTAAATGTCTGTGGATCAGAAGCGGTAGCAATGAATGCATGTGGAAAATCCTGATGTTGTGATCGAGTTCTCCGTGTATCCGAAGGATCCCCAACAAGAGAACCCGCAGACTCAAGTGTCTATCGAGCCCAATGAGGTCTAGGTGGAGGTGGAGAACGAGGCTCCTCAACTTCAAGTGGACCCTATGGAGGTGTAACCCTGTGAGTTGGAGTTGAGGGAGTCTCATCATCTGAATCACTAACATCACTATCCACAATGGAGGAAGGTGGAGGAGGTAAAGAGGCTAAGCTAGGAGAGCTTTCCCCAAAGTGAACACTCCTCTCAATGAATACCTCATGTGTCTCTGGATCCATCAATCTATTTTCCTTAACACCCTCAGGATATCCAACAAATATGCAAGGCCGACTCTGAGGTTCCAATGCCTTGCATTTTTGTGAAGGTATGCGAGCCCATGCTAGACACCCAAAGACTCTAAAATGTCTCACAATCAGTTTCCTACCAACTCAAGCTTCGAAAGGAGTAATACCTTGCAAAGCTTTGTGAGGAACCCAATTCTGGATGTGTGTGGCACAACTGATAGCCTCTGCCCAAAAAGTGGGATCAAGAGAACGTGCATGTATCATATTGGTAGCCATTTCTTTGAGAGTTCTATTCTTGTGTTCTGCAACCCCGTTCTGCTATGGAGTGTATGCTACAGAATGCTAAAGATCAATCCCCTCAAATGTACAAAAATCCTCAAGTCTTTTGTTCACATATTCCCTTCCATTATCTGTGTGAAGAATCTTGACCACTTTCCCTGATTGCTTCTCCACACGAGTCTTGAAGTCCTAAAATCTGTCAAATACTTCACTCTTACGAATGAGAAAGTAGACCCAAGTGAAGCAGGAGTAGTCATCAATGAAGGTAAGAACATAGCGGGCCTTATTGAATGAAGGTGCTAGAAATGGACCTACTACATCGTTGTGAACAAGTTGAAGAACTTCCAAAGCTCTCCAAGTTTTCCCTTTATCAAACTTCTCTTCGGGATGCTTGCCCATGGAATAACTTGAACATACACCCTCTGAAAAACTGATTCAAGGTAGACCTGTGACCATGTCTTTAGAGCTTAGCTGCTAAAGATAGTGGTAGTTGAGGTGACCAAACCGCTCATGCCATAGCTTACTTTCTGAATTCAAATGAGTAAGCAAGGCCCTAGAAGGCGAACTTGGCACAAAGTGGGAGAATGAATAAAGCCTTGAGTTGTCATTGACTTGTCCCACTGCTACCAAGGCATCATCATCAAGTTCCTTTACCAGAACTGAATCTGGTGTCAACTCAACCTTTTTCCCATTCCCATAGTGAGTGATTTGGTAGATGGAGAGAAGGTTGGTAGACAAGTTAGGAACATAGAGAACATTCTCAAATGTTCCATCATCCATGTCAATTGAACCTTTCCCTTCAACCTCTACTTGTGTGTCATCACCTATGTAAATGTGAGGTACCTTAGATGTCTCCAATGAAGAAAACTGCTCCTTTGTAGAACCCATGTGATATGAGGCACCCGAGTCAAGTATCCATTGCTATGAAGAACTTGTTGTAGCCACAAATGCTTGCCCTTTTCCCTTAGACTGTGAGGAAGAGGAAGGAGATGAATCCTTCTTTGTGTAGGCAGATGGCAAGTTGATGTTGTTTTTCTTAAGAAGATTGGTTAATCATCAACTTGCTTTGTGTGGCATCTATGGTCATCATGACCATACTTCTTGCAATATGCACAAGTTGGTTTATCCTTCTTAGGTGGTGTCCCCTTCTTGGAAGAGGATGAAAAAATGCCTTGTGATGGAGAGGATAATTGTCCTTTTTCCTAGTCTGGCTTAGACTTGGATTGCTTCTTCTTGTTGTTGGAATCTTTGCCTTGACTTCCTTGATTCCCTTGATTAGCTACCAAAGCCTTGGACTTTGAAGACTTGAGAAACCCCATGTTCAACAACTTAGATTGTTCCAATATCAACATTTCTGTGAAAGCATCAAATGAAGGCATAACATAAGAACTCCCCACTATCAAACGATGAGTTTGGAAGCTAGACACAAATGTTGCATATTCTGGTGCAAGCTTATCCATCAAGTTGAATATCAACTGAGCATCCTTTTTGTCAATTCCACAATCCTTAAGCTTTGCTCTTAGCTCATTTGCTTTGGTCACATAATCTTGGATTGTATCAAAACTCTTGGGATCTAAGTTGGTGAGCTCATTGTCAATCTAATAGCCTCTAATTTCATCAACTTGTCCATATAATTTCTGAAACATATCCCAAGCCTCTTTGATTGTTTTACACTTCTCAATGTGAAAAATGAGGTCATCTGATACATACTTGCATAAGGTTCCAAGAGCCATGCAATTCTTTGTGAGCCATTCTAATTGAGCAATTGGATCAGCCTTAGGATCAGGTGGTGTTGTTATTGTTCCATCTATGTAGTGTGTGAGACCCTTTTCCATTAGTTTACTCCATACTTTAATTTTCCATGATGCATAATTATGTGGAGTGAAAGGTGGAAATTTATTAGGACTCATTGCAACAAGAATGGAAAGAGCACAAAGAGAGGCACAATCACACAAGACACCCACCCAAATTCACTCAATCAAAGAACCCCCCCCAAATGTGATGATTTTGGCACTTTATAAGTAGTGCGTATACAATGGGCCACTTGCAAAAAATGGCAAAGTGGACTTCTGATTTACAATTTTACAACTGCCTCAATAAGGCCAAAAGAGTCTCAAACTGATAATGCAAGAGATCTAACTAAGATCCAAGCAATTTACAAGTACCTAATAGGCCAAATAAGACCAATATCTGAAAGTACAATTTCCACTCAAAATCTCTGAATTCTGATCATAGATTCTGAAAGTAGATGAAAAAATAAGAACTTTTAAAAAAAATAGCACCTAAAAAGGAGGTCATATGAGCTTAAACGAGGCCTTTGAAGTTGCAGAATTGAGTATTAGACATGTACAATTGAGAGAATCCAAAAATTCCAAAAAACTTGTGCACCAAAATAAGAAAATAACCACACCACTGTGAAGATCATGAAATTTTAGCCCATTTCAAAAAAAATTGCACCAAAAAAGGAGCAAAAATGAGCATGATATGGCCTTTCAAAGTTGGACTGCAAAATTGAAAAGCCCAATGGAGAGGGGTCAAAAAAATTTCAAAAAGTGTTGATGTGGTGCTGATGTCAGCAAGTCACTATGTTAAATATGATGGTTGTATGATCATCACGAAAACTTCACCTCCCTGCTTACTGGGTGTCCGTACTGTACGGACTGCTGACTGTGCAGGTGACTGTGCAGGCCGTACGGATGACGTGGCAATCTGACAATGCGTATAGAGGGCCTGCATGGCATGGGTCACGTGGTGTACGAAGGGCTGTTTGAGAGCCACGTGGCAGGGTCCGAGGCTAGGTGGTCGCCAAAAAAATTTGACCGGCGGCGTGGGCAGGACGATCACTGGAGAGGAGGAGACCAGCGACGTGGATAGGACGATTGCCGAAGAGGAGGAGACCAGCGGCGGGTCAGGAATTGAGGCGGCTAATAGGTACACGAGGCGACCGATGGGTACACGGCGCGGCGGCCGGTGGGTACACGGCGCGGCGGCCGGCGGGTATGCTCCCCTGCGATACGTGCAACACTCGTATAGTGGGGGGGGGTCTGTGGACCCCAAAAAAAAATTTTTGCTTTTTTTTCAAATTTTTTCTTTTTTTTTTTCGAAATTTTTCAATTTTTCAAAATTTTTTTTTTGAAAAATAAATTTTTTTTTAAAATTTTTTTTTCGAAATCTGTACGATAATAGCCAAAATGGGGAAAAAAAATTTCTCACCAAAATAGGTCGACTTTATAGTCAAAATTTATGGAAAGAGCCTCCCGGATTCAAGGGTGATGTTGAAATCGTTGTATGATGCCCCCCAAAAATGAAGATCCCCAAATCCGAAAATAGAAGCCTTCCACGATGTCTCCAAAAACTGATCAATGAAGCCCCAATAGCTCTGATACCATGTAGGATTTTGCCAAGATCAAGGGCACAATAAAAAGAATAAAAGAGACAATAGAATGATAAGAACAAACTGTATTCTCATCAATATGTAAAATGATCAACTGGATTAACGAATACAATGAATAGAGGCCTGCTTATATAGGCAAGGCCATATGGATGTATGAGCACACAAATATGACATGTGGCTCAATGAGAAACAAGGGTAGGTAGGAAATACTAAGGGTAGGTAGGAGAAATAATATAATATTCCACAAGAGGTGGATGACCCACTGAATGTGGAGTGTAACAGCAAAATAAGACCACAAAAGGTGGAATTTCTCCTACAAGCTCTATCCCTATGTGCACACTTCCCTAAGTGTCTCAAATCCAAACTACGAAGAGATGCATTATCCTAAGTTAGCTTAAGTATGTGTAATAATATCCAAAATGAATATTTATTTACACCAACATAATATTGAAAGTGTTGGTCATCTTTGTTCAAACTTTCAAGGACCCTCCTAGACATCCCTTACCTATTAGTCACAAAGAAATCACTATTTTTCAAATTCTGTGAAAGATGACACAAAATCCTTTTCTAGAGATAATTTTGACCTCCTTTTCTCCAAAATGACCAGTTTTTATGGCCAAACTCCATGTCGGCTGGGAGATTTAAATTCGTTTATTTTTGGTTTACTCATATGCCCAAACAATTAAATCCCAATCCTTATGTGTCCTATGTAAAAATGATTTTTGGGTTATTCTGTACTTTGCTCACTTATTTTACAGTTAAAATTTCATAAGAAATAGATCCCTTAGTAAAATGTTATGTAAGTTTTTCTATGGAAGTCCAAAAAACAATTGTCATTGAACTTGAACTATTGAACCTTCTTTGGTTCAACGTTCAACGGGAAGCCAAATATGAAGACAACGTGATAAATGAAGCATATTGTGGGAAAAGTCTATAATTTTGAACAATTTGATTGAACTCTGCAGGTTCAAGGCTCAAGATTCAAGGTTCAAGGTTCACAAGCTCAATGCGTAGGAAAATGGAAAGGAAAACAAATCAATGCTATGGGTGCAGTTTGTGTTTTTGAACCTTCTGATTGAACCTCACAGGTTCAAGGTTCAAAGTTCATAGGTTTAGAGTGTGGATGTTTTTAAAAATTATCATCAAGATGAGAGTAAAAGTGTTTGGATGATTTTTGAGATAGCCACACTAACAAATACAAATTCCAACCTTCATATTGCAAAGGAAGATTTGGCTTCTTGAAAGATGAATTTAATTATTAATTAATATGTTGATAACAAAGGATAACAGTGTTGGCAATATTGCATTATAATAGACAATGAAAGATTGTTGACATTTCAATAAGGATATTCAGAAGGTTGTTGATGATTATGGACATAACTATTAAAGATGTTTTACTATCTTGATATTATTATTTTGTCATTGATGTCAAGAAATTGATTTTCTAATTCAATATGATGTTGCCATATCTTGAGAAGTATGATATGAAGATTATAAAGAAGTTGGTAAAGACACAAGAAAGAATATGATGAATAAGGGGATAAGTTATTCAATGGGCAACTCTACCAAGTCAGACAATGATGAGATCATGATGTTTTAGATTGTTTTAACATCATACATATGTTGTAAAATGTAAAGGTTAATACTATACTATGTTATCAAGCAAAGAACCTAATCGGTAAACCCTAAGGAACCTAGTCAGTAAACCCTAAGGTTATTGCTATCAGTTAATGAAGGCAGAATGTCTATCGAGTGAAGTTTAGTATTCATCGAGTTGTAATCAAGCTATAACAGAATGCAATAAATGTTTACATGTGATATTTAATGAATGATGTTGATGAGCTGGAGGGGATCAATGATTGGTAAGCCATGGAAGTAAGTTTGTTAATGAATCTAGGGCAATGAAAAGTCAGCAAGAAGATCTATAGCTCAGATTGAACCGCATTACCCTAACACAAGTTCCAAGGTAGGGTAAAACATTTTTAGATCGAAAGATACATTGAACCTAGACAAGATTGAAGATCTAATGGCTATGATTGATCATGGAAAATGTGATCAATGAGATTAAGTGGTTAGAAGATTGTTTATAAATAGGAAACTATTCATAAACAATGTATGCAGGCAAGTGTATGCACAGGGATGCTACATAGTGATTACCGAGCACAGAAGCTTGAAGACCTATTAGAATAATAGAGTATTGATGTCTAGTAGATAGACAAGATTAGTTCTGTGTCTAGATTGTATTGAACAAACAAGAATCTGCTTTAGCATTTTAGATGTGAAGTTGTAGATAGATTTTTATTACTGTTATTTTGTGAATGTGATAGGAAATCTCTTAACCGAGTGGACTTAACAGTCTTATATGTAAATCCTCTAGCAAGGTGACATTCTGATTGAGTGTTTGAAATCCTTTGACAAGGTCACTTCTAACAAAGTGAAGATCCTAACAGATCTGAGGGAAATCCCTTAACCGGGTCACATCTAGCAATGTGTTTGTAATCTTTAATAGGATTTGCTTTTAACCAAGCATACTCTAGAAGAGTATATTTCTTAGTGGGTCCAAAATCCCATAGTGGTTTTTCCCTATTTGGGTTTCCACGTTAAATATGGTGTTATGAGGTTTATATTGTTCATATGCTTTTGAGTTTGCATGTTTGATAGTTTTTGGTTATATGACTGATATATGTGTTACCGAGGTTGAATATGATGTTTTTATGGATGATTAAGTTTGTATGATTCACCCCCCCCTCTCATCTTGTTGGCTATTGGATCTGTACTTATATTAAGTATCAAAACTATCAATTGGTATCAAAGCTTTGGACTCCAAAAGGAAAGTTTAAAGGCAATTGAGTTAAAGATCCAAAGATGTATAAGAGGGATGCACCTAAGCTGAATATGTCAAGTTTCTCTACATGGCAGAAAAGGATGAAGCTACATCTATCAGGAGTTGGAGAATATGTTATATACTATCTGGAGAATGATTTTGTTGCACTGAGCACCTATCCATTGACTATGGAAGAGATAAAGGTGAAGCAAGAAGATATTCAAGCAATTATTGAAATAACATCTGCATTGACCAATTTTGAGTTTAATGATCTAGAAGGATTTACTGATGCAAAGCAATGTGGACTAAGCTCATATCTGTATATGGAGGAGATGAACATGTTCAAAGAGAAAAAGTAGATAGTTTAAGAGGACAACTTGAATCTATGAGGATGAATGAAGGTGAGAACATAATGCAGTACAGTACAAGACTAAAGGAGATTGTAAATCAAATCAAATGAGCAGGAGGAACTATTGAAGAAAAGGATGTGACAAGTAAGCTGTTAAGAACCCTTCTACCTGCCTATGCAATCCGAGTCTCTGCAATCAATGAATTGAGGTCTATACCTAATATGCCAGTTTCCTTGGATGCTACTATTGGTAAGCTACATGCATTTGAGTTAAGTAATTTTGATAATAGTGGGTCATCGGTAAATAAAGTTGAATCTGCATTTAGTTCTTTTTATCTAAATGAATCTAATGATTAAAATGAAAGAAAGTATAAGTACTCTAAAGGAGATCATAGTGGAGCAAGTGAAAGATTTCAGAAGAACATGGAGGAGGTACACAAACTATATGAAGAAATCAGAAAGCAAGATGAGTTTGAAGTGCTATTGGCCAAAAGATTACCGAGAGGCAAAGGTAAGTATAAAGGAAAACTACCTTTGAAATGTTTCAATTGTGATAAGACTGGACATATGGCTTCTAACTATCCTGACAAAGATTTCACTGAAAAGAGAGATTACCAAGATGACAGACAAAAAGATAATCATTACAGAGGACACTGAGACTTCAGAAGAAGAGATAGAAAGACATGCTTAATTGTTGATGAGGAATCTGATGATGATAAATCAGATGAGACTGATACAGAGGAAGTTGTTTATGTGGCTATCAAGGATGGATCAGATAAAGAAAGGTATGAAGAAAAATCCCTAATATCTCACATAAACACTAATGATTCATGGATTATAGATAGTGGATGCTCACATCATATGACAGGAGATAAACACAAGTTTGTTATGTTAGAAGATTATGATGGAGGCTATGTTAGATTTGGTAATGATGCACCATGTCTGGTAAGAGGTAAAGGATCCATAACACTTCTTGATAATGCAAGATGCAATGATGTTTATTGGGTTGAAGGTTTGAAATACAATTTGTTGAGTGTAACACAACTAAACAACACAGGTTACCGAATAGAATTTCAGAAAGGAATTGTCAAAGTTCATGACAAGAATGGAAAATTAGCTGCTACTGGGACACAAACAAAAGGTAATACATTTCACCTTGACTCGACTCACAATATCATCAATCTTTGCAGGCAAACTCTTATTGTGAGTTGAGTCAAGGTGAAATATATTACCTTTCACCGAGTGGACTTAACTCTTATTGTGAGTTAAGTCAACAGTCTTATATGTAAATAGTCTTATATGTAAATCCTCTAGCAAGGTGACATTCTGATTGAGTGTTTGAAATCCTTTGACAAGGTCACTTCTAACAAAGTGAAGATCCTAACAGATCTGAGGGAAATCCCTTAACTGGGTCACATCTAGCAATGTGTTTGTAATCTTTAACAGGATTTGCTTTTAACTGAGCATACTCTAGAAGAGTATATTTCTTAGTGGGTCCAAAATCTCATAATGGTTTTTCCCTATTTGGGTTTCCACATTAAATATGGTGTTATGAGGCTTATATTGCTCATATGCTTTTGAGTTTGCATGTTTGACAGTTTTTGGTTATATGACTGATATATGTGTTACTGAGGTTGAATGTGATGTTTTTATAGATGATTAAGTTTGTATGATTAACCCCCCCTCTCATCTTGTTGGCTATTGGATCTGTACTTATATTAAGTATCAGAACTATCAAATAGTTGATAACATTTTCAAAGAATTGGGTTGGCCTGCTAGCTCAAACGATTGGCATGGTTGTGCTAAGACTTTGGGTTTGTCCCATGTAGGTCCAAGGTTTGATTCACTCCGATCGGGTTTTTCCTGCTGCACGCCACGTTTGAGCCTCTTCTTGCAACTCTAGTGGACTAGTCTCACCTCCGCTCACCCCCTCCATCCCCCAAAAACTCACACAAAAATAAGCTTAGGGCAAGGGTGGTTGAGGTCGCTGGGCAGAGTCACAAAAACAATAAGGTTGGGGATACCACTGGGAACTCAAAAAAAAAAAAAACATTTTCAAAGAATTATTTCAGCAACATGGTATTACAAAGTATATAAAGAGTTACAAGCCTCCTCTATTATAAAGAGAACTTTTTCATAAAATAGAGCTCATTCCTTCAAATGGCAGCTCAAATTTGTGATCCATGTGCAAGTTTTAGCATGTATATTGTTTATAGTTTTCAATGCTACCTGTAACCATGAATGTTTTGAGACAAAACCATCAGTCTCGGTGCAGGGGGCATAACTATTAATTGAACCATTCGATTGCGATGGATTATTGATATATTTTAGAAAACCTAGTTTTCTAAGTCCTCACCAGAGCGATTAGAAAACTATTATCGCGTTGAAATAGTATTAATCTATGAGTATGGGTCTATAAAAACTTATGAGATAAAAGATTTGAATAAAAAAAAGATGATAAAAGATAAAAGAAAAGATTAATTAATAATATTTTCAAGAATTAGTTACTGATAACTGAAAGTCACAAAGGATATATATATGTAATGAAATAAAAGAGAAAGGGTTCTTTTTTTTGATCTTTTGGCTGTAAAAAAGAGGGTAGCATTGTTTTCTGGACTGCATAGTTTTCTTTTTCAAAAGTATTGAGTTTGTGAACTCATATTTTGGCATTGATGGAATCAAGAAGATTTTATTGATCTATGGATTTGTCAATATTTTCTTTTGATTACAATGAGATTTTTTTCTCTTCTGATTACCTTTTTGCCTTTTTTGTTACATTAAACTATGTATGCATTTAATTCTGAAACTTTGATTTCAGAAAGAATTTGTATGTGGAAAGAAATGTGTTGTTAGCTCTTTGTCTAGGTATTTTGATCCCCCTTGTCCTTTGAGGCATGAGAGAGACTCAATCAAAGTCCAGAGAATTTTAATCTATTGGAAAGGGTATTTTATTGGGTGTGGGTAATTAAACTATTTTTTATTTATCTTCATTCACTTCATTATAAATCTGCTATTCACATCTATGTCATGGCTTTGAGCAGATGTTAGTTATCGTTATTGCTTTCCGATTAAAATCATATTCAGAAAATATACATTTCTATCCAACGAAGGGAGTAGTACCTTCATATCAAAATTTAGAGAGCACTTTCACTCACCATTGCAAGTGACTCAACTATTGGTTCTTTTTTTTCTCTTTTAATTTGGGCATTTGGGAGTCATTTTTGAAAGGTATTTGAGAAGGAAAAATCTATTAACCAACAGATTTTTGGCGACTCTGCTGGGGACTTGATAATGAAAGATCAGTGCTTTCTTTCCTCAGTTTTATAAAATAATTTTGTGTGTGCATTATTGGTGACTCTGATAAATCATCATGTAAAATCAAAAGGATGCAAGATTGGGGAAAAGACCAAATCCCGCCATCTTGGAAATTCTTGAGATGGATGATAAAGTGTTGCATGACTTTTGGGATTGTTGCAAAGAAAGTATTATTGAAGTTGTATAAACAAAGAAAAGTATGAAAGATGGCCATGTATCTGTGCTCTTATGGATAAGCCTATGCACTGGGTTTCATAAGTTGAAAGAGCTGGAAGAAAGAACAAATTTGTTGCAAGCCCATGAAGAAAGAATATTACAACCCAAAGAGGAATTAAGAGTTGATGATGAGGATGCTTCACCTATTTCATTTTCTTTTCATTCTTACAACTATCTAGGCTTGAGTGAGCAAGAAATCTAAGGAGCAACGATTCAGTCTTATGAAGATTCAACATATGATCAAGACAACATTGGATGTCTTGTGAGCTTGAATGATAAAGATTTGTTGAAATATTTTTCCTCTCTAGAAGTAGAAAGTTTCAGTTTTGAAATCATTAAAAATCATCTTGTCCCAATAAGTTTCAAAGATGAAAGTTTTCAGATTAACACACAATCAAAATATGCAGCCTTCAATTTTATAGAAGAAGATGGTTAAAATTGATTCTTTGTAAGATTTTAATGAATCTATTATGTAGTCATTTCACTTTTGAAGATACAATGATATTATTTGAAGGTTTATCTAGTGAGGCTTTTATTAGAAATAAAATAAAATCTTTGTCCGTTGAAATTTTTTCTAAATATATGAAAGAAAAAAAGGCTTTTGAAATGAATTTAGAGCAGGAAAACTGCCAAGATGTTAAAGCATTGCAGTTTCCAGAATTTTCAGAGGTTTTAAAAGACATTTCTTTCTGTGAAGAGGAAATCATATGTCAATTTTTTCCACCCATTAAAGGAGAAGTCTCTTCAATAGTAAGCTCAGGTATTGATACATTTCATGCTTTGGTTGTGGATAGGGAGTTTTCAGATTTGATTGCAGTAAAGAAAGATGAAGTTTTTTCAGCTAGTGTACATTCTATACTTGATGAACTCTTTTTTTATTCTAAGCTCAGTATAAATGTTGAAATTCCTTTTAAGAGTGGTGATTTTAATAGTATAATTTCTAAAGATGGTGCAACTATTCCTACAAAAGTTTCTAAATGTTATTATTTGCAATCAAAAATAGAAAAATACTTGAAGAGTACCATGCAAGCAGTTCAAGAAAATTCAGAAATTTATGATGAAAGGTGGATTTTTGAAGATGAGAATACATATAGGTTTTCCTTGCACATCATTAATTTGAGAGTTAGTAGTGAAGCAGTTGCCATAGGGTCATTATTCTTAGCTATATTTCATGGTCACAATCTATTGCTAAGGAAAGGCTCATATTTTTGCTAGCCAGTTAACAGTTTGGCATGAACAACCTAGAGTTTCCCTGTGGTAAAGGGATTTCCCACCCATGTACATACTTGCAAATAAATTTTTGGTTTGTCATAAGCTTTAGTGATTTTGGCTTGTTAGTTTTTAGTTCTTGTCATGTTCCCCTCTCAGCAAAAAGCTCCCCATGCTCTCTTTCTTCTTCACTCTATTGCCCAATGGACGATAGGCACTAATCTCTCCCAAAGACAAATTCTGGATTCTCCTAGTCCTTTATAGTCCTTGTACCCCATCATAGCCAATGTTACCCCTATATTTTTGTTCAGGCCTAAAGCCTCGTAATCAACTAAAAACTAGCTATTGCTAATGTTTTAATGTTGAAAGTGTTGGTCATCTTAGTTCAAAATTTCAAGGACCCTCTTGGACATCCCCTACCTACTAGTCACAAAGGAATCATTATTTTTCAAATTCTATGAAAGATGACACAAAATCCTTTGGTAGAGATAATTTTCACCTCCTTTTCTCCAAAATGACTGATTTTTTATGGCCAAACTCCATGTTGGCTGGGAGATTTTAATTCTTTTATTTTTGGGTTACTCATATGCCCAAACAATAAAATTCCAATTATTATGTGTCCTATGCAAAAAGGATTTTTGGGTTATGCTCTATTTGGCTTGTTTATTCTACAGTTAAAATTTAATAAGAAATGGAGCCCTCGGTAAAATGTTATCCAAGTTTTTCTATGGTAGTCCAAAAAAATAATTGTCATTGAACTTGAACTATTGAACCTTCTTTGGTTCAAGGTTCAAGGTTGAAAGGTTCAATGTGCAGCCAAATATGAAGACAAGGTGATAAATGAAGCATATTATAGGCAAAGTCTATAATTTTGAACTATTTGATTAAACCCCGCAGGTTCAAGGTTCAAGGTTCAGGGTTCATAGGTTCAACATGTAGGAAAATGGAAAGGAAAAAGATTCAATAAAGCATAATGTGGTTGCAGTCTATGTTTATGAACCTTCTGATTGAACTTCACATGTTCAATGTTCAAGGTTCAAGGTTTAAGGATAAAAGTTTGAAGGTTCAGAGTGTAAATATTTTTAGAAATGATCATCGAGCTGAGAGTAAAAGTGTTTGGATGAATTTTGAGATAGCCACACTAAGACATACAAAGTCCAACCTTCATATTATCAAGGAAGATTCAGCTTCTTGAAAGATGAATTTAATTATTAATTCATATGTTGATAACAAAGGATAGTAATTGATAACATTTTCAAAGAATTGGGTTAGCCCGCTAGCTCAAATGGTTGGAATGGTTGTGCTAAGGCTTTGGGTTTGTCGCATGTAGGTCCAAGGTTTGATTCACTCCGACCGGGTTTTCCCTGCTACACGTCATGTTTGAGCCTTGGCTTGCAGCTTGTGTGAACTAGACTCGCCTTCGCTCGCCCCCTCCGCCCCCCAAAAAATGGCAGAAAAATAAGCCTAGGGCAAGGGTGGTTGAGGTCGTTGGGTAGAGTCACAAAAACCATAAGGTTGGGGATACCACTGGGAAATCAAAAAAAAAAAAAAACATTTTCAAAGAATTATTTCAGCAACACGGTATTACAAAATATCTAAAGAGTTACAATCCTCCTCTATTATAAAGAGATATTTTTCATAAAATAGAGCTCATTCCTTCAAATGGAAGCTCAAAGTCGTGATCCATGTGCAGGTTTTAGCATGTATATTATTTATAGTTTTCAATGCTACCTATAACCATGAATGTTTTGAGACAAAAACATCAGTCTCGATGTGAGCGACATAACTATTAATTGAACCATTCGATTGTGTTGAATGATTGATATGTTTTAGAAAACCTAGTTTTCTAAATCCTCACCAGAGTGATTAGAAAAATATTATCACATTCAAATGGCATTAATCTATGAGTACGGGTCTATAAAAAATTCTGAGATAAAATATTTGAATTAAAAAAAAAGATGATAAAAGATAAAAGAAAAGATTAATTAATAATATTTTAAAGAATCAGTTATTCATAATTGAAAGTCTCAGAGGATATATATATGTAATGAAATAAAAGAGCAAGGGTTCTTGTTTTTTTTATCTTTTGGCTTTAAAAAAGGGGGGCAACATTGTTTTCTGGACTGCATAGTTTTATTTTTCAGAAGTATTGAGTCTGTGAGCTCACATTTTGACATTGATGGAATCAAGAAGATTTTATTGATCTATGGATTTTTCAATATTTTCTTTTGATTAAAATGAGATTTGTTTCTCTTATGATTACCTTTCATTGCCTTTTCTATTACATTAAATTATGTATGCATTTAATTCTGAAACTTTGATGTCATAAAAATTTGTGTGTGGAAAGAAATGTGTTGTTAGCTCTTTGTCTAGGTATTCTGATCCCCCTTGTCCTTTGAGGCATGAGAGAGACTCGATCAGAGTCCAGAGAATTTTGATCTATTGGAAAGGGTATTTTATTGGGTGTGGGCAATTAAACTGTGTTTTATTTATCTTCATTCACTTTATTATAAATCTGCTATTCGCATCTATGTCATGGCTTTGAGCAGATATTAGTTGTCTTTATTGCTTTCCAGTTAAAAGCATATTCAGAAAATCTACATTTTTATCCAACGAAGAGAGAAGTACCTTCATATCAAATTTTAGAGAGAACTTGCACTCACCATTGCAAGTGACTCAACTGTTGGTTCTTATTTTTTTCTTTCAATTTGAGCATTTGGGAGTCACTTTTGAAAGGTATTTCAGAGGGAAAATCTGTTAACCAACAGATTTTTTGTGACTCTGCTGGGAACCTGGAAATGAAAGATCAGTGCTTTCTTTCCTCATCTTTATTAAATATCTTTGTGTGCATTATTGGTGACTCTGTTAAAACATCATGTAAAATCAAAAGGTTGCAAGATTTGGGAAAAGACCAAATCCCACCATCTTGGAAATTCTTGAGATGGATGATAAAGTGTTGCATGATTTTTGGGATTGCTGCAAAGAAAGTATTACTGAAGTTGTAAAAACAAAGAAAAGTATGAAAGACAACCATGTATCTACACTCTTATGGATGAGCCTATGCGATGGGCTTCATAAGTTGAAAGAGCTGGAAGAAAGAACAAATTTGCTACAAGCACATTAAGAAAGAATTGTTGGCATTATATCAGACAAAGGGAGATTGTTGGCATTTCAATAAGGATATTGAGAAGGTTGATGATGATTATAGATATAACTGATTAAGGATGTTTACTATCTTAATATTATTATTTTGTCATTGATGTCAAGAAATTGATTTTCTGATTCAGTATGATGTTTCCATATCTTAAGAAGAATGATTTGATAAGTATAAAGAAATCAATAAAAGACACAGAAAGAATGTGATGAATAAGGGGAGAAATAAGTTATTCAATGGGCAACTATTACCGAGTTAGACAATGATGAGATCATGATGTTTAGATTGTTTTGATATCCTACATATGTTTTTGTTTGTAAGGTTAATACTATACTATGTTACCGAGCAAAGAACCTAGTTGGTAAACCCTAAGGAACCTATTCAGTAAACCCTAAGGTTATCGCTATCGGTTAATGAAGGTGGAATGTCTACCGAGTGAAGTTTAGTATTCACCAAGTTGCAACCGAGTAATAATAGAATGCATTGAATGAATAAAAGCACTATTTAATGAAGGAAGCTGATGAGATGGAACTGATTAAATTATTGGTATGTTGTGCATCAAGTTTCTTAAAGAATCTATGGCAAAGGAAAATCGGCAAGAAGATCTATAGCTCATATTGAACTGCAATACCGTAGCACAAGTTCCAAGAAATGTATGCAAGTTCCAAGCTGGGGTAAAAGATTTTTAGATCGAAGGATACATTGAACCTAGTCAAGTTTGAAGATCTGATGCCTATGATTGATCATGGGAAATGTGATCAAGGAGATTAAGTGGTTGGCAAATTGTTTATAAATAAGGAACTATTGATAAACAATGTATGCAGGAAAGTATAAGCACAGGGATGCTACACAGTATTTACCGAGCACAAAAGCTTGAAGACCTGTTTGTGAAACAGAGTATAGAGCCCAGCAGAAGGACAAGATAAGTCCTATGACTAGATTGTATCGAGCAAATAAGAATCTGCTTTAGCATTTTAGATGTGAAGTTGCAGATAGATTTTTATTACTGTTATTTTGTAAAGTGAAAAAAAATCTCTTTACCGAGTGGACTTAACAGTCTTATTTGTAAATCCTCTAGCATGGTGACATTCTAATTAAGTGTTTAAAATCCTTTGACAAGGTCACTTCTAACAAGGTGAAGATCCTAACAGATCTAAGGGAAATCCCTTAACCGGGTCACATCTAGCAATGTGTTTGTAATCTTTAATAGGATTTTCTTTTAACCAAGCATACTCTAGATGAGTATATTTCTTAGTGGGTCCAAAATCCCACATTGGGTTTTCCCTATTTGGGTTTCCACGTTAAATCTGGTGTTATATGTTTTATGATCTTATCTATTTATGAGTTTGCATGCTTTACAATTTTCCTGATAAGGTTACTGTTGTAGGAGCACCCTTCCAGACTCTTTCTCTTTCTTTTTCTGGTTGGTGATATGCTTCTTATGAAGCCATTATACATGAATAAGAGCTATGAGCTCATGTGTGCTAGACTAGATCCTAGTTA
The DNA here is from genome assembly GCF_030272615.1 of Cryptomeria japonica. Lineage (NCBI taxonomy): Eukaryota > Viridiplantae > Streptophyta > Pinopsida > Cupressales > Cupressaceae > Cryptomeria > Cryptomeria japonica. The sequence continues at coordinate 715,671,502 of NC_081405.1, read as the reverse complement.
GGGTCCTAATGGAGATCTTAGGGGTCATGAGTCAAGATTATGATTTTCTTTAAAATGGAGGGTATGTGTGTCCTGGAAGTGTTTAGGGGTCCTTTCTAACATGGTGGTGTCCTTAGGTTGGCCCATTGTGGGTCTAGGAGTCATAAAAAGGAACATTGGGAAAGTTGCTCAAAAGTTGCATGACAACTTTTAAAAGTTGTCAAGCAACTTTTCCACCATAATGTCAAATTCTTTAGGTTAGCGTGGAAGATCCTATTTTGGGCACATAGACTAAGGTATAGGTAGTATAAGTACCTACAAACCCTGAATGAAAGGGTTGGATGTTAGACATTATATGGCCCTAGCAAAAACATCAGACTGAGATTGTAAAATTGTTACCAGTCAGTTTGTATGAAGGAAGCAAGCAAGTTAATGGATTCAGATACATCCAAAACTGTGTGGTTTGTCATTAATCATGTAAATACTTTCATTTTAGGCAATTAGTTTAGGTTTTTTCTTGTAGATTGAATAAGTTTGTAAATAGTTTGAAAATTGTCTTCTTACTATCCAGTTTTGGAAAGGATTGTGTAAATGAAGTCTTAACTCCATTCCCTTTTGTGGAACCACCATGAAAACATGGGGAATGGATGTGAAGACCCTGTACATTAGTCCCAAACAAGAAGGGCCCTTCAAAATGTAGGAAGGCCAAGAAAAGACCTACTCCTAGGCGAGACTGGGCAGTGCCCGGTTAGGAGAGGTCAGATTGCAAAGGTCTTGGAGAGCAAGGTTGAATAGTGGAGAGAGCTTCCTTTTGAGGAAGTGCAGAGGAGGTTCAAGAATTATAGTTTCAAAGCATAGGCATAGAAGGTTTCAAAGACCTCTATGAAGGAGATGAAGACTTTTCAACAGCTTACAATGTTTGCAAAGAGTTTGAGAACCATTTCCATGGTGAGTATGCAGATTACACTCTCCAAAATGGTCTCTTGTTTAGGGGTAACCAGTTGTGTGTACCTAGAGGGTCCATGAGGGAAAACCTCATCCAAGAGAAACATAATGGTAGTTTGACTGGACACTTTGTGATTAATAAGACCCTAGATTTAGTATAGAGGTACTACCATTGGCCAAAATTGCCAAGGTATGTGAAAAGATATGTAGAACAGTGTGGTGTATGCCAAAGAGCCAAAGGTGGATCAAGTAATGCCGGTTTATATCAACCATTACCGGTTCCTAACAGACCTTGGGAATGTATAAGCATGGACTTTGTAGTAGGACTTCCCAAGACAAAAACAGGTATGGACAACATCTATGTGGTAGTAGATAGATTTTCCAAAATGAATCATTTTATCCCATGTAAGACCACACATGATGCAAGCTATGTTGCACATCTCTTCTTCAAAGAGATTGTTAGGATTCATGGACTCCCTTTAAGCATTGTTTCAGATAGGGGCAGCAAGTTCATGGGTCATTTTTGGCAAACATTGTGGAGGAGACTAGGAACCAACTTGTCATTTAGCTCAGCTTACCATCCACAAACAGATGCTCAAACTAAAGTCATCAATAGGGTGTTAGGTAACTTGTTGAGGTGTTTAACTAAGAAGTATGGCCAAACAAGGGACCTAATCATTTCTCAAGTAGAGTATGCATATAATGACAGTGTGAATAGAACCCCTGGTAGAAGTCCTTTTGAGGTGGTATATGGCAGACATCCAAGAGGAGTATGTGAGTTGAGAGACCTTGGTATTTTCAAAATGAAGAGTGGGCAAGAAGAAGACTTCACTCAAACCATCAAGGAAGTTCAAGAGTAGGTTAAGAAGGCCATACTTGAATCCACTCAAAAACTAAAAGCCAAAGTGGATGAGAAGGGGAGAGAAGTTCAATTTAAGGTGGGTGACTATGTGATGGTCCATTTGAGTAAAGTTAGGATGCAAGGTGGTAAGCTTACCAAACTATAGATGAGAAGGGTGGGACCTTGTAGAAGCCTGTCACAATATGGTAAGAATGCCTACAAAGTTGACCTGCCTTCAGATTTAGCTATATCACCAGTCTTTAATGTAGCTGACTTGATCATGTACAAGGGTGAGATAACAGGGGAGATTGACAACCAAGCCAAGGTACTACAAGAAATTGATGTGAATGTCTTACCACAACTGAAGAAGCCTAAAGCAGAGGAGATCTTGGAATCAAGGGTGAAGAAGTCAATTAGACATCAGGTCTACATGGAGCACTTAGTGAAATGGGCAAATCAACTAGTATCTGAAGCTACATGGGTGGAGGAGAGCAAGTTCAAGGCACTTGGAATAGACCCGACTCTCATCTCTTCTTCTTTTTCTTAATTGTGTGCAGAGGGGGAGTATGGTGTAGGAGCACCCTTCTAGACTCTTTCTCTTTTTTTTCCTTATTGGTGATATGCTTCTTATGAAGCCATTGTACATGAATAAGAGCTATGAGCTCGTGTGTGCTAGACTAGATCCTAGTTAGGGTCCTAGTGGAGATCTTAGGGGTCATGAGTCAAGATTATGATTTTATTGAAAATGTAGGGTATGTGTGTCCTGGAAGTGTTTAGGGGTCCTTTATAACATGGTGGTGTCCTTAGGTTGTCCCATTGTGGGTCTAGGAGTCATAAAAAGCAACATTGAGAAAGTTGCTCAAAAGTTACAAAAGTTGCATGACAACTTTTAAAAGTTGTCAAGCAACTTTTCCACCATAGTGTCAAATTATTTAGGTTAGTGTGCAAGACCCTATTTTGGGCACATAGACTGAGGTATAGGTAGTATAAGTACCTAAAAACCCTAAATGAAAGGGTTGGATGTTAGACATTGTAGGTCCCTAGCAAAAACATCAGACTGAGACTGTAAAATTGTTACCAGTCGGTTTGTATGAAGGAAGCAAGCAAGTTAATGGATTGAGATACGCCCAAAATTGTGTGTTTTGTCATTCATGGTGTAAATACTTTCATTTCAAGCAATTATTTTAGGTTTTTACTTGTAGATTGAATAATTTTGTAAATAGTTTGAAAACTATCTTCTTACTATCCAGTTTTGGATAGGATTGTGTTAATGAAGTCTTAACTCCATTCCCCATTGTGGAACCACCATGAAACCATGGGGAATGGATGTGAAGAGCTTGTACATTAGTCCCAAACAAGAAAGACCCTGCAAAATGCAGGAAGGCCAAGAAAAGACCTACTCCTAGGCGAGACTGGACAGTGCCCGGTTAGGAGAGGTCAGATTGCAGAGGTCTTGGAGAGCAAGGTTGAATAGTGGAGAGAGCATCCTTTGGAGGAAGTGAAGAGGAGTGTTTGAAGTAGAATTGGTGTGAAGGAGGAGCCTCCACCAATCCAAACAAGGTGGCTAACACAAAAACTTTCATTGTGACCCAGGCAGACTACAAAACCCTCACAAAACCCATGAAAAACCCCAAAATTCACCCTAGGCACTGTACGACCACTTGGAGGCCCAAAACCTAGAAAATCCTTGAGCCCTTTCCAATTGAATGGCAGTCCATTTTGGGAGTTAGGGTTGTTTGTGCATCATTTGTGAGAGGAAGCCCCTAGAAGACTAGTTAGGAGGCCTAATTGGTCCTTATCCTTGTAGCCCTGTTTTGTAAGCAAAAACACAAAACAGTGAAATTGGTAGAAAGGATGAAGATAGAAACTTCTTGGGGGAACATGGAGGGATGTAAAACATGGTGTTAGACCTGATTTAACCTTGTGTGGAACAAGCCTTAGCCCTTATTAGCCATAGTAAGGGGTTTTGAGTCTCATGTGTCGGTGAGACCTTAGCAGCAGCATAGCAACTCATTGGTGGGTGGATTGGGCAAGGTCAAGGGATTCCTCAAGAAAAGGGAGTCCTAGAGACCCTAGGGTGTGAGAGGAACACCAAGTGATATAGAAAAGGATCCAAGAGCATAGACTAGGCTAGTCTATCCCAAACTCCATCCCATCAGTTACCAAGGTTGAATCTATTATTTTTATGGAAGATTAAGTTTGTATGATTCACCCCCCCCTCTCATCTTGTTAGCTTGGCATTTGTACTAAACATTTAGTATCAAAAATATCAATTGGTATCAGAGCTTTGGACTCCGGAAGAAAAAGTTTAAAGGTACTTGAGGCAAAGATCCAAAGATGTATAAGAGGGATGTACTGAAGCTGAACAAGTCAAGTTTCTCTACATGGTAGAAAAGGATGAAGCTGCACCTATGAGGAGTTGGAGAATATGTTGTATATTATCTAGAGAATGATTTCATTACACCAAGAACCTATCCATTGACAATGGAAGAGATAAAGGTAAAGAAAGAACATATCCAAGCAATTATTGAAATTACATCTGCATTGACTGACTCAGAGTTTAATGATCTAGAAGGCTGCAATGATGCAAAGGAAATGTGATATAAGCTCATATCTGTGTATGGTGGTGATGAACATGTTCAAAGAGCAAAAGTGGATATTCTAAGAGTGCAACTTGAATCTATGACAATGAATGAAGGTGAGAACATAACCCAGTATAGTACAAGGTTAAAAGAGATTGTCAATCAAATCAAAGGAGTAGGTGGAACTATTGAAGAAAAGGATATAACAAGTAAGTTGTTAAGAACCCTTCTACCAGCTTATGCAATCTGAGTCTCTGCAATCAATGAATTGAGGTCTATACCTAATATACTAGTTTCTTTAGATGCTACTATTCGTAAGCTACATGCATTTGAGTTAAGTAATTTTGATAACAGTGGGTCATTGGTAAATAAAGTAGAATTTACTTTCAGTTCTTTTCATCTTGATGAATCTGATGATTACAATGATAGAATGAGTAAGTACACTTAAGGGGATCACAGTGGAGCAAGTGAGAGATTTCATAAGAACATGGAAAAAGTACACAAGTTGTATAAGGAAATCAGGAAACAAGAACAGTTTAAAGCACTATTAGCTAGAAGGTTACCAAGAGGCAAAGGTAAGTATAAAGGAAAACTACCTTTGAAATGTTTCAAATGTGATAGGATATGACATATGGCCTCAAACTATCCTTATAGAGAATCTAGTGAAAAGAGAGATTACCAAGATGACAGACAGAAAGATAATCATTATAGAGGACACCGAGATTTCAGAAGAAGAGAAAAGAAGACATGCCTAATAGCTGATGAGGAATCTAATGATGATAAATTAGATGAAACTGATATAGAGGAAGTTGTTTATGTGGCTATAAAAGATGGATCAGATGAAGAAAGATGTGAAGAAAAAGCCCTACTATCTCAAATAAGTAAAAATAATTCTTGGATCATAGATAGTGGATGCTCACATCACATGATAGGTGATAAACACAAGTTTGTTATATTAGAAGATTATGATGGAGGCTATGTAAGATTTGGTAATGATGCACCATGTCCAGTAAGAGGTAAAGGATCTATAACACTTCTTGACAATGCAAAATGCAATGATGTTTATTGGGTTGAAGGTTTGAAATACAATTTGTTGAGTGTAGCACAGCTAAACAACACAGGTTAGCAAACAGAATTTCAGAAAGGAATTGTCAAAGTTCATGACAAGAATGGAAAGTTAGCTGCTACTGGGACACAAACAAAAGGTAACACATTTCACCTTGACTCAACTCAGAATAAGTGTCTATATGCAAAGATAGATAATACCTAGTTATGGCATAAAAGGTTTTGTCATGTAAATTTTGATAATCTGATCAAAATAAGTAAGAAGCTCCGACTAAGAGGTCTACTGAGTCTTGAGAAACCTGAGAATGCTATGTGCTGAGGATGCTAGATAGGTAAGATGACAAGATCAAGCTTTACGATTAAGTCCTACACTTCTAAGGGAATTTTAGATCTTGTGCACACTGATCTTTGTGGTCCTATGAAAGTTCAGAGTTATTATGGTGATAAATATTTCATATTATTTGTGGATGATTACTCAAGGATGATGTTAGTAATGTTTTTAAAAGAAAAATCAGAAGCTTCTCAAATGTTTAAATGGTACAAGGCAAGAGTTGAAAATGAAACAGGAAGACAACTGAAATGTCTTAGATCTGATAGAGGAGGAGAGTTAACCTTTGATGAGTTCAACTTATTCTGCAATGATCATGGTATAAAAAGACAAGTCTCTGCACTAAGAACTCCATAACAAAATGGAATTGCTGAGAGAAGAAATAGATCTATTGTGGATTGTGCCAGAACCCTGATGATTGAAAAGAAAGTGTCACAAACATTTTGGAGAGAAGCAATAAGCACAATAGTTTACACTCTGAACTGAGTACAACTAAAGAAAGGAACTTTGAAGACACCAGATGAAATTTGGTAGGATAAGAAACCTAATGTAAGTTATTTTAAAATCTTTGGAAGTAGATGCTATGTTCACAAAGATGATAGAAATGGCAAGTTTGATCAGAAAAGTGAAGAAGGAACATTTCTAGGTTATTCTTCTAGAAGCAAAGCATTTAAATGTCTGATCAAATCATCTAACAAAATATTAGAAAGTGCAAATGTGAAAATTGTTGAATTTACAGAAAGAAATGATGAAGGAAATTCCAAGGAACCAGAAGATTATGATGAATTTGTCTATGTTCAACTGACAAGTCTTACCGAGAAGACTGTTGAAGGAAATTAAGAGAATATCTAGTTACCTAGTGATGAAGAAGATCATACAGAGCCTACCGAGCCTATATTAGCCAAGTATGTCAAAAGAAATCATGCATCAAGTCAGATTATAGGAGATAAGAATGATCCAGTGATGACAAGGAACAAACTAAGACAGAACACATGTCTAATATCTGAATTTGAACCGAGGATAGTGAAAGAGGCATTTAACAGTGAAGATTGGATAAATGCTCTAACAAAAGAGATTGATCAAATCAAGAAGAATGACAAATGGACACTAGTCCCAAGACCGAAGGACAAAAATGTAATCAGTACAAAGTGGATTTTTAGAAATAGGCTGAATGAAAAAGGCGAGGTCATTAGAAATAAAGAAAGACTAGTTTGCAAAGGTTATGCTCAAGAAGAAGGAATTGATTATGGTGAAACTTTTACACCTGTGGCAAGACTTGAAGGAGTAAGAACATTGTTGGCATATGCTGCTTACAAGAATTTCAAGGTATATCAAATGGATGTCAAATCTGCATTTCTGAATGGTATATTAGAAGAAGAAGTTTTCATTGAACAACCTGAAGGATTTGTTGAAGGAAAGAATAATGATCAGGTATGTAAATTGAACAAAGCATTATATGGTCTGAAACAAGCACCTAGAGCATGGTATGAGAGATTGCACTCTTATTTGATCAAGATTGGTTTTATAAGGACAAGTGAAAATAGCAATATGTACATGAAGAATGATGAAGACAATGGAATACTAATCTCAGCCATATTTGTTGATGACATTATATTTTGTGGGAATGATTCTCTATGCAAAATCTTTGGAAATGAAATGAGCAAAGAATTTTAGATGTCACTAATCTGTGAGATAAAGTATTTTATAGGTTTACAGATACTGCAAAAGAAAAATGAGATTATCATTACCCAATCCAAGTACATAAAGGAAATCTTTAAGAAATTTGGAATGGAGAATTCAAAACCAATAAGTACTCCTATGACTACCAACTATAAATTATCAAAGAATGATGAATCTACATCTGTTGATGAGACACTTTATCGATCTATGATTGGAAAGCTGCAATATGTTATTCACAGCAGACTAGATATAGCACATGCAATAGGTATAGTTGCAAGATTTTCTACAGATCCCAAGGAAACACACATCACAACAATTAAGAGAATTTTTTAGATACTTGAAAGGCACTGAAGATTATGGCTTAGTATATCAAAAAAGATATGATTTTGATTTAAAAGTTTATACTGATGCTGATTGGGCAGCAACATTGGTGATAGGAAAAGGACAAGTGGAGGAGCTTTCTTTTTAGGAGAAAGACTAGTAAGTTGGCTTAGCAAGAAACAAGGATGTGTTTCACTGTCAACAACAGAAGCTAAATATGTTGCAGCAGCATTGAATTGTACCAATATAGCATGGATCAAACAACTGTTGGAAGGTATAAATGACAAAGTTACTGAGCTAGTAACTATATTCTATGACAATACTAGTGCCATAAATATTTCAAAGAATCCTATTATGCACTCTAAGACAAAGCACATCTCTATCCAATATCATTATCTTAGAGAAGAAGTTCAAGAGAAGAAAGTGGTGTTGGAGTATATTAGCACAAAGGAACAAATAGCAGATATCTTCACCAAGCCACTGCCAAGGGACACTTTTGAGTATCTCAGAAGTCAGTTAGGGGTCCTACCCCTATCTTCCATTCACTGATTGAGCTCGATGAAAGCATCAATTCGATGACTCTACAAAATATCTTTTAGGAGTTGATGCTTATTTACACACTTTAGGAGGTTTTCTAAAGGTGTGCAGGAAATAATAACAGGGAACAGGAATTGAAGACAAAATGCTCTGACCGAGACTGATTTGACACATAACAGCAAGGAATTCACTTCTCAGTGAAAGAAATCATATTTTAGTTCTTTACTTTTTGGCATTGTTGTCAAAGGGGGAGAAGACTGAAGAAAGGAGAAGAAGACTAATGTATGGGGGAGAAGACTGATGACAGGAGGAGAGCATTTTAGCAATCTGAGCAATCAATCACAACAATCCGAATCCGAACCAATAGGTCAAATCAATTGGTTTTGACATCAATGCCAAAGGGGGAGATTGTTGGTATTATATCAGACAAAGGGAGATTGTTGGCATTTCAATAAGGATATTGAGAAGGTTGATGATGATTATGGATATAACTGATTAAGGATTTTTACTGTCTTAATATTATTATTTTGTCATTGATGTCAAGAAATTGATTTTCTAATTCAATATGATGTTGCCATATATTAAGAAGAATGATTTGATAAGTATAAAGAAGTTGGTAAAAGACACAAAAAGAATGTGATGAATAAGGGGAGAAATAAGTTATTCAATGGGCAACTATTACCAAGTTAGACAATGATGAGATCATGATGTTTAGATTGTTTTGATATCCTGCATATGTTGTTGTTTGTAAGGTTAATACTATACTATGTTACCGAGCAAAGAACCTAGTTGGTAAACCCTAAGGTTATCGCAATCGGTTAATGAAGGCGGAATGTCTACCGAGTGAAATTTAGTATTCACTGAGTTGCAACTGAGTAATAATAGAATGCATTGAATGAATAAAAGCATTATTTAATGAAAAAAGTTGATGAGCTGGAACTGATTAAATGATTGGTATGTCGTGCATCAAGTTTGTTAAAGAATCTATGGCAAAGGAAAATTGGCAAGAAGATCTACAGCTCAGATTGAACTGCAATACCCTAGTACAAGTTCCAAGAAATGTATGCAAGTTCCAAGGTGGGGTAAAAATTTTTCAGATCGAAGGATACATTGAACGTAGTCAAGTTTCAAAATCTGATGGCTATGATTGATCATGGGAAATGTGATCAAGGAGATTAAGTGGTTCACAAATTATTTATAAATAAGGAACTGTTGATAAACAATGTATGCGGGCAAGTGTAAGCAAAGGGATGCTACACAGTATTTACCGAGCACAGAAGCTTGAAGACCTGTTTGTGAAATAGAGTATAGAGCCCAACAAAAGGACAAGATAAGTCCTATGACTAGATTGTATTGAGCAAATAAGAATCTGCTTTAGCATTTTAGATGTGAAGTTGTAGATAGATTTTTATTACTATTATTTTGTAAAGTGACAGAAAATCTCTTAACCAAGTGGACTTAATAGTCTTATTTGTAAATCCTCTAGCAAGGTGACATTCTGATTGAGTGTTTGAAATCCTTTGACAAGGTCACTTCTAACAAGGTGAAGATCCTAACAGATCTGAAGGAAAATCCCTTAATTCGGTCACATCTAACAATGTGTTTGTAATATTTAATAGGATTTTCTTTTAACCGAGCATACTCTAGAAGAGTATATTTCTTAGTGGGTCCGAAATCCCACATTTGTTTTTACCTATTTGGGTTTGGACATTAAATCTAGTGTTATATGTTTAAGAGTTTGCATGCTTTATAGTTTTTCTGATAAGGTTACTGAGGTTGAATCTGTTGTATTTATGGAAGATTAAGTTTGTATTATTCACCCCCGCCCCCCCTCTCATCTTGTTAGCTTGGCATTTGTACTAAACATTTAGTATCAGAACTATCAAGAATATTACAACCTAAAGAGGAATTAAGAGTTGATGATGAGGATTCTCCAACTATTTCATTTTCTTTTCATTCTTACAACTATCTAGGCTTGAGTGAGCAAAAAATCCAAGGAGCAATGATTCAGCCTCATGAAGATTTAACATATGATCAAGACAACATTGGAAGTCTTGTGAGCTTGAATGATAAAGATTTGTTGAAATCTTTTTCCTCTCCAGAAATAGAAAGTTTCAGTTTCAAAATTATTAAAAATCAACTTGTCCTAGCAAGTTTTAAAGATGAAAGTTTTTAGATTAACGCACAATTAGAATATGTAGCCTTCAATTTTATAGAATTAGGTGGTAAGAATAATTGTTTGCAAGATTTTAATGAATCTATTCTGGAGTCATTTCACTTTTGAAGATACAATGATATTATTTGAAAGTTTATTTAGTGAGGCTTTTGTTAGAAATAAAACAAAATCTTTCTCTGTTGAAATTTTTTCTAAATATATGAAAGAAAAAAAGCTTTTGAAATGAATCTAGAGCAAGAAAACTACCAAGATGTTAAAGCATTGCAGTTTCCAGAATTTTCAGAGGTTTTGAAAGACATTTCTTTCTATGAAGAGGAAATCATATGTCAATTTTTGCCATCTATTAAAGGAGAAGACTCTTCTATAGTAAGCTCAGGTATTGATGCACTTCATGCTTTGGTTGTGGATAGGGAGTTTTCAGATTTGATTGCAGTAAAGAAAGATGAAGTTTTTTTAGCTAGTGTAGATCCTATGCTTGATGAAGTCTTTCTTTATTCCAAGCTCAGTATAAATGTTGAAATTCCTTTTAAGAGTTGTGATTTCAATAGTAGAAATTCTAAAGATGGTGCAACCATTCCTACAAAAAAATTTGACTGTTTTTATTTGAAATAAAAAATAGAAAAATGCTTGAATAGTACCATGCAGGTAGTTCAAGAAAATTCTGAAATTTATGATGAAAGGTGGATTTTTGAAGATAAGAATATATACAGGTTTTTCTTGCACATCATTAATCTTAGAGTTAGCAGTGAAGCAGTTCCCAGAGGGTCATTATTCTTAGCTACATTTCATGGTCACAATCCATTGTTGAGGAAAGGATCATATTTTTCCTAGCCAGTTAACAATTTGGCATGAGCAACCTAGAGTTTCCCTGTGGTAAAGGGATTTCCCACCCATGTACATACTTGCAAATAAATTTTTAGTTTGCCGTAAGCTTTAGTGATTTTGGCATGTTAGTTTTCAGTTCTTGCCATGTTCCCCTCTCAGCAAAAAGCTCCCCATGCTCTTTTTCTTCTTCACTCTATTGCCCAATGGATGATAGGCACTAATCTCTCCCGAAGACAAATTCTAGATTCTCCTAGTCCTTTATAGTCCTCGTCACCCATCATAGCCAATGTTACCCCTATATTTTTGTTCATCCCTAAAGCCTTGTAATCAGCTAAAAACTAGTTATTGATAATGTTTTAATGTTGAAAGTGTTGGTCACCTTTATTCAAACTTTTAAGGACACTCTTGGACATCCCCTAGCTACCAGTCACAAAGAAATCATTATTTTTTAAATTCTATGAAAAATGACACAAAATCCTTTTGCAGAGATAATTTTCACCTCCTTTTCTCCAAAATGACCAATTTGTATGGCCAAACTCCATGTCGGCTGGGAGATTTTAATGATTTCATTTTTGTGTTACTCATATGCCCAAACAATAAAATCCCAATTCTTATGTGTCCTATGGAAAAATGATTTTTGTGTTATGCTCTATTTGGATCATTTATTCCACAGTTAAAATTTAGCAAGAAATGGAGCCCTCTGGGAAAACTTTTATGGAAGTTTTTCTATGGAAATCCAAAAAAACAATTGTGATTGAAGTTGAACTATTGAACCTTCTTTGGTTCAAGGTTCAAGTTTCAAAGGTTCAACACAGAGCCAAATATGAAGACAAGGTGATAAATGAAGCATATTGTGGGCAAAGTCTATAATCTTGAACCATTTGATTAAATCTTGCAGGTTCAAGGTTCAAGGTTCAAGCTCCGCAGGTTCAAGGTTCAAGGTTTGCAGGTTCAACGTGCAAGAAAATTAAAAGGAAAAACAATCAATGAAGCATACTATGGGTGCATTTTATGTTTTTGAACCTTCTGATTGAACCGTGCATGTTCAAGGTTCAAGGTTAAAGGTTAAAAGTTTGAAGGTTCAGAGTGTGGATGTTTTTAAAATGATCATCGAGCTAAGAGTAAAAGTGTTTGGATGACTTTTGAGATAGCCACACTAACACATACAAAGTCCAACCTACATATTACAAAGGAAGATTCAGCTTCTGGAAAGATGAATTTAATTATTAATTCATATATTGATAACAAAGGATAGCAGTTTGTCACATTTTCAAAGAATTGTTTCAGCAACATGGCATTACAAAAAATCTAAAGAGTTACAATCCTCCTCTATTATAAAGAGAGCTTTGTCATAAAATAGAGTTCATTCCTTCAAATGAAAGCTCAAAGTCATGATCCATGTGCAAGTTTTGGCATGTATATTGTTTATAGTTTTCAATGCAACCTATAATAAAGAATTTTCTTACACAGAACAATCAGTCTTGGTGCAGGGGGCATAACTATTAATTAAAATATTGGATTGTGTTGAATGATTGATATGTTTTAGAAAACCTAATTTTATAAATCCTCACTAGAGCAATTCAAAAATTATTATCGTGTCCAAAAGTTATTAATCTCTCAGTACAGGTCTATAAACAATTTTGAGATAAAAGATTTGAAGTAGAAAAAAAAAGATAAAAGAAAAGATTAATTAAAAATCTTTTCAAGAATCGATTATTGATAACTGAAAGTCTCAAAGGCTATATATATGTAATGAAACAAAAGAGAAAGGGTTCTTCTTTTTTCTAATCTTTTGGCTATAAAAAAGGGGACAAAATTGTTTTCTACACTGCATAGTTTTCTTCTTCAAAAGTGTTGAGTTCGTGAGCGCACATTTTGGCATTGATGTAATGAAGAAGATTTTGTTGATCTGTGGATTTGTTAATATTTTTTTATTATTGCAATGAGCTTTGTTTCTCTTGTGATTAACTTTCATTGCCTTTTCTGTTACATTAAATTATGTATGCATTTAATTCTGAAACTTTGATTTTTGAAATAATTTGTATGTGAAAAGAAATGTGATGTTAGCTCTTTGTCTGGTTTTTCTTATCCCCCTTATCCTTTAAGGCATGAAAGAGACTTGATCAGATTCTAGAGCATTTTGATCCATTAGAAAGGGTATTTTCTTGGATGTGGGTAATTAAACTATGTTTTACTTATCTTCATTCACTTCATTATAAATTTGTTATTCACATTTGTGTAATGGCTATTAGCAGATGTTAGTTGTCTTTATTACTTTCTGGTTAAAAGCATATTCAAAAAATATACATTTTTATCAAACGAAGGGAGTTGTACCTTCAAATTAAAATTCAGAGAGCACTTGCACTCCCCATTGCAAGTGACTTAACTGTTAGTTCTTGTTTTTTGTCTTTCAATTTGGGCATTTAGGAGTCATTTTTGAAAGGTATTTAAGAAGGACAAATCTGTTAACCAACACATATAAATATCCTCCTCCAAATCTCCATGAAGGAATCGAGTTTTCACATCCATTTTCTCAACCTCTAAATCATATGTAGTAGCAATAGCAAGAAAAAATCTAATGGATGTCATTTTTACAATAGGAGAAAATATATCGCCATAACAAAAACCCTTGACCTAAGAGTAGCCTTTCACAACCAGTCTTGCTTTATACATTTCAATACCTCCATCTGAACCAATCTTTTTCTTGAACACCCATTTGCAACCAACAAGTTTTCATCTTTTAGGAAATGGTACAATATCTCATATATCATTCTTTTTCAAGGTTGTCATTTCTTCATCCATAGCAATTTTCTAGGATTCTGCATTATTCATACCTAATGCCTCTTCTACAATTCTAGGTTCATTCACACTAGTATTCAAAGAAAAAATACATATTGTTGAGATTGAAGACCTAGCTCCTAAATTTTTGTTTAGACCTAGGAAATTAAAATTGGTGTCTCTAGTGGGTTGGTGCTCGCTATATTTCAAGGGGATTGATATCTCTAGTAGGGTGGTTCCTACAAAATTATTAATGTAAATGTTGTTTTATGTATGAGGTTAAATTTGGGTAGTTGTTCCAAGCAGTTGTTCTCACCATGGTTTTTGCCATTTTTCACGTATATCTAGTGTTACTTGTGTGTGTATGCGTGTTAGTGTGTTCATTTACATGTTCTATGTATTGCATCATGGATTTACATTAGATAGGTAGATCTAGTGTTTTAATGAAGAAGTTATTTAGAGTAATTAATTCCAAGGAATTAGTGAAATTTGCATATAATTATTCATCCCCCCTCTCTCAATGTATTGTGTGCACTTCATAGAGGACATCCCTAGTGAATGGAATGAAAATCCAAAATAATGAATGATGAAACAAATAGAGGCATCCATAAAAAAGATTTTAATAAAGTAAAAAACATTGTGGCCAAATTCAAGGGGCATGCACATAGCAGGGACAAGAGGTCATTCAATTCAACAATAATCCTTAATAAAATAAAATTTTATTGAATTGGGTTATTGCTATGAACTCTCTTCTGACTCCATGCCTTCTTAGGTGGGAATAATGTTACCAAGGATATTACGACTTTTAATGAAACCAATTTTCTTTGGTTAAATAATGTTGGTGTAATTAATTATTCATGTTGAATATTATTACACCTTACTTAAGTTTACTTAGGAAATGCATTTGATAGTACTTTGGGTATGAGAAACTTGGGTATTTGTGCCCCACCTTTTGTGGTCTTGTTGTTACTTTATCATATCCACTTATTGTGGAGTGACAATTCCACCTTCAGTAGGTGATCCACCTCAAGTGGAATATTATATTGTTTCTCCTACCTACCACACCTATTTCTTACCTACCCTTGTTTCTTATTGAGCCACATGTCATGTTTGTGTGCTCACATATCCATATAGCCTTGCCTATATATATGTTCATATTCATTGTATGTAACAACTATTGATCTATTGATCATTTATCGATTGATGAGAATACAATTTATTCTTTTCCTATATTTTGTCTCTCTATTTTGTACTTTTCATTGAGCTCTTGATCTTGACAAATCTCACATGGTATTAGAGCCATTAGAGCATCATTGATTTGTCTTTGAGAGGCATTGTTTAAGGGTGTCAAGAGGTAGATATAAGGAGCAACATCTTTTGGAGGCATCCTACACCAAATCCGACCTCACCATCACATCTGAGTGGTCGTTTCGATGAATTTTGACTATAAATTCGCCTATATTTGGTGAAAGTCAAATTTGGGGCTTGGAAATTTATTTTAGCCAATTTGGCATAGACGTTACGGATTCTTTTTCAAAGAAAAAAACCAAATTAAAAAAAAATTCTACAAATTTTTTTAATTTCCATTTTTTTAATATTCATAGTTTTTAATATTAAATTGTAAAATTTTCATTTGAAAAAAAATTTCAAAAATTATATATTTGTATTGTGTGGGGGGTTAATTTACCTTGCCCCCACTGTATGACCCCTACGCATTTGGCAGGGTCTACAGATTTTGTCGATGATTTTTTCTCACCATTGCACCACTGTCGGTGTCTCCCGACATCCTCCCGCAACCTGTACCTGCCTCAGTGCTCCGAGCTAGTGTGCCTTTAGTGTACTTCCAGGCACCCATGCCACCCTCTCCATGGTTCGTCCCAACCATAGTCTTCTAGCTTCCATTCCACGACAACCATTCTTCCCCGACAACATCTTTGCTTATGCTACCAACACCTTTTGTCAGGCCCCACTACCACATGGCTTCTATGTAGTCGCCATGTAGTCACCTCCTGAGGACCTCATGAGCACCAACTTGGCATGCCACATAGTCTATGGTCAGTACAATCATCTGCCCCATCAGTGACCACATGGACTGCCATGCAATCTGACAACTTAACAATCCGTACAACCACTTGCATTGCCACATCATCCTGACTATACAATCCAGTCACCGTACCGTAGCCTAATCACCTATGCACAGTCATCATCCACGTAAGTGCCATGTTAGCACCAAGTCAGCGACATATCAGATTTTTCGTAACCATATTTT
Organism: Cryptomeria japonica; assembly: GCF_030272615.1. Lineage (NCBI taxonomy): Eukaryota > Viridiplantae > Streptophyta > Pinopsida > Cupressales > Cupressaceae > Cryptomeria > Cryptomeria japonica. The sequence goes on along the minus strand of NC_081405.1, from coordinate 715,655,176 downwards.
GACACGTAAGTAGTCCGTACTGTATGGATGCCACATAGGCTTGGAGGCGAAGTTTTGGTGATAACCATATGGCCATCAAATTTAACATAGTAGTTCACTACCATCATCAGTTTTTAAAAATTTGGAAGCCCCCTCCCGTTGATCTTTTTGATTTTGCAGTTTAGCTTCAAATGGCCATAACATGCTCATTTTTGCTCCTTTTTTGGTGCAATTGTTTTTTGAAATGGGCTAATTTTTTTTGTACTTTCACATGGTGGTAGTATTTTCTGATTTTGATGAACATATATTTCAAAAATTGTAGTTTTTGGTGACTGTACCTATCCAATCCCCGTTTCTACAACTTTCACGACTCCATTTGGGATCATACGAAATCCTTTTCCGATGCCATTTTTTTTAAAGTGCATAATTTTTCATCTAATTTTATAATCTCCTATAAGTTTGTAGTGATTTTGAGTAGAAATTGTACTTTGATCATATGGTCTTTTTTGTGTAATTTGGTACTTGTATTGCATAGATCTATCATTTTGGTCTTTTGTATTGTAGTTATTAGCCTATTGGGGCAGTTGTAAGACAAAATCAGAAGTCCACCTTGCCATTCTTTGCAAGTGGCCTATTGTACGCCCACTACATATAAAGTGCCAAAATTATCATTTTGAGGGGGGGGGGGGGGTACTTTGATTGATTGAATTTTGGGAGGATGTCTCTTGTGATTTTGTGCTCTTGTGTTCCTTCCTTTTGCTGCTATGGGTTCTCCTAAGTTTCCTCTCTTAACTCCTCATAATTATGCTACCTAGAAAATTGATGCATGGAGTAAACTTATGGAAAAAGGACTAACTCATTACATTGACTAAACTATTGTTGCTCCCGTTGATTGAAAGGTTGTTCTTGTTTCTCAGTTGGATTGGCTCACTAAAAATATTATGGCAATTGGTACCTTAAGAAAATATGTATCAAAGGATCTCATCTTTCATATTGAGAAATGTACCTTAATGAAGGATGCTTGGCAAAAGTTTCAAGACTTGTATGTTTAAGTTGATGAGATTAGGGGATATCAGATTGATACTGATCTCACCATGTTAGATCCCAAGAACTTTGATACTATACAAGACTATGTCACTAAGGCAAAAGAGTTGAGGGCACAACTCAGGGATTGTGGCATTGATAAGAAGGATACTCAATTGATGTTCAATTTGATGGGCAAGCTTCCACAAGAATATGTAGCATTTGTTTCATGTTTCCAAACCCATAGGATGATAATGGAAGCTACACAATGCATACATTTGATGCTTTTGTCGAAATGTTGATAATGGAATAAACTAAGTTGATAAGCATGGTAAGACTTATAAGTCTCAAGTATTAGTGGCAAATGAAGGGAACAAAGGAAATCAAGGAAAGGACAACTCAAACAAGAAGATATCAAAGCCTAAGGACAAAGCACCACCTTCTCCACAATAAGGAAATTCATCCTCTTCCAAGAGGGACAATTCACCAAAGAGGGAGAGACCTACTTTTGCCTATTGTAAAATTTTTGGTCATGAGGAACATTGTTGCCATTCTAAGAAGATTGATGAACTCACACATATCCTCAAAAAGAACAACATTGATTTGCCTAAATGCCTACAACAATGAGGATTCATCAACTTCCAATTCCTCACACTCAAACGGTAAAGGGCAAGCATTCATGGCTTTAGCAAGTGGGAAGACACATTTTTTTGGAAAAGAAAAGGACAAGATCTTTGTGCTACTACAAGCCATGATTCAGGGAGATGGCTTCTAGATTCAGGGGATTCTCATCATATGGCATCTTCGCAGTCTATGTTCTCTACATTTGAGCCTTGCATCATGCCGCATATTTTGATGGCCAATCATACATATATGGATGTGATTAGGAAAGGAAATATTTCCTTTGGGATAACTCCTTCAATGATGTGTTGTGTGTACCCCATTTGATAAACAATCTCCTTTCCATCTATCAAATCACACATGGGGCAACAAAGAGAATTGTGGAGTTCACACTTGAGTCATTTTTAATTAGAAACTTGGAGATATGAGCTATTATTGTGAGTGGAGTGGTTGATCAAGCATCTTGGTTATACTCCTTTTTAGATTTTGTTGATGAGGATGATTTCACATATGATGATTCTTCACATGATGATTATACATATGATTATCACACTTCTTGTGATGATTCATATTTTGAGGAGAACTTTGGGTACTTGAACTTGGGGATTCTCACATGTGACCTCATTATCAAGACTTGTGTTTGATCTCCTCTTATTAATATCACATCACCTATTGCACTTGATGATGTGGATAGCATGATAATTTTGCCTTCTTGTGATTCAATCCAGCAGGATATATCTTATCTTCTAGCTTCAGTTTCATGGGATAAGTACTTGACCGACATGGGTTAGTGCAGGATCAAGAGGGGCCAAAAAGTGGCGATGTGAAAAAAATAGCCTTCCTCACTCGCCTAAAAATGCGAAAATCCATGTTGACTTTTTGCTTGGCCTCGGTGTCAGTACACCTTGGCCTGGTAATTACATATGCAAATCGGATATCGGATAAAATCGGATAAAATCGATATCCAATAAAATGATATCGGATTTTATCCGATATCCGATTTTTATTTGTAATTTTAATTTAAAAAATATATTATATGTTACGTATTATATAATACAATATTATATTATATATAATATAATATAATATTATAATATATAATATAATATTATGTTATATTATATATTATATAATATTGTATTATATTATATATTATAATATAATATAATATAATACATATTATATAATACAATATTATATTATATAATATAATATAATATAATATAATATAATATTATATATAATATAACATAATATTATATTATATATTATATAATATTGTATTATATTATATATTATAATATAATATAATATTATATTATATTATATATAATATAATACAATATTATATATAATATAATATAATATAATATTATATTATATTATACTATATATTATAGTATATATAATATAATACAATACGTATTATATAATATAATAATATATTATATAATATATTCTTATATTATATATGTTTTAAAAATAATTTAAGTGTTGCAATCGGATATCAGATTTTCTGAGACTTTTATATTTCGATAGTGACAGTCCCGTGAGTCATTTTTAACTCACAGGTCGCACAAATTCATCAAAATCCTATATCTGCTCCATCCGATATCTGGTGTTTTGACAAAAAATTGCTAAAAAATAGATTTAGAGGTAATAATTTTATCGTTTTGAATCATTTTCATTCATTTTTTGTATTTTTTGTGAATGTTTATTTGATTTTTCATTGAAAATATGGTTTTTTTTCATGAAAACTAGGTTTTTATAAAATCAAATACCTAATTGTTTAAATTTGTTAACTAAATTTAATTGTTTACATTCAATTAGGTAAAAATGGGGGATAACAATGAAAACACTGACCAACCACAACTACAACAACCAAACCCTCATTTGCCAAACCCCCCCTCAATTCAAGATTTGATTGCACAAAATTTTAATGAATTGAGGGGGATTGCAGAAGTATATCATAGGATCCCTTGTCCAAACCCATTGTTTGATCCTCTCACGTCGGTCATAAAAAGTATGGAAACCATGACTGAGGAGTATGATGCCACCCTTTTGTGGCGAGATTCTATGAAGGAAAAATATGCAGATGGCTTGTCGTATAAGGATATCAAGGATCTTGAGATATCCAAAGCCGAAATCACCTCATTGTTTGTCAATCCCCATACTGGTCAGGCCGTAGATCCCAAAAAAACAAAAATTTCTATCAAATGGTGCACAAATGATGGGATTGTGAAAAACTTTTGGGATCGTTGGTGGATGGTTTTCGACAAACCACCCAACAACAATCTTGATATCCCCTTCTATTTCATAAAAAAGTTGTATGTTGAGTTTGTTTTACATCCAACCTTTCCAGGGTGTAGGTTTAGGTATGCCCCAAAATAGACCTGGGGCAGTCAGAGTAGTCCAGGGCCCATATGTCCCCCCTCCTCCTGTTGATCCCCCACCTACAGTTCAACATCTTGATATCATTTGTGAGGCAGCTTCATGGACCATATCAGCTATTCACTCTTTAAGTAGCCTTTTGGTTTCTCAGGCTGTGTCAGTAGCTCAACCTACTCTTGATGGTAGCAGTGCATCCAATGCTAGTGACATGTCATCCTCAGCTCCACACATATGCATGCCCCATAGTTGTGTCATGTGTGGGCACGTAGGCTTGGGTCCAGTTGGACAACCCGTTGATCCTGCTGTGGATAGTGCAAATTATGAGGTGCATGAGATGCATGATGCACCAGAGGTTATTACACAGACTGGAGGATACCCTGGGGAGTCCTCACATGCTAGAGGCAAGGAGGCACCGTCATCATACATTGATGATGTATCGGTAAGATTTGTGTTTTCACAGTTCATGTTATATTTTAATTAAATATTTATAAATTAGATAATATTAAGTACTAATTTTTATTTACATGGTCTATTTAACAGTTGATGACCAAGGATGAGTTGAGACAAATTCAAGAGGGCACCTTGTCGGCCATTTCATTTGGCCTCGATAGCTTGACGGTACATATATTATTTCACCTAGTCGTTTGTATTTTATTGTACATACATGCTCATCATTTATATTTGTATTAATTAGATTATGTAGTAACTTGCATGTATATCTTATTTTACTCTTGTAGGGCACAAGCAGCACAAGTGCGGTGTAGTGTGATCTAGGATCTTGTAGTGCAATTGGAGACAAGGGAAAGGTAATTGAATGCAAATATGATTGAATGAATAGTTTAAATAACTTATAGTGATTATACATGTCTAGACATAGATTGATAGTTTCATATACTACTTGTGTATATATACAGAGAACTCTTGGCTTCACATCCTTGATGACTACACCTAGTATACTTGAAGAAGAAGAAGAGATGCCTCGAGTAGATGTGTGTTAATTTTATTATTTGATTAGTAGATATAATTTGTTATTATTAGTGATAATTATATGGTAACTTGTATCAATCTCAAGTTTCTGAACATATGTAGGTTGTGTATCAAAATATTCAAAACATACCTCCTCTACCAAAGACATATATCAAGAGTCCTACAAAGCTGAAAAGAAAACGTGGAGATGAGGTAAACATGAATAGTTCAATTAAATAGTTCATTTTTATGTTAACTTTTTGAATGTGAATTATATAATATAACTAATATTAATCGTGGTTTGTTTTTCTTGTGCAGGATCCTTCAGAGCCGAGCAGTGCGGTGAAGAGGATTGATTTTGATGATCCATCAATAGCTTAGGATGTTATAGATAGTTTTGGGATTCTTACATGTCTAGTTGGCATGTATATTTTGTATATGGACATACATTCATGTATTTAGACATACATTTTGTTTCAGTTGGCATTTATGCCATATTTGTGTATGGACATACATTTGTAATCATTTGACATTTTTATATATACAGAAGTTGATATTCGATCATATAAATTGTTGCTCATCTATGTGTGGTATTATCATGAAAATCTGTAATCTTCATTCCAATAATTAACAATGGTTAATAATGGCTATTTAATGAACAATACAATACAATTTATTTAATGAATAATATAATTCATTTAATCAGAAATACAATACAATTCATGAATAATACAATTCATTTAATGAAAAATACCCTACGCATGCTCCTATTTTTCCCCCCCACTCGATCGAACGCTCGGGGTCATACTCTACCGGCATCGTCCCTTGAGTGCCCTAAGTGCTCAAAATTGTCAAACACGTACGGGCCCTAACTTGGAATCTGTGGCACTTGCAAAATAGTCATTTGAACCTATGGGGCCATGAGAGGGGTCCCTATAAAATCCTATCTCAGTTTTTCAAGTTTCCCTATGGTTTTATTAGGGCAGCAATTTTTCGGTTGGCAAAAAAATCATCAGTCTCACTCAATGGAATGTTGTCACATGGCCAATTTCTCGTTTAGCTCATCGTGATGACAAACCATCAACTCCAACATGTCCAGTTAGGCATAATTACCCTATGCATGCTCCTATTTTTCCCCCACACTCGATCGAACGCTCAGGGTCATACCCTATCGGCGTTGTCCCTGGAGCGCCCTAAGTGCTCAAAATTGTCAAACTTTGACGGGCCCTAACTCAGAATTTGTGGCACCTACAAATGATCCATTTGAACCTACGAGGCCATGAGAGGGGTCCCTACAAAAGCCTATCTTGGTATTTCAATTTTCCCTATGGTTTTATTAGGGCAGCAATATTTTCAGTTGGCAAAAAAATCATCAGTCTCACTCAATGGAATGTTGTCGCATGGTCAATTTCTCATTCATCTCATTGCGATGATGAACCATCAGCTCTAACATGTCCAGTTAGGCATAATTATCCTACGCATGCTCCTATTTTTCCCCCCCACTCAATCGAATGCTCGGGGTCATACCCTACCGCCGTCGTCCCTTGAGTGCCCTAAGTGCTCAAAATTGTCAAACTTTGACGGACCCTAACTTAGAATCCGTGGCACCTGCGAATGATCCGTTTGAACCTTTGGGGCCATGAGAGAGGTCCCTACAAAAGCCTATCTCATTTTTTCAAATTTCTCTACGGTTTTATTAGGGCAGCAATTTTTCAGTTGGCAAAAAAATCGTCAATCTCACTCAATGGAATGTTGTCGCATGGCTGATTTCTCATTATGCTCATCGCGATGATGAACCATCGGCTTTGACATGTCCAGTTAGGCATTATTACCCTACGCATGCTCCTGTTTTGCACCCCCACTTGATCGAATGCTCGAGGTCATACCCTACGCATGTGACATCCATGAGAGAAAAGCTTCATTTTATCTCAATACAGTTGTACCTATTTCATTATTAGAAAAAATAAATATACAAAGATATGTTATTAGTATCCTCTATATTATGGATTTGAATTGATGGTCTCAATTAGTTATTATATGTTCATCTTTTCTTCATAAGGCACAACCATGTGGTCGTTATCATATCAGGACAACCATCCATGACTTTCAAAGTAATTGATATTTATTCCTACACCTCACACTCACAAGATTAATAATGAAATGACATTTATGATTCATCAAATGCTGACAAAGTCTAATCAAATTTCAACTTCAAGAAGTATACAACATATCATATTCAACTTCAAGATGCATACAACTTACCATATTCAAGCTCATGCCAACCACCACTTGGATATTGTTATATGTTGATTAAAGTGGGATTATATACCATAAAAATATGTCCCTTCGAATTATATCAACAGAACCCAGTATGTTGATGCAAAAATCATAATGTGATATTGTTGTATATCATCAAAAAAGACCTTCATGAGCATAAAGGTTATACGATAATTATATCATAAACAATTATCAAATAGTGTTGTCTAATAACAAAAATTGGAAAGCTCATCAAATGCATGATAATAAGTCGTGTTGCAAAAATACATCCCTTCCAATTATATCGAGTGTACTCGCTATGTGCATGCAAAAACCATGTTGCCAAAAAAAAAATGTTCATCAATAGACCCACATTTTGAACACATCCTTAATATACACGTAACAAACTTGAACATTAAGGTTTAATGATCATTGTTTGAAATGAAATGCATGATAAAAAAAATAAGGCACCATTCAAGACCTACTACTCAAGTGTGCCTGAAGGGTCATCTCTTTGTTTAAGAGTATCCAGTATTGCTTCATGATCCGCAGTAGTTGCTGTCCATAGCTTTTTGGTCTTCAATTTTGCTTGATGCTTCAACAACTTGACATTTGTAGCTATAATAAGGTGTGAATATATTATAATGGTTTTGTGTCTCTCATAGTCTTCAAATGTTGGTATGCCATCCTTTCTAATCATGTATGTTCACAACCAAGTTCCCACAACAACAACTGAACCTGTAGGATATGTGAACCCATCATTATTTGTCACTGGTTGTGTTAGCTTTAATTTTCCCTGTACACATCATGCCAACCAATATTCTGATCTCTCTTCATTCCCTTGTTGTGCAACAATTGCAAAAACATGTCTTGGCTGTACAAGGTCTGATAGACAATCATACTCAAGTGAACTTTCCATGTCATTGTTTGACAAGGATATTGTTTGAGATAAAGGAGTTAGATAGTGGGGAACGCACATATCAACCCACTCACTTGACTCGCACTGATCCCAATCACACCAAACACAACTCTGATAAAAACAAGCCAACGCTTGTGTCTTCTCCTCCTATGACATTCTCTATCTCTTTCTCTATACACTTCAATTTGGTCATTTGAAAGTTTTCTTTTGTGTTTAGACTTTCGATGACTACTACTCCCTATTTCCCTCTACACATGCACCTTCATGATTGACAATGTAAGTTTTCATTTTAAGAATCGCCCAAAAGCACAAATTTGTCTCTAGCTATCTGAAAACCCGTGATCCTCGACAGAAAATGCAATATGTAGACTGTGGGCCATTGGAATCTATAGAATGGCCCACAAATATTTTTTTTCTCTGTTTTTTGTACAAAAATCGGATATTGGATTTTATCCGATATTCAATTTTAGTACAAAATTTGTGGTCCCCCAAAAAAATTCTTGTTGCCACCATTTATTTGTAATCTGCCACATTGTAGAAATCTGATATCCGATTAAATCGGATATCTGCTTTTAGTAGTCAGAGAGAGAGAGAGAGAGAGAGAGAGAGAGAGAGAGAGAGAGAAAGAGGAGGAGAGGGAGAGAGACAGACAAACAGAGAGAGAGAGAGAGAGAGAGAGAGAGAGAGAGAGGGAGAGAGGGAGAGAGGGAGAAAGAAAGAGAGAGAGAGAGAGAGAGAGAGAGAGAGAGAGAGGAGGAGGAGAGGGAGAGAGAGGGAGAGGGAGAGGGAGGGAGAGAGAGAGAGGAGGAAAGGGAGAGAGGAGGAGAGGGAGAGAGAGAGAGAGAGAGGAGGAAAGGGAGAGAGGAGGAGGAGATGGAGAGAGAGAGAGAGAGGAGGAGAGGGAGACAGAGAGGGAGAGAGGAGGAGAGGGAGATAGAGAGGTGGAGAGAGAGAGAGAGAGGTGGAGAGGGAGAGAGAGAGAGGAGGAGAGGGAGAGAGAGAGAGGAGGACAGGGAGAGAGGGAGAAAGAGAGAGAGAGAGGAGGAGGAGAGGGAGAGAGAGAGGAGGAGAGAGAGGGAGAGAGAGACAAAGGGAGAGAGAGATAGAGAGAGAGGATGAGAGGGAGAGAGAAGGAGAGGGAGAGAGAGGGAGAGAGAGACAGAGAGACAGAGAGATGGAGAGGAGGAAGAGAGAGATAGAGATAGAGAGAGAGGAGGAGGGAGAGAGAGGAGAGAGAGAGAGGAGAGGGAGAGAGAGATGGAGAGAGAGAGGAGAGAGAGGGAGAGAGAGAGAGAAAGGAGAGAGAGAGGAGGAGAGGGAGAGAGGGAGAAAGAGAGAGAGAGAGGGAGAGAGACAGAGAAGGAAGGAGAGAGAGAGAGGGAGAGAGAGAGGAGGAGAGGGAGAGAGAGGGAGAGAGAGAGAGGTGGAGAGAGAGAGAGAGAGGAGGAGAGGGAGACAGATAGATAGACAGACAGAGAGAGATAGAGAGAGACAAAGAGATAGACAGGGAGAGAGAGTTAGAGAGGGAGGATAGGGTCCTATGGTGTCGTTAGGGGTCATAAGGTGTCTTGGGACACTAGGAGAGAGAGAGAGAGAGAGAGAGAGAGAGAGAGAGAGAGAGAGAGAGGATGGGATCCTATGGTGTCATTAGGGGTCATAAGGTGTCTTGGGACACCATAGGACCCCTTAAGACACAATATGACCCCTAATGACATGATTTGGTGTCTTAAGGGGTCCTATGGTGTCATTAGGGGTCATATGGTGTCCATAAGAGTCATATGGTGTCTTCGGACTCCATAGGAGTCATATGGTGTATGACCCCTTAGGACACAATATGACCCAAAGTGACCCAATATGGTGTCATTAGGGGTCATATGGTGTCCTAAGAGGTCATAAGGCTTCATGGGACACCATATGACCCCTAACAACATGCTTTGTTGTCTTAAGGGGTCCTATGGTGTCCCAAGGAGTCATATGTTGTCTTGGGACACCATAGGAACCCTTAGGACACAATATGACCCCTTAGGACACAATATGACCCAAAGGGACCCAATATGGTGTCATTAGGGGTCATATAGTGTCCTAAGAGGTCATAAGGGTTCTTGGGAAACGATATGACCCTTAACAACATGCTTTGGTGTCTTAAGGGGTCCTATGGTGTCCCAAGACACCATATGACCCCTAATGACACCATAGGACGCCTTAAGACACCAAATTGTGTCGTTAGGGGTCATAGCATCTCTCTTGCTCCCTCTCCCTCTCTCTCTCTCTCTCTCTCTCTCTCTCTCTCTCTCTCTCTTTCTCCATCTCTCTTTCTCCCTCCCCCTCTCTCTCTCTCTCTCCCCTCTCTCTCTCCCTCCCTCTCTCTCTCCCTATCTCTCTCTCTCTCTCTCTCTCTCTCTCTCTCTCTCTCTCTCTCTCTCTCTCTCTCTCTCTCTCTCTCTCTTTTTCTGCCTCTCTCCCTCTCCTCCCTCTCCCTCTCTCTCTCTCTCTCTCTCTCTCTCTCTCTCTCTCTCTCTCTCTCTCTCCCTTTCCTCTCTCAAAAATATGACTAATAAAATCCGATATCTGATTTAATCGAATATCGGATTTCTACCATGTGGCAGTTTACCAAATAAATGGTGGCAATGGGAAATTTTTGTATTAAAATCGGATATTGGATAAAATCTATCAGATATTGGATAAAATCTGATATCCGATTTTTGTAGACAAATTTTAAAATTTCCAATTTAGGCTCGGGAATGCTTTGGTATTTGGCTTGGAAGTGACAAGCTTGGAAAGTCAACTGAAAAAATGTGTTTTTCAGTATTCCTTGATTTTCCAGACTTTACACTGGTGGTTGATGACATTTTTTGTAACCAAAATTGATAAAATGAAAATGGTTTTTTAAAGACGTTCCCGGCTTTCTAACAATATAAGGCTTGTCTTATTTTGACTTTAACAAATAATTATTATTTATTTTCTAATTGAATTCTGACAATAGTCCTGATTGATATACTAATTGAAAAACACTCATAACTTTCAAATGGTATAACATTTTTTGAAACCGAAACATGTGTCACATCCTATGCTTTGTCTACTATAGGGAAAAAATTTTTAAAATTAAATTTCATAAAGTTTTGACCAAGTTAAGGTGGTCAAACGTAGGAGTTTTTGAATTTCTGAAAAGATGTAGTAAAAAATTCATAAATAATTATTTAATTTATAAAAAATTTTAAAAAATATGTGTCACATCCGGACATGAGTCTAATACTTATATTATAAATATTATAAAAAAAATATTAATATTTGATTGTGATTAGGGTGGTCAGACATACATCTACCTCTTTTTTTTTCCCTGAAATTTTAGTACCACTGCATTGAAAGAAATTTTCATCAAATAGGATTTTTTTTTTCCAAAAAACAACTAGTAGCTTAGAAACTATATTCAATTTTCTATATGTTCTCTTCTTACATATTTTAAAAATAATGTTCACAACCTATTCAAATTTTCATGTCAAGTTGCATAACTCTGATTTTCTGAAATTTCATTGCCACTTAAGGGCTTGTTTTGGCACACCATGATCTTGCACATACCCACATTGCAGGTTTGTTTGTGTAGTCCTACATTGCATATTTGGGAGACATAATTTATGATATCCATATTCTCTTTGATCAAGATGATCCTTCTTCTATTGTTACAATGGAACACTCTGACCCCCTTGTTCATTCTCTACATGATCATTCTTTTGAGGTTGACATGATTGTTGATACTTATGTACAACAGTTGGAGGAGGTCTCTTTATCTTTAGAGGAGACATGTGAGTCTTTGGGACTTGTTCTACATTCATCTCCACTAGATCTTTGAGTGCCTTTTTCAGCAGTGTGAAACAGTTCACCACCTTTGGAGGGGGTAATTTTCAACATCAACATGGGGACACTTGAGCAGTTTTCAAAGACTTCGTTCATCATGAGTTTTTTCCCTACATCTTCCCTCCATGATTGGGGAAACTTCATTGATACACCTTTGGTTTTGTTTCTTCCCAAGGGGAGGAATGTTGTTCGACATTCATGGAATAGTTTCTTCATTCAGTTTCGAGCTTCTATCATTGGTGCAGATTCTACATAGAGGGGTGGCTACCTAGCTCTTCTTCTTCTCTCATATGGGGGGGGGAATTTTTCCTCACATGGGGTTTGGTTCTTCACACAGTTCTATGAGAGTTTTGTTGTATAGTTTTCATCTCTCTTTTGGGGGAGGGTTTTTTCCCATTAAGTTTTTCTCTCTTTCCCCACTTTATGAGAGATTTCATTGCATTGGTTTGCATGCATTTGCATTTGTACATGGGTACCTAACATGCCCTCGTAGCCAGGACCCATCTTGCATTGCTTAGTTGCATTTTAAACTCAAGTGCATTCCCCTAAGTTGCGCTTGAGGGGAGGTGTTGGTGTAGTTAATTATTCATGTTGGATATTATGACACCTTACTTAAGGGGGGGTGTTGGTGTAGTTAATTATGATTGAGCTAATTGCATCACTTCTTTTATTTTTTATAGCCAATTATATACTCTATGACTGAGTTATATAGTTCTTTTACAATCTCCAACAATCTCCACAACACTAAGGGTCGACATCAATGACAACACCATAGTTTCCAACATATAGAATACCCATTGTGAAGTGGAAAGATGTGCGAGGATCACATCCACATAGTGTTGATGATATTGATTAGATTTAGGTGAATCTTTATTGTGCCTAAAAGCCTACTAATAATGGTAGATAGAAGCTTGTAGAATAAGAGGGGATTTTTAGAGAGAAATAGTTAACATGCTTTAATTTGCTTGTTATTTTGAGACTTGGTAAGCTCCAAGGGATTCAAAAATTCCTTGAAAACCATTTCCACAAGTTTAATCTAATGAGTGTATGCCTTAAATTGAGATCTCAATATGGTTGAGGTAGAATTCGATAGATGTAACTATTTGCCTATGCATCGAATAGCTAGCAAGCAAGAAACTTGGTATCATGTGTACAATAAATTAGTGTTTTTTTTAATCGTAATGTTCACTACCAGTACCTTGATCATGCATGGTATATGTGGAACCCCTATATGTCAGGATAGGACCATGTTAAATAGACTATCTTTCTTTTACTTTGCAGTTAGAATCAATTACTTCTGAGTTCCTTGTTATATATTGTCCACTTTTCACTAATTTTTTTATTTTATTATGCATTGAATAACAAATGATGAGCCCCAAGGAACTAAAGATTTAATTCCACTTGATTCGTACCTTATGCATTTGAAATATTAAGCCTAGATCTAACTTTGAAATTGGTTAGAAATCTAATAGTGAAATGTCCTAAAACATGAAAAATGAATACATTGTAAAGATATAAATCAAAATAAAAAAAATAAATTAATAGACTTAAAATATTAATAAAACTATGTTGTAAAAATTTTCTCTTAAAATTCACAATATCTAAATATCCATACCCCTACTTAAAAATTATAAACTAACTTAACACACTATAACACCCATAAATTAATACAATAATATTCTCCTAAAACTCATCTAAGATCTTCCTTTCCTTCTCAAAATTAATTTTGAAACCATTCAGATGAAATATTATAGCCTACTAGATATTGTCAATATCATACATTTCATTTCTAAAATTACCTATTAACGATTTATCTAGCTTTTTCATTAAACAATGACAACTCACACAATATCAAAGAAAGAGAGAGACCCATCCCTGCAGGAAGACACACTAAGAGGTATGATAAGGATCTACATTAAGACTGAATCGGTTAGCATAAAACTTTAGATTCTCCCGTGCAATCTTATGAATCTAAAGCTTAGGAAATGATGGTTCTATATTTTGATAGTAGTTCAGATCCTCTCGTGCAATCTTCTAGACGATGTTACACCAAATCATAAAAGCTATGTGAAGAATAAATGTATTGATCCAAACATGATGGTTGGAATGCATTAGTTGCTAATTTAGCACCTCTTAATACACTTTATCAACAAAAACAAATAGATAGCCATGACAAGAGTCCCAGGGAAGGGAAATGTTTTTATGATGGAAAATGTTTTCAGGGGTTGAGTACAAGGTTAAATGACCCTTTTCTGAGTCTGGAAGTGATTGGAGGAGTGGGTTTTAGAAAGCCCTAGATTAGAAGACCTAAAAAGGGGGGTTTAGTATCTAACCTATCAAATGAGTGTGTCTTGCATTGAAACTTGGAAAATCCATTGTTTTGAAACATTTTTAAAGATTTTTTTTTTGTTTTGAGTTGTGGTCATAGCATTTGTTGGTACTTGCTTTGGAAAAGAGGGCTAATTGGGCCTAGTTGGTCTATAACAAGGTGTTGGTCTTAGTATTTAGTCCAAAAGACCCATAGTTTATTTTCACATATGTTATGTAACTTCAAAAAGGGTATCTATATGTATAATTTTTTTTGTAAATGTTTTAGGAAAAATTTGAATTAAGTCTGAAAAACCGATCTCACAAGGCTACTATGATAAGGCCTAGGTTGCACCCGAGTAAGAGGGTTTTGTATAAACCAAGAAAATGGGTATGTGTTTATTGATGAGAGAAGTTGGTTGGGGCTTGTGAAGACCCTAGGTTATGTTATTTTGATTGATTGATTTGGTAATCCAATTTTGAGTTCTTTGGTAAAGGAGAAGACTAGAAAACCTCGAGGGATTCTAAGGTCAAGTTGTGAAAACAACAAGTATTTCCTATTGGAGTGTTTGTAGACTAGCATCCTCTACATTAGTTCCTCACTAGAGCCCAATATGTGCACAAAGCTATGTTGATTGATGTCCCTATTAGTTGAAGGCAAGGCAATAATAACATTGTTATTGGGAACAATGATGCCATTTTCGGGCTTTTGAGAATTGTTCTCCATGGGTTCTAGAGATCTAGAGAGGTTTCTATACCATGCATAGAAACCTCTAGATTCTCTGGTTTGTCTAATATCAGGCACCATGGAGGCCTAGGAACAATGTCTTTGCCTCTGCCTCTGCTTTTGCCTCTGCCCCTGTCCCTTCCTCTACCTTTGCCTCTAGGATTTGTAGAGGTATGGAAGGGTGATAAAGTAGCACTTCCTCCATTTGAAGTAATTATTTGATAAGCTCTAAGGACTGAGCTTGAGTATTGTTAATGGAAGATTGAAGCCCCAATGAAGTGTTGGGTTCATGGTTCTCTAACTTGCCCATAGCACCCTGAACAAGATTAGGGCTTATTGAAGTACAATCCTATCACATGTAGATAAATGTTAAGGGTGATATAATAACTCTTCCAGTTATATAATTATAAATGTATAATATTATATTATTTGTTAAAACCCTAAATCATATAGGGGAAGGATTCTAGTAGTCTTATAGCTAATTTCACATATTCTAAGCTCCTAAAGAGTGGATCCATTGTCAACTTAAGTACTTATAGCTATTGTGTCACCGTTTGGGGATTCGCTATGCACACAAGGATCAAAAAGTGGTCATTTTGTATTGAGGTGTGATACATATTCCCTATTGCCCCATTGATGGTTTTCTTTCACCACCACATTATTTTCACAATGCATGCAATACTTATGCACAAATACTCCAATAATCATGCCTATTAGAACTAGTTAAATTATAATTAAGAAAATCAAGTATTGACCCACATGATGATATTTTAGTGGGATTTTAATTAAGAAAATCTAGTCAACACTAATTGAAACATTTTAGTGGGCTTTTAATTAAGCAAATCTAGTCAACACTAATTGAAACATAAGTTGGCCCCTTCACCTTATAACCCTTTTTTTTTTTAGAATAAAATATCACAAATTTAAAAGTATAATAGAAATCATTTTATTATCATTTCTTGCATCATCAATTTTGTGTGATAAAGATGAAGAAATATTTCCATGATCAATGTTCAATATTTAAAAATAAATTGTAGTAATATTTAAAAATATTTTTCACATTCAATTGTGTGATTTTATCAATATCAATATATTTTTTGTATTTAAATAAACAAAATCTGTAAAATACAAATTTAAAAATATAATATAAATAATTTTATTATTATTATTTCCATGATCAATTTTGTATGATGAAAATGGAGAAATCCTTTTAAGATCAAAGTTCAAGTTTTAAAATAAATATTTTCATCTTAAATTGTATGAATTTATGAGGAAAAATGAATATTTTTTTATTTAAGTCAAGGGAGAAAAATATATAAAGACTTATTCAATTCAATAGAATTGTTTATTTATTTTTGTTTTATTTTATATTTTACTTCATAAATTTTGGAGAGTATTACTACCATACATTTTATTTCATCTAAAATAATCAATTTAAAAAAATTACTAAAATTATATGGTTCTAAATAATAAAAAATAGTATATTTAAAAAATATACTATTAATAATCAATTTATTATAGTCAAATTATATTATTTTCTTGCCACAAAGATACAAACCCCTCTATAATTGCTATGGTTTAGTAATCATGGTTGGAATGAAGTTATGATCCAACATTTATCAAAATGAAAAAAATAGAGAAAGCATTTCTTTTTAATTTCACAATTTGATTATTAAAATTATGAAAAAAGTTTAAATATAATGAAAAAATAATTTAATATATACAAATTAAAGAATTAATCAGAATTCTATAATTAGAACATATAGAAAAAAAATACATTAAATATTAACAACAATCTCTAATTAATGCTACTTTGGATTTGAATTTTTGTTTTAATTTATAATGCTATTAAATTTTCTTATCCATTCTAATAACAATACACCCAAACTTTTAACACAATACAAAAGAATAAACATTTGACTGACTTCTTTTTAATTAAGAAATTCTATTATTTATATGAATACTATATTTTCTCTCTCATTACAAAATTGAAATTTTAAAACCAACTTTGGGACATTCAAGTTTTATTATCATACCGATTAATGCCTTTACCTCTCATGTAATACTGAGAAAACCCTATAATTAATATTTCTTATATATTAAATTAAATATAAAAAGGAGGATGATAAAATGAGGATGTGTTGGTTAAGGATGATGCCTTTACTTTGTTCTTACTAACAAGATTTGAATTCATGGGTTTGAATGAGCAATCCGAAGAGGTAGCTCAATAGTAGCATCTTTGATTTAGGTCATACTAGAAAAATGTGAATTAACCTAACCAAAAATTTATAAAAATGATATTATGAAATAGAACTTTAATATTTATTATTTAAAAAATAGTTCCTTGTAATTAAATAAATGGCATATTATATCTCAATATTTACATCTTGATAAACAATGAATTAATGATACCATCTAATTTAAATTTATATATTAAATTTTTCTATTAAAGAAGCCAATCCTTTTACCTCTCATCCAATAATAAAATAGCCAAACAACAAGTTGAAAATGAAGAATTCAATTTCAATCTTGTTTGAGTAGAATCATGCATAATCAATGCATAAATTTTTTGATTCAAAATAATACTATTTTGCTCTGCAATCATAAAAATAAGGTAGACAAGGTGAGAAAATAATATTTCTATAATTTGAGACACAAAAATATATATTCATATATTTGTATGTATGCACATAGGTGTATACACATGCATATATATGCATCCATATAGAGATATCAACTACAAAGTTGGATTTGAAAACAGGTCTACAAGTATGATATAATTTCCATATATTTCATGTTAAAGGTGACAAATTAGGAGTATAAGATGATTCAATTTTAATAATTTTTATAGAGATTTAGATTATATGGATAATATGGATTCACGTACATACATGCATGTGTGTGTATTTGTGAATACATATTATATATTTTAACAAATCGATTTCATAAAGACTAAAACAACTTTTCAAAAAAGAATAAATTATATGCAAACAAGTGCATAAATTAAAGGGATAGATCTACATATGTGTAGAGGAAAAGATTTGTCACCCTCGAGTTGATGAACCTCAATGGACAAACCTACCTTCCCTCTACCTCACTTAAAACAATGCTAAAGGTGAGCTGGGAGATGAAAATGCAATACTGAACTAACAAGCAACAAACAAGACTTCCAGACGACTCTGTTGAGTCTTTGTCCTTAGGATGAACATGTAGAACTAGGACACCAACATGTCACGCTAATGTCCTATACCGACAAAACATAGAAGTTGTATAAAAGAAACAAGTATGACTAAACTACTAAACAAATGATACGATAATAAACTAAGCAGACAATACAAGATGTGAAACACCAAAATAAGATGAGAGGAGCAAGAGGAGCTTATAACCAGTCCACGATTAAAGCCCCCTGCAAGATGAGTATCTTCCTATGATCACAAACTTGCACACTTGTGTTTAGAGGTTTTCCTTAGTCAAACCCCTGTTTCGATGTTTCCACCTCCACGAACAACCCAGATAGTAGAAGCGATGGAAATAAAATGATAAAGATAAGAGATAGATAATTAGATAATTAACAATATACATGAAAGAAAATAAATAAATAAGTTGAGAGAAGAGAGTGAACTCCCCTACAACATTTGTAAAAATAGCACCATGAGTTCTCCAAGGAGCTACAACAATGGTGGTCTTTGAATGTAGGAATAACCTATGTGTGATAAAAAGATATGGATATCAAGAGCTCAAGAAACTTTCAAATGACTAAGAACCCTCAAGAAATACTCAAAATGTAAGAGATATAGCCTCCAAAGTAAATCCTGAAATGGATGGCCATAGACAGAGGTGTTAAAAACTCTTCTAGGTGCAGGTGTAATGCTCAAATGGCCACCTATGGACTGACATATTCATGGGATGCTAAAGCGATGCGTAGATCTCTCTACGGTGTGCTAGAGTCCATAGATCAACTAGTCAACATGCTCGATAAAAGAAATTATAAGCTGACAAGGCAATCCATGTGGATAAAAGGACAAACAAGCAATGAGTGTTCTCAATCATCTTGAAGTGAAGATGTGTGTGTAAAGACATAAAATGTTCTTAATTCAATCATAAAATGAAATACTCTTTATTCTTAAATAAACTCATAATTCCTTTAATAAGTCTATTATCTTCCATTATTCCATTCTCAACTCTAAATGATCATTCTAATGATATCACAATAAACAAGATATTTATTAAAGAGAGAAATATTCTTTATTCAATAAGAATATGTAAGTAGTATCTCAACCATATGTACACACAATACTTAGGCCTTTCAAATGACTTAAGTTCATATAACAAGATAAATATAAAGTAAAGGATGAGATGTGTCATTTGATCTACAATCCAAGATATCTTCAATGCAATCTTTAAAATGAAGACGAGAACAAGATTCGGGTGCTTTTTCCACCCAACCTTCAAGCTTATAATTTCCTAATATTCTTGGTCAATCAAAAATACCCGACCCTGCATGAATTGCTTAGCAAAAAGAATTCGGTAGACAAAATGGAATCTGGTGCATGCCTAGAATGTTACATGCATTTTCTATTTTCTAATTCCATTAAGAAACAAGAAAGCTCAATTGATGATATGGTAGAGAGAATAAATAAATTCATCAATTTCAGTGGTCAATAAGTTAATCCATCTATTTCAGTGGTCTTATCTTGTTGTTACATTCCACCTTCGGTGGGTGATCCACCTCATGTGGAATATTATATTGTTTCTCCTACCTACCCTTATTTCTTATTGAGCCACATGTCATATTTGTATTCTCACATATCCATATAGCCTTGCCTATATAATCAGACTCATATTCATTGTATGTAATGATTAATGATTGATGATCCAGTTGATCAATATTTTCTTGATAGAATACAGTTTATTCCTATCATCTATTTTGTTCTCTTATTTGTGCTTTCCATTGCCTCTAGATCTTGGAAAAATCACACATGGTATCCGAGCCATTAGAGCGTCAATGATTTGTCTTTGAGAGGCATTATTGCGGCATCAAGAGGTATATTTGAGGAGCAGGATCTTTTGGATGCATCCTAGACCAGATCCGACCTCGCCATTGTGTCGTGGTGGTCGTTTCCTTGAATTTTGACTATAAATTGACCTATATTGGGTGAAAGTCAAATTTGGGCCTTGGAGAAAATTTTGCCCAATTTGGGCGATACGGTATGGATTTGGGAATTAAAAAAATAAAAAATTATTTTCTACCAAAAAAAATTCAATTCGCAGAAAATTTTATTGAAAATCTTTTTAAAAAAAAAAAAGATTTTTTTTCTATTATTGTTTACCACCCCCCCACCACCACCATACAACCCTGCAAATTCTACAGGTTGCAAGCCGTACTTTGTAGGTTGTCATAGACCGAACATACTCCTATCAGTAGGCGTCGACATCGACATGCTTCTTCTCCTGCACCAGCCCTGCCTCTCAGCTCTTTGCTGGCACTTGCCCCACCTCCCAGCTCCTTACTGACACCAACCCCAGATCCCTCCTGGTAGTGTCCCTTCCCTGCTTGCTAGCATTGTTCTGCCCATGCTGTCGGCTGTTGTACCACCGCACGAGCCACTACCACCTTGACCACCCTCCTTCATGTTTCCCCTGCCACTTGGACTATGCCACATCAGCTTCACACATGCATAATTCCATGTGGGCACCGTGCCATGCTAGCAACCTACCACGTCATTCCGTACAACACGTAGACCAGACCATACTACCATGTAAGGTTTTTTCAACCAATTGCATCTTGCCATGTGTCATTCCATACAATATGGACGTCTAGTCAGTAGGAAGGTGAAGTTTTGGTGATGGCCATACGACCGTCAAATTTAACCTCATGTTTTTCTGACGTCATTTTTTTTTTGAAAAATTAGCAAGCACCCTCTATTGAGCTTTTTGATTTTGCAGTTCAACTTCAAATGGCCATAACTTGCTCATTTTTGCCCCTTTTTTGGTGCAATGTTTTTTGAAATGGGCTAATTTTTCGTATACTTTCTCATGGTGGAATTAATTTTTGATTTTGATGGACAGAGTATTCATAAATCGCATGTTTTGTTGACTGTACCTATCCAATCCCTGTTTCTGCAACTTCCAGGATTCTTCGGGCTCATACGAACTCCTTTTCAGGTGCCTCTTTTTAAAGTGCATAATTTTTCCTCTACTTTCATAATATTCTATTAGCTTGCAACAATTTTGGGTAGAAATTGTACTTGCATAATATGGTCTTTTTTGGCCAATTTGGCACTTGTATTGAATAGATATATCTTGCTGGTCTTTTGCATTGTATTTCTCAGCCTATTGAGGTAGTTCTAAAACAAAATCAAAAGTCCACCATGTTATTGTTTGCAAGTGGCCTATTGTATGTGCACTACATATAAAGTGCCAAAATCATCTTTTTTTTTGGTGGGGGGGGGGGGTACTTTGATTCAATGAATTTGGGGGGTGTCGCTTGTGCTTTTGTGCTCTTGTGTTCTTTCCATTTTTCTACTATGGGTTCTTCTAAGTTTCTTCTCTTAACTCCTCATACATATGCTACTTGGAAAATTGAAGCATGGAGTAAACTTATGGAAAAAGGACCAACTCATTATATTGATGGAACTATTGTTGCTCCCACTGATCCTAAGGTTGTTCTTGTTGGTCACTTAGATTGGCTCACTAAAAATATCATGTCAATTGGTACCTTAAGAAATTATGTATCAAAGGATCTCATTTTTCATATTGAGAAATGTACTGTAATCAAGAATGCTTGGCAAAAGTTTCAAGACTTGAATGGTAAAGTTGATGAGATTAGGGGATATCATATTGATAGTGATCTCACCATGTTAGATCCCAAGAACTTTGATATTATACAAGATTATGTCACTAGGGTAAAAGAGTTGAGGGAACAATTCAAAGATTGTGGCATTGATAAGAAGTTTTCTCAATTGATCTTTAATTTGATGAGAAAACTTCCACAAGAATATGCAACATTTATTTCTAGTTTCTAAACCCATATGATGACAATGGGTTCAAGCTACACGATTGGTGCAGGAGCACCCATGGCGTAAGGAAAATATATGGTCAAATTCATCATTTGAAATATAATTTATATTTGGAGGTAATTTATAATGTATTTGAATCCATTTGGAATGATTTGTAAGACTTGGAAGCCTAAAAATGTAAGCAAGTCCTGATTATGTCCTAGTTGTCCATATAGGCTCTTATAGGTCAAGATGGTCAAAATTGTATAAAAGGCCATGAGAAGGCTATCAAGTATGTAAAAGGTATTAAATAGATTATTTGGACATGTTTATGAGGTTTTTACAATTTGGAGAGTCATTAGGAAAAAGTGTCAAAGTTGCAAGAAAATTGCAAAAGTGCAACATTTGCAAAAATGTAAAAGTGCAAAAATTGCACATAAAGTTGTTAAATGGAAGATGAAGGGTCATAAAGGTAGTTGGATGGTTTATAACTACCAAAGAGTCTATAAATATGTTTTATTGGTCGAACCAAATCATTATTGGAAGAATAGAGAAGAAAGGAGAACATTTTGGATACATTTTGGTGCATTCTACTATTGTTATTTTGGTTGGCTTTCCAGTTTTTGTGTTGGTTCCAGGCCTTGTACGACCATGTATGGCCTAGAAACATTTGTATATGTATAATGGATAGTTATATATGTTAATTACCTTTCTTTTCCTTTTTTTTTGGAGTTATTATGTTTAGAAATGAAGAAGATATGGAAGTTTTGGTGAAAGTTGTTAATTGGAGATTTGATGCTTCCTGAGAATAGTCACATTGCAGCGTATGGTATGAACTCATATGATATTATTAAGACCTATAAATAGACTTATTAGAAATATATGTGAATAATATTTCTTTTCCCTTTGGTTTGAGGCATTTTGGTTTTTATTTGTGGAAGTTATGAAGATTTTGGTGAAAACTGGTTTTAAACTATCTTAAATGGAGTTGTTGGAAAGGGTTTGTACTTATCTTGTGATTTCACCATTGGAAAAATTAATGACTTCAATATTATGAAAGTAGAATCAGAGGTTTTTCATTTGAGTATGGTATTGTTTTATTTTGGTTAAGTATTTGTTGTGAAATATGATGCCCTAGCAGGCAGCAAGCATACATTTTCCAGATTTATGACAGTCAAAATTAGTCTCGGTGCAGAGATGATAACTTTCAAATGAACCGTTGGATCTGTATGAATTTTGGATATGGTTTTAGAAAATTATGTTTCTACAGCTTCACCGAAGCGATCTTCAGATTATTCTTGGGTTAAAAAGTTATTAATAACTGAGTACGGGTATATCAGGCTGTCATTAACTGGGACAACATAATGCATTGTTTTGGTCTTGATTAATGTTTAAAGGGTTATAAAATGATATGATGGATTTGATATTGGATTGGTTAGTTGATATTAATATTTTTTTGGACTATAGAATGATTATTATGATCAGATTATGTCTCTAATACAGGTGAAGATGTTGTGTTGAGATTGGAACTCCATGTTGATTTGGGGTTCTTGAAGGGTTTTTCATGATGCTCCACATCAACAATGCCTACATTTGATGCTTTTGCTGAAATGTTGATGATGCAACAACCTAAGTTGATAAGCATGGGATTTCTTAATTCTTCTAAGTTTCAAGCATTAGTGGAAAATCAAGGGAACAAAGGAAATCAAGGAAAGGATAACTCAAACAAGAAGAAATGGCAATCAAAGCCTAAGGACAAAGAACCACCTTCTTCACACCAAGGTGATTCATCCTCTTCCAAGATGGAAAATTCACCAAAGAGGGAGAGATCTACTTGTGCCTATTGTAAAAAGGTTGGTCATGAGGAGTGTCGTTGCCACTCTGAGAAGATTGATGAGCTCACACACATCCTCAAAAAGAATAACATTTATTTTCCTAATCCCTACAAGAAGGATGCTTCATCAACTTCTACTTCCACACAATCAAAAGGGAAAGGGAAAGCATTCATGGCTTCTACAAGTGGGAAGAATCACTCTTTTGGGTCAAGAAAAGGAAAAGATCTTTGTGCTACTACAAGTCATGATTCAAGGAGATGGCTTCTAGATTTAGGGGCTTCTCATCATATGGCATCTTCAAAGTCTATGTTCTCTACATTTGAACCTTGCACCATGATGGAGGTTTTGATGGGTAATCATACATACATGGGTGTGATTGGGTAAGGATGTATTGCCATTGGGGATAACTCCTTCAATGATATGTTTGGGGGAGGGTTTTTTCCCATTGGTTTTTCTCTCTTTCCTTGCTTTGTGAGAGATTTCATTGCATTGCTCTGCATGCATTTACATTTCTTAGTTGGATTGTAGACTTAAGTGCATTACCCTAAGTTGCACTTAAGGGGAGGTGTTGGTGTAATTATTTATTCATGTTGGATATTATTACACCTTACTTAAGTTTACTTAGGTACATGCATTTCAAAATAGTTTAGGTATGAGACACTTGGGTGTTTGTACCACATTGGGATAGTGTGTGTTGGATAATTAACACCTTTTGTAGCCTTATCTTGTTGTTACATTCCACCTTTGGTGGGTGATCCACCTCATGTGGAATTATTGTTTCTCCTACCTACCACACCTATTTCCTACCCACCCTTGTTTCTTATTGAGCCACATGTTGTATTTGTGTGCTCACATATCCATATAGCCTTGCCTATATAAGTAGGCTCATATTCATTGTATGTAACGATTAACGATTGATGATCTAGTTGATTAGTATTTTCTTGATATAATATAGTTTATTCCTATCATCTATTTTGTTCTCTCTTATTTGTGCTTTCCATTGCCTCTAGATCTAGGCAAAATCTCACATGGTATTATAGCCATTAGAGCATCAATGGTTTGTGTTTTATATGCATATTGCGGTGTCAAGAGGTAGATTTGAGGGCCAACATCTTTTGGAGGCATCCTAGACTAGATCCGACCTCGCCATTGCATCCAGGTGGCTGTTTTCATGAATTTTGACTATAAATTCACCTATATTAGGTGAAAGTCAAATTTGGGCATTAGAGAGTAGAGCTATCATTATGACTAGGGTGGTTGATCATGCATCTCGGTTATACTCCTTTTCAGTTTTTTTTGATGATGAAGATTTCACATATGATGATTCTACATATGATGATCACACTTCTTGTGATGATTCAGATTTTGAGGAGAACTTTGGGTACTTGAACTTGGACATTCTCACATGTGACCTCATTCTTGAACCTTCGGTTTCATCTCCTCCTATTGATATCACATCACCTATTGCACCTGATGATCAAGATAGTGTGATGGTTTTGCCTTCATGTGATTTAGTGTAATAGGATATTCCTTGTCTTCTAGCTTCAGTTTCATGGGATCATTATTTGACAGACATTGCATGTTTGTTTGTTGAATCCTACATTGCATATTTAGGAGACACCATTGATGATATTCATCTTCTCTTTGATGAAGATGATCCTTCTTCGATTGTTGCGAGGGAACACTCTGACCCTCTTGTTCATTCTCTACATGATCATTCTTTTGAGGTTGATATGATTATGGATGCTTATGTACAACAGTTGGAGGAGGCCTCTTTATCCTTTAAGGAGAGATGTGAGTCTTTGGATATTGTTCTACATTCTTGTCCATTAGATCCTAAAGTGCCTTTTTCAATAGTGTGGAGCATTTCATCACCTTTTGAGGGGGTATCTTTCAACATCGACATGGGGACTGGTGTAGGAGCACCTAGTTTCGGGAGGTTCCATGAGTTCAAGAGTGATGTCATGAGTAATTTCAATAATGTTTGAGTTTATAAAATCTATTTGAGTCATTTTAAATCATAATGTATGGCTATGTAAGCCATTTTTCATAAATTGTCCAAAAGGTCCTCATGAGGTTGAAGTGTTCCAAAGTGTGTTAAAAGACCAAAATAAGGGTAATATGGATGTAAAATGCATAAATGAGGAGTTCCAAATTGGTGAAAGGGCAGGTATGAGAGTTCCAAAGTATGGGAATCACTATTTAAATGATTTAATGTTGATCCAAACCAAAGGAAAAAGAACGAGTACATTTTGATTGAAATTGGGAATTCAATAACTTTTATTTTGCAGTCCTAAAACAATTATTTTCTCTATTTACAGGGCTTTTACATGGTGTAAATGGTGTATAATTATTATGAAAACGTAGGGCAGTGAGTTAACTTTCTTTTGTCTTTGGTTTGGTGTTTTTTTATGAAGGAATGAATGGTGTATGTTAGTTTTTGCAAAAACACTTTGTAAACCCTCATTTATAGACGTGTGTGCAAGGGTTTGATCATACTACAAATTTTACAAATTGGAAAAATCTAAATCTTAGTTATTCTGAGAGTAGATTCAAGGGGCTTTTAGATGGATTTGATTTCATATCAAATGGGTTTGTATTTTGGGAGATATTTGATGCCCTAGGAGGACTATACATGCACAATTCTTGTTTTTCAGTAATAGTCAAAATGGTCTCAGTCCAGAGACCATAACTATTAATGGTTTCTTGTTTTATTAATACTAATTATCTACATTTCCGCTAGAGAGATTTCAAAAATGTTGTCAGGTTTAAAATATGTGAATATCATAATGCAAGGTATCAAAACTGTCCCAACTGGGACAAATTTGGAAGGTGATTGGAAGCATGAATTGGATGGACTCATGATTGATTGGTATGAGTTTGTAAGGATTTGGTGAAAGTTTTGTGATTAATTGAAGGTTATTGATTGAATGTTTAAGTTTATATGGAATGTAAAGGTTGTAAGTATCTTTGATAAGATTGAGGAACCTGTCATATTTATTATTGATTCAATGATAAGGTGTGTTGTTACATGAGAAATGCCTCTAAAATATTGTTCAAATGATTGGATCAGCATGATCCTTGATGGTTGGTTGGTTTTCCTTGATGCTCTGCATCAGGGAAACTTGAGCAGTTTTTAGAGACTTCATTCATCATGAGTTTTTTTCTTACATCTTCCCTCCATGATTGGGGAGACTTCATGGATAAACCTTTGGTTTTGTTTCTTCCTAAGGGAAGGAATGTTGTTTGATGTTCATGGAGCAGTTTCTTCATTCATTCTCGAGCTTCTATCATTGGTACAAATTCTATATTGGGGGGGGCTTCCTAGCTTCTCTTCTTCTCTCATATGGGGGTGACTTTTTCCTCACATGGGGTTTTGTTCCTCATATGATTCTATGAGAGTTCTCTTTTATAGTTTTCATCTCTCTTTTGGGGGAGGATTTTTTCCCATTGGGGTTTTCTCTCTTTCCCCGCTTTGTGCGAGATTTATTTGCATTGGTTTGCATGCATTTATATTTGTACATGGGTACTTAACATGGCCTTGTATACGAGACCCATCTTGAATTTCGTAGTTGCATTATAGACTTCAGTGCATTCCCCTAAGTTGCACTTAATGGGGGTGTTGGTGTAATTATTTATTCATGTTGGATATTTGTACACCTTACTTAAGTTTACTTAGGTACATTCATTTCTTATTAGTTTGGGTATGAGACACTTGGGTGTTTGTGTCACATTGGGATAGTGTGTGTAGGAGAATTTCTATCTTTTGTGGTCTTATCTTGTTGTTACATTCCACCTTCGGTGGATGATCCACCTCATGTGGAATATTATATTGTTTCTCCTACCTACCACACCTATTTCCTACCTACCCTTGTTTCTTATTGAGCCACATGTCATATTCATGTGCTCACATATCCATATAGCCTTGCGTATTTAAGTAGGCTCATATTCATTGTATGTAATGATTAACGATTGATGATCTAGTTGATCAGTATTTTCTTGATAGAATATAGTTTATTCCTATCATCTATTTTGTTTTCTCTTATTTGTGCTTTCCATTGCCTCTAGATCTTAGAAAAATCTCACATGGTATCAGAGCCATTAAAGTGTCATTGATTCATCTTGGACAGGCATTATTGCAGCATCAACAAGCAGATCTGAGGATCAACATCTTTTGGAGGTGTCCTAGACCAGATCCGACCTTGCCATTGTGTCCAGGTGGCCGTTTCTATGAATTTTGACTATAAATTTGCCTATATTAGGTGAAAGTCAAATTTGGACCTTGGAGACTAGAGATATCATTGCGACTGGGGTGGTTGATCATTCATCTTGGTAATACTCCTTTTAAGATTTTGTTGATGATGATGATTTCACATATAATGATTCTATACATGATGATCACACTTCTTGTGATGATTCGGATTTTGAGGAGAACTTTGGGTACTTGAACTTGGGGATTCTCACATGTGACCCTATTCTTGAGCCTTGGGTTTCATCTCCTCCTATTGATATCACATTACGTATTGCACCTGATGATGTGGATAGTATTATGGTTTTTCCTTCATGTGATTCAGTGCAGCAGGATATTCCTTGTCTTCCAGCTTCAGTTTCATGGGATGATTACTTGGTAGACATTGCAGGCTTGTTTGTCAAATCATACATTGTAGATTTGGGAGACATCATTGATGATATTCATCTTCTCTTTGATGAAGATGATCCTTCTTTGATTGTTGTGAGGGAACACTCTGACACTCTTTTTCATTCTCTACATGATAATTCTTTTGAGGTTGATATGATTCTGGATACTTATGTACAACAGTTGGACGAGGTCTCTTTATTCTTTGAGGAGACATGTGAATATTTGGATATTGTTATACATTCTTCTCCACTAGATCTTGGGGTTCCTTTTTCAGTAGTGTGGAGTAGTTCACCACCTTTGGAGGGGGTATCTTTTAGCATCAACATGGGGACACTTGAGTAGCTTTTAGAGCCTTCATTCATCATAAGTTTTTTTCATACATCTTCCCTTCATGATTGGGAACACTTCATGGATACACCTTTGGTTTTATTTCTTCCTAAGGGAAGGAATGTTGTTTGATGTTAATGGATCAGTTTCTTCATTAATTCTCGAGCTTCTAGCATTGGTTCAAATTCTATATTGAGGGGGGGCTTCCTAGCTTCTCTTCTTCTCTCATATTGGGGGGACTTTTTCCTCACATGGGGTTTTCTTCCTCATATGCTTCTATGAGAGTTATCTTGTATAATTTTCATGTCTCTTTTTGGGGAGGGTTTTTTCCCATTGGGTTTTTCTCTCTGTCCCAACTTTGTGAAAGATTTATTTGCACTGGTTTGAATGTGTTTTCATTTGTACATGGGTACCTAACATAGCCTTGTAGCTGAGACCCATCTTGCATTGCTTAGTTGCATTGTAGACTTAAGTACATTCCCCTAAGTTGCACTTAAGGGGGGGTGTTGGTGCAATCATTTATTCATGTTGGATATTATTACACCTTACTTAAGTTTACTTAGGTATATGCATTTCATATTAGTTTGGGTATGAGACACTTGGGTGTTTGTGCCACATTGGGATAGTGTGTAGGAGAATTTTCACCTTTTGTGGTCTTATCTTGTTGTTACATTCCACCTTCGGTGGCTGATCCACCTCATGTGGAATATTATATTCTTTCTCCTACCTACCACACCTATTTCCTACCTACCCTTGTTTCTTATTGAGCCACACAGGTGTCATATTCGTGTGCTCACATATCCATATAGCCTTGCGTATTTAAGCATACTCATATTCATTGTATGTAACGATTAACGATTGATGATCTAGTTGATTAGTATTTTCTTGATAGAATATAGTTTATTCCTATCATCTATTTTGTTTTCTCTTATTTGTGCTTTCCATTGCCTCTAGATCTTGGAAAAATCTCACATGGTATTAGAGCCATTAAAGTGTCATTGATTTGTCTTGGACCGGCATTATTGCAGCGTCAACAAGCAGACCTGAGGACCATTCAAATAAAGTCATTTAAATCATTTATCTTTGCAAGATGCAAATTATAAATTCTAATGTGGTGTGTGAGATTTCATCTATTATAATGAATTCCAAGAGATAAAACAATTCTACCTGAACCATGTTCTCACCTTCATTTGTGTTCACCTATTCCTACATTCACTTGCACTCAATTGCTCATTGGCAACGACTATCCCAATTTCATAATAAAAATAATATTGACCATTCACTTACATGTAAATCATTTCATTGCATTTGAACTCTTATTTCATTATCATCTATTTCACTAAAAATTCCATTAATACCATTTCATAAATGAAAAATGAGCATTATTATCCTAATAAATAATTACAAAGAAATATGGTTCGTGACATCCTTCCCCACTTGGAGGAGACATCGTCTCGATGTCTTATTATTCTATCAATAAGCACATAGTATTTCAACATCATAAAGTATTACCATACATCATCATAACAATAACAGTAGCATCCATGCTATCAAAGTTCACAACATGTAAATATAATCAGAGTATCAAAGTATCTCGTGCAATAAGAAAATACTATTCTAAGAAAGAAAATGAGGGAAAATGATGGTCAATCATCTTAACATCCTCCCATGCAGCACTATCCTTAGAATTTTGGTCCCATTGGACCTTATACTGAGTGAAATCTCTGTTACGTAGCTTCACGCTATGTTGATCTAGGATTTAGATGGGCTCCATTAGCACCACACCCGAATCTTGTACCCATAAGTAACTGGATATATAACTTCCAACACACCTCAGGGTCCCACATTCCTTGATACCAAATTTGATGATTTCCAATATGAGATAGAGCTCTTATGTGGCTTGACACTCAAAAAGACTTTTATCTCCTACAGCAACCTATCTAAAAGTCATGTTTCTATTAGCATAACTTTTCTGTCTATTGGCTACCTCTTTGAATCTTGTCTTGATCAACTTCATCTTCTCATCCATTTTCTTGAGCAAATCAGGACCAATAATGATCCTATCTTCCATTCTATCCCAACTAATGGGTGTGCGACACTTTCATCCATAGAGTGCCTTGTAAGGTGATATCTCTACAAATGAATTAGAAAAGTTATTGAATGCAAACTCAATCAAAGGAAAATAATCCTCTCACTTGTACTACTGATCCATGCAATACATCCGTAAAAGATCTTCCGCAATCTGATTAACCCTTTCTTTTTGGCCATCAATATGAGAATGATATGTCAAACTAAAATTTTGTCTACTTCCCAAGGCTGCATTCAATGTTGTCCAAAATCTAGATGTCATCCTGGTATCGCTCTCTGAAATAATGGTTTTTGGTACACCGTGTAATAGAAATTTCTCTTGCACAAATTTCTTTGCAAGAATAAATTATTTGTCCTTAAAGATTTATATGTATAAAATGTACAACAATTGTCAATCTGTAGACAATAATAAAATTGTATCATGCTTTCTTTTTCTTATACGTAACCCTTGTATAAAATCCATATTGATTTCTTGCTACTTATATTTAGGTACATGACATGTTGTAACAAAATTCTTGTTGGATGAACATGTTCAACTTTCACTTGCTAACATTCAAAACACTGTGTTATATACTCAATCACCTCTTTCTTGATTTTAGGCCAAAACTACAAAGTTCTTAATTCAACTACCATTTTTGTCACTTTCAAAATGTTTTAAATGAAGTGTATTGTATACGTTATGCAATATTAATTTCCTTAAGTTTCCATCTCTAAGTGAGTACATCCTTCATTAACATTCCTATTCACCAACAAGTCTTATCTCATATCTATCTATGATCCGTAAAATCTTCATCCAAAGATTTCTTATCCTTTAGGTAATGTTTCTATTCCATGTGATTCCACAATAACTTCTATCTCAAGTTTGACTTTAAATTAACTATGGTAGTGTAAAGTGGAAAATCGCGATCGAACCCTAGTTGTTCTCCCCCCTTCCAACTCCAAGGAGAGAGAAGGGAGATTCAATAGGGTTGATGGTTTTCACTTAGGGGAGAGACTTTACATTCAAAAGAGGGGTTGAAACCCACAAGATCCAATCCCACACAATGCAAGATTGGATGCTAAATGAGTTTCAAGGGTTATGATAGCAAGGCTACCCTCTTTTGTAAAGAATGTGCATAGAAGAATTAAGCTAGGAATACATAGAAAGTGACAAAGATTCACTTATAAACTGAGATAGGAATATAGGATGAAGCTGCGGACCTAGAATTAGCAGTAAAATGTTGATACGACGCTGTCCTGCAAATTTGAGCAAAAGTTGTCGGGACGATGGCGCCCGGCGCCACGGTCCTCCGAAAAATACGTGAAACAAAGGGGGATCTGTTCGTCTCTGCACAAGGATTCTAGATCTTCAATTTCAGCCGCGTACCTGCAACCTACACACAGAAAAGCGAAGACGATTGGGGGGTTAGGGATTAGGGGTTTGCCTTTAGGTCAAACCCCGGTTTTGGAATTAACCAAGAAATGAGCAAGTGCTGTAAATGTAAATGTCTGTAATGTAAAACAAGTACTAATACCTTGTTGTAAGGATGTTTGTATCCTTATGTGCGAAGGTATAGATGTTGTTGTTTGTTGTATGTTGTATGTAGCATGTAGTAAGTGATCTCCTCTTCAATGGTTGAATCCTTGTCTTGAATGCAACACTTAGCCTTGAATGGAGACTTGAAATGATCAATTGCTTGAAGGAATGCTTGAATGCTTGAATGCTTGAGTATAATTTCCACGCCTTTTCCATCATATACAAATGAGAGAGAAAATGTCGTTTATATACTTGTCAATTAGGGTTGATAGACTGATTTTCCCGACCTTAGGCCGTGTAATGCCCTGCCAGGAAACCCCGAAGGGATTAAGCCATAACACAAGAATAGAGTGCAAATTTTTTTTTTAAAAGTTACAACACATAAGATGCAACAAGATAACAAAGATTCAGATTGCATAGCGGAAGACTTCAACTAACACCTAAAGAGTTTCCCAACGAGATTACTTAAATTTCACAATTCATTTAACTCACACAATTAATCCATTAAGCTGAATATCTTAATAACGAGATAAATCACAATCAGGATAATTTCTTTCAAAGATGGAAATATAAATCACAAGTAAGATTCATCATTAAGATCCATTCAAAATCTTCATTCAAGCTTTTTATTTAAAATTACAAACCATACACCTAACATACTAATACACTGGAATTTCATCATAACATAAGAGATCTTTCCAAGCATATTTAAATTCCTTAACAACTACTGAATATAATTCATTACTCTAAGATACATTATTCCATATTCCAACTTATTGCATTAAAATGACGATTACACACATGCATTTATGATAAATCGCATCTCAACCAATTATGCGTTCGATCCACATGGCATTCAGATAGAACTGGATATAAACATTTAAAGTTATTTCCATTTATCCACTTAAGCATTCTAACATAAGTTAATCATACATGACAAGCTGAATAAAGGAAACATAAGAGAATACATCACATAACACCATAATGATCTCGGAGTTCACCCCTAAAGGGCTACATCTCCGGGTCTGCACAACTGCAAGACCCCCTCTGATAAATAATAAGGTTGCAAATACAAGAGGTTACACCATCCAATCCAGCCATCAAGGCAATACATAAATAATATACAGATGACCACATCGGTCCATAATACATAAACGATCCTTAAAAAGAACAGGATCCAGCTGAACATAATCAAAGCTAAAACAAAGGTCCAGAAGAGCATCCATAAAACTGAACCATCACTACCCCAGGGGCTATCATGAAACCGACACTCACAAGGGCAGCGACAAAGGACGACTCACAAAGGTACCCAAAACAGGACAAAACGACAACACACTAGCGAACGTAGGGACAAGTGTCATCACACAACCTGGTATGGATACCATGGCAAGTCTTCATAGGTTCCGGCCCATACACTGGTAACCCTGGCAACCTAATCTGAACTTCCGGCCCATCCAAGCCTCATGTGGACCCACACATCCTCTCGTGAAGACAAGGAAGATGGTTTGCCATTTCAGGCCTTCTCACAGCATGCCGAATCTATGATAGAATTCGTCCCATGTTTGAGGCACAATTATCTTAATTATAAATTACATTCTAATCTACTTAGGTTATCACTTATTAGACTCACTTTCGACAGGTTATCCAGCAGCCACTTTGGGCGCGGCCCCCAATCGAAAGCCACTTTCCCATATGACACTAGACTAACTCAGATGAACTCAAACCAAGGAATACACATGGTCAGACGAACGGAGTTCAAGAAGGGAGATACAATCATCTGGTCAAACACGACTCACGGGTAATCACTTACTGACGGTACTCTAACTAGAGACCTGACAACTAAGGTTAACCACGAATCATTATTCGACTCACTCAAGAGGATTTGATCAAACGACACTATCACAACACCATAGTCAACTCAAAGTTCGAGGACTGAGACAAGAACACCAAATCATCCATATGATAGGGTCCTTTAAACAAAGCAAAGCATGCCATTTCATAATTAAAGGCGAATACAAAATTTAAACTCGCAAGGCAATAATCAGAAAAGACTATATTTTCTCAAATTGGTTTAGACATTAAAATCGATCAAGTTTTCTACAAGATCAAATCAGATTATAGTTATCTACCTCAACTAGGAATAGGTTGTTCTTGGTTTTCTAACGCTTAAGGTTCAAGCATCAACAGACATATAAGTCATAAAGAGTTTTAACCAATTCATATTATTAAATCTCAGACAACTATTAATCAAATAATTAAGATGTTTAATCTGCAACAAAAAAATCATTAACATACTGGTCTAAAACCGTCCTCTACAGTTTCGTATTATCTCTCAAGCCCAGATGCATTATACGGATTATGGAAATATATAAATGCAGAAAGAGAATCTAAATGGAGATAATCATTTCCAAAATCCAAATCTTAATTCCCTACGCACGCATAGCAGAATCCAAAATGAACTGTTAATTAAAGAGTATGTTTATTATTCCATGATAAATAAAACATACACAATTAACGACTAATAGTGCACAATAACCCAGTTAATTATTAGTTAATATATAATTATTAATCTCTATCAATAAAATATATCTCACTAATGATTAATGTATTTGCACTAATTTCGAATTAATATCGATGGGTATAAATACACAACTTAATTTCCATTAATCCTATATATAATAAGCATTAATCCATAAATGGAAACTTAATCATTAAACTAATATTCATTAACATGGTATTAAAACCATATGTTTTTTTTTGAATACCAACAAAATACATTAATCAAAAAAGATGATTTATAAACTACGTTTAACAAAACGCAATTAAACCAAACCATGTTCTTTCTTTTAAAAAAAAAAAAAGCATTTAAAAATGATGGAGGCGAGCTGGGCGGGCCATGCCCTAACCCTAGCCGCCGTCCATCCCAATCCGCAGGGGAACACCCTTACGGGCGGTGCCTCTGCGGTGCCCGCAGGTCCGCGGCGCCCTGCGGCCACCGCAGTGTGCCGCGGGGGTCAACTTAAACACCAGCGAGCGGGGTAACAAACGGTCGTGCGAGCGGCAGTAACCAAAGAACGCGCGGGGATGAGGGGAGGAAGTGGGGGACGCGCGGGGGAAGGGGAGGGGAGCGGGTGGAGCTCCGCTCCCCGCTCTCCCAAACCCCGACCCAAACAGTGCTTAAAACCAACGCATAGTCCCGACTAACATCAAAAAAATGCCCAATGCTTAAATTTGATGATAAATTTGAATGAAAACGCATGGCTCAATTAATAAGTTCGTTCTAAGCGAACTGTGCTTAACACAGCACTAAAACATATAAAACCCAGTTCGAAAACCCTCCCATTTTTGAAACAACCACAAAATTGTTGATAAATAACAGTTTAATATAAAATCTATTTCCATGAAATTCGTTCTGGGTTCCCTAAATTCTTGGATGGTATTCATTTCCTCCATACACAATGGGATTCAAACCACCCAAAGGAAACATTGAGGGATAACCAAAAACCAAAACCAAAATTTCAAAACCAAAGCCAACTCAAATGGACAATCACATTGATTTTTTTTTTATTATAACAAATTCAGAATCCTACCTTAAAACGCAATCCTGGAATGGCTGAAGGAGAGCCCCCAATCCTGCCAGGTCCAGCATCATTACTTCCCAAAACCCCCAATTTCATTCCAAAATCTTTTCCACCAAAAATTTTCTCCAAAATGTCCATTTTTTCCAATTTCCCCAAATTTGGGTTATATGG
The DNA here is from genome assembly GCF_030272615.1 of Cryptomeria japonica. Classification (NCBI taxonomy): domain Eukaryota; kingdom Viridiplantae; phylum Streptophyta; class Pinopsida; order Cupressales; family Cupressaceae; genus Cryptomeria; species Cryptomeria japonica. The sequence continues at coordinate 715,618,980 of NC_081405.1, read as the reverse complement.
AAGAGTTGACCCAAAAATTTCTATTTTTGGAATAAAATTTCTTATTTAAAAATAATTCACAAAATTTAATTCTTTCTCACAAACACAACAAATTAACTTGCCTTTTCAATTCAAAATTCGATTTCTCATTTAAACAAATTTAATCTTTCTAATTTAATAATCCAACAGAATACAATTAATCTATTGCGATAAAATATCAGACTTTCTCTTTCAACAGCATAAATAAAATGCATTTAACAATCGAAATCAGTCATTTAATTGAATTCACTCCCGATATAAAATAAGCAATTCATTAACAACGAAAATCGCATAACGAAAACCCGTTTACTTTAGCCCATTAATCTTCATTGTACAAACGCATATTAATCAAGATAATTACTAAAGACTAATTAACCAATTTAACCATGCACATCAAGCACGCAAACCGAGAAGGTCAACCAAATAGATGACTCGCAAACCCAAACAAAAAGGGATTACCGACGACGACTGGCGATGCTCACTAGAGCACGACTAAGGTCAACCAGGGTCTTACGACCACCCAATCCGACTCTAAGGATTAAAGAGGGTACACTCAAACCTGTACATCTAGGTGAAGCCGAACTTCGCATTCAAGTGGCATTGAACCCGAAATTTCCTGCAACCAAGATCACACATGCATACATATATAAATTTGAATGAAAGCGTTAGTCTGATACTAACATCACAAAATAGGAACACTGAAAATCTGCATACAACTAGTGTGAACCAAATCAATAGCTATGCGTTAATTCAAACATCTGACTATAACATAATATTACGATTAACAAATCAAGATTAAACCAAGGTTAGAGATCGATTACGGTAGGGGTACTACAGGCCGACCAGGAAAGATAATTTTCCAATTTACAAACATAAAGACCCGAGACCCCTTAGGAGACCGGGCCCAAAATAGGCCCAGGGACCAGGGCGCTGGGCGCTCTGGTCCCACCTCCCGGGACAGCAGGGTGCAAGGAGGTTCAGGCCAGGGTGCTTGAAAAATGCAGTTTTCAGTGTCATAATCAGGTTTCGGGGTCTCCATTCAGGTTGCGTGTTGCGTCGCCATCGTGAAGACCGAAATGCAGTCGAAATTGCAAGTGTCACAATTTTAGGACGCTACAGGTAGATAAATATTTTTTTGGTTTAAGAGAATCTGTCATTCGACTCCTAGAATTCTAAATATTCCAATATTCTGACCAACTAACTCCATTTCAATCCTCTGACTTTTAACAACCCATAAAGATTTTTGAACTAATAGCTATTCCTATAACGACAATTAACAAGGTAATCATAATAATAGAAAATTTAATATAATAACATATGTTGAGCATTTTCTAATGCAACCTATACTCAACTAACTCTAAATATGTCTTTTCATGAAATATCACTTGTACTTGGATGTCCAAGACTCCATCACCAACTTTTAATTACAAACGACATCATACATGATCACATGATCTGAAGGATAGTAAGAACATATTTTTTCCTATCTTCTAAATATATATATATATATATATATACCTTTGCCAGACCTACACACTTGTTTCTCATGTTGAAGTCACTCAAACTAAAAGTTATACACATACATGGAATTTTGTCCTAACTAACACAAACAACTATGCTCAGCACAATCTCTGACTTCTAATCCCTTGTACATTCTATTAGGGGTTCGCTATGAACATGATAGGGAATGAATGCAACATACAAATCGAAAAACAATAATTTTTTTAAAAAAAATATTAGATTAGCCACCATATGGATTAAGAGAAAAACACAATCAATTCCAACAATAAACTATAAAATGTTCATAATGAAACAATAAGTCAAGCGTGACCAAGGGCCTGAAAAATAGAAAATTGGTGACTCGTCTGCTTTCAAAAGAAAAAAAATATGATTGGCTTAAGAATTTGAACCAACCCCAAAAATCAAAAGTCAAAGAATTCATCAATAACCCAAATAAAACATAAAACTAGATACATATCACATGAACGGTGTGACTAAGGATAGTCACATGTGAGGGAGTGCCACAACACCTTGGGGTATCCTTTCTAAAGTATGCTAGAGAGAATATCAACTTAGTACCAACAATTTTTCAAATGTGTCGACAAGGAACACAAAACTCGAGCACAAAATAGGAAGAAAAATCCCTTATAAAGGTTTCATCCATAATATCCAAAGTTCCTATCCAAATAATATCTACCTTGTACACTCTAGACATAGAGTATAATAGAATAGTATCTATATCTTTCACAAAGAACAAGATAGAATAACACTAGTTTAGGAACATAGTTAGTAAATCAAGCATCTAGTGCATCTAGGTTCTCAAAATAGCTATCATAGTTATATCAAATAAGGTTCCAACTATAGTTATACTGTATAAGAAACATACTTAAAAAGTACTCATCTCCACTCAGGAGACTATTATCCAATATATGTGTCCATGTAAATGAGCTAAGTCTAGGAGATACTCTTCCTCTGCCTATTCTGGCACCATACTGATTCAACTAAAAAGAGCAACTTTATTTATCATTGTTTAAAAAAAAAAATGATATCACATCAATATATATCTCTATTCATGGAATCAATGGGGTATATACTTCCAACTCATCTAAATGAATTACTATCAACTCATAAGGAAGATGCTCATATAGACATTCTTTGCTTTCTTTCATCTCCTTGATAAGGATTGCCAGACTAGTCTTGTTTCCAAGAAATTTGGTAGGTGAGATTTCCTTTCCCTTCTCAGATTTCTCATTGTCCCACCATGTCACAGCTTCTCCAGTAAGCTGATAAGAAACCCATATTTCTTTAGTTTCATTTGACATGTTACGAAGTTCAAAATAATTCTCCATCTTAATTACCCAAGCCTCAACACTATCACTAATGGTCCTACCATCAAAATTAGGTGGGGCTATCCTTTTCAAGTCTTTGGATAACCCCCCTTCAATCCTAGCTCGATAATCAGGTTGTTCCTCACTTCTAGTAATTTCATTTGTAGGTTGCTCTTCCTATCAAGGTTGTTCATTTCGAACCTCACCAACTCTTTGAACTTCTTCTTCAATTCCCTCCATCCTAGCATTCTATTGATTCAAAAGATCAAGAATTTGGTCAAGTCTTTCATTCCCTTTGCTTGATCTAGCTCTAGTAGTTCTAGAACCCATTTCTATTTAACAATTCATGTATCAAGGAATGTTTCTTTGGCGTAATGATCATAGGCCCTAGTATTGTAAACCTACCACTCTGATACCAAAATGTAAAGACGTAAAACATTCTAAATTCAATAATAAAATGAAATACTCTTTATTCGTAAATAAACTCATAATTCCTTTAATAAGTCTATTATCGTCCATTGTTTCATTCTCAGCTCTAAATAATCATTTCAATGATATCACAATAAACAAGAGATTTCTTAAAGAGATAAAGATTATTTATTCAATAAGAATATGTAAGTAGTATCTCAATCCTATCTACATACAATACTTAGGCCTTTCAAATTACTTAAGTTCATATAACAAGATAAATATAAAGTAAAGGATGAGATGCATCCTTTGATTTTGAATCCAAGGTATCTTCAATGCAATCTTTAGAATGAAGATGAGAACAAGATTCATGTGCTTTCTCCACCCAACCTTGAAACTTACACTTCCTCGAAATTCTTAGCCAATCAAGAATACCCAACCCTGCACGAATTGCTTAGCAAAAAGAATTTAGTAGACAAGATGGAATTTGGTGTGTGCCTAGAATGATACATGCATTTTCTATTTTCTAATTCCACTAAGAAACAAGAAATATCAATCGAGGATATGGTAGAGAGCATAAATAAATCCATCTATTTCAATGGTCAATAAGTTAGTGGAGTAAAATGCCATGCATATCAATAAAATATAGTTTGGAAAAGGAAACTATTCCTTCTATGATTCCACATTCGGCACCCATCCTGGAAGGTAGTATTTCCAAACACACAAGCATATGTAGCTTTTCTAATATTCATATAAATCAAAACTAATTACATGGAAGACAATCTTTCTTTTCTCAACTCTTGCTTCCTATTCTTAACATGATAAAATTATAATATTTAAAGAAAACAATAATTCATTAAATAGCTATAGAACAAATAATCTTTCATTTACAATGAATTATATCGAATAAGAAAGAAATCTTTTGCTTCTGTCCTTTCAAGTAAATCAAGGATAAGAATTTAAAAATAAGAAGGCATAACACATGTATGCATATTTAGTATAAAGATAAAGTAAAATTCATAAATAGAAATTATGACTACACATATTTTATCTTTTCTCATAAAATCCAAATAGCATAATCATGCATCTTATGGTTCAAGTATCTAAGTTTAGAATGCATAAAATTATCTATTCTCTATCTTTCCATATGTTCTTGACTATCTACTTCTTTTCTTTCAAATTTTATACTAACATATTTTTTCCATGATCTCATATGATAATTCTAATTTGCACATACCTATATGGCTTTTTCAAATGAAATTTCACATAATCATTGTGAAATCTAGATCAATCAACTATTCAGAAATAGAACTTTTTTCTTCACTAAAGATCTTAAACAATCAAATCTCAAGAGAATTCTATTCTTATAAAAAATAAATTATTGCTCATTTAAGAGCCTACCTCTAAAATTCGACCCGTCTGATATGATCAATGATGATGTTTTCCAAATTTGTCTCCAACACGTCTAGATTTAAAATGCTTTTCCTTCTCTATGTTGTTCCATCACTTGAATTCTCTCCTTTCTATTCTCTCCCTCTCTTTTCTACTTACTACTCTATATTCCATTCTCTATTGTTGTTCTATCTTTACTATACTCTGGAAATTTCTCTCTTTTCCACAATACCGCCTTTTCTCTCTTCTGTTATGTGTCTTTTCTCTTTGTGTTTTATGTGTACTATTGCTCCATATTTATGCTAAATGCATGCTATATAATTTTCTATGTTTCAGGCTTACATACTATGTTATTAAAGTTTTTCATTCCACCATGCAACATGTCTAATAGATCTCTTGACCATGTAGGCTTGTTCCAACATTATACACCATGTATGCAGTCTGTGTTATATCTGCAAATCATGTTTGAATTCAATACAAACACTTAAGTGCTTGTTTCGTGGCATGGTCAACGTTAATATCATTTAACCTTTGCAAACGGTTTTTCTAAGTCTCTTTGCCAATTCGATTAGTATCGACTCCCTCATAAACTCGCTTTATTTGACTACAACTTGTATAAAATACACCAGCTACCATATTTTCAAGGTGTTTAGTTACATGGGATAGTCCATGTAGTGTCTAGATTTCACACACATAGTCATCTTCTCATTCAAATGCAATGAGTTTGACAACATGTTCTTTAATAAATCACTTTACATGATTATATATATATAAACAATGAATTTATATAAAGAAAAATAATCTAGTTTTATAAATATATTTACATATACAATAATTACGTATGTATTTATAGGTATATTATCAAATTATTATTCGAACTCATATACATTTATAATACATATAATTATATATATATATATATATAGTAATAATTCAATTCAAATTTAATTATATTTTCTTTCTCTAAACATTATATAAATCTTATACGTATATATGTGTCTGTATATACTTCATATATATATATATATATATATATGTATATGTCACCTATCTAGAAATCATAAAGTAGAAATATAAGAATGATATGAAATTTATACTTTATCTGCACACAAAAGGCTCATTCAGACATCAAAATACACGTATAATCATTTATTTTAATTAATTTAAGTTTAAAAATCAATCTTTCTTCAAATTAGAGAAATGTTGATGAAAACTACTTATACCAAATTCATCATTCAAATAAAGTCATTTAAATCATCTATCTTTGCAAGATACATATTATAAATTCTGATGTGGTGTGTGAGATTCCATCTATTATAATGAAGTCCAAGAGCTAAAACAATTCTACCTGAACCATGTTCTCACCTTCATTCGGGTTCACTCGTTCCTGCATTCACTTGCACTGAATTGTTCATTAGCAATGAACATCCTAATTTCATAATTAAAAAAATACTAATCATTCACTTGCATGTAAATCATTTCATTGCATTTGAACTCTTATTTTATTATCATCTATTTCACTAAAAATTCCATTTCCTTTTCATTTCAATTTCTTAAATGAAAAATAAACATTATTTTCCTAAAAAATAATTACAAATAAATATGATTCGTGACAATGTGACATGGAATTGCATAGAGTGCAATTTAGGATGTTACAATATAAAAAACTAAAATAATCGATTCTCAAACTAATTATACATATGCAAGTCAAATTGCTCAGTCTTCAACTTTTCTCACCATTTGAGACCATGTTCCTATCTCTACTCTCAATCTCTTTGATTCACTATCCATAATGGATTTGAGAAGACTTATGATGAATGGAAAGAAGAATTTAAACAAGTGTTGCTAATAATTTTTGAAATCATGATGAGGAAAAGGTCATAGAGAATGTGAGTATTCATTTGGATAAGTTATATGCACTTTAATATGGGATGAAATAGGCCAATATTGTCAACATCATGTATGCTGACCAGAGTTACATCGAGCACCTATCAAGAATGAAAAAATTATTAGAAGATATGTTTGAACAGGACAAGGAAAGTATGCATTTGAAGATATGTTTGAACAAGACAAGGAAAGTATGCATTTGAATTATACTATGTAGAATATAAAACCTTGTCAAACCTCTGGATCATGAGTGCCTAGTGAGCTTCAATAGAAAGAGAGTACATTCAAAATTGCATTCTTATCATTTTTTAGTTTTTAGTTTCTTTATGTTTCTTTCATGTTGTTGGTTATTGTCATATAGTTTCTTTATGTTTCTTTCATGTTGTTGGTTATTGTCATATAGTTTCTTTATGTTTCTTTCATGTTGTTTCTTTATCTTAATAAAGCAATTTTTCCCTCCAACGATGCAAATGGCTTTTTTTTTCTATTATTTTCAAGATTATTAAATTAGATTTTGATACATATAAATAGTTTGAAGCTTGTTTCCTCCTTTGTTTTATAAAAGGAAAATCAAGACCATTGTAAATGGTACATAAATTCATTTTTGGGCAAGTAGATAGAGAATAGTGTATAGCATAGAAGTAGAAGTCATTTGCAGAGAATGTATATGTTTTGATAACAATTTCAATCAATTTTGAATGAACAATGGGAATATTACAAAATCTTCCCCACTTTGTAATCTTAAACTTAATATGAATTAATAATACCAATAGTATTATAGTTTGACACTCCAATTTTGTTAAGGTTTTGTTAATTGTATATGGGTTTATTTCAAGTAAAGAACTAAATTCTATTTGTAGATTGTTGTGAGTTTGAGGGACAATATGGATCTATAAATAAGATTTTGTGATTACGTGAGTAGATTCATTTATGTAATGCATTAATGTTAATAATCTAATGATTAGAATTGGTTCTATTAGATGAATATATATTCACGATCTAAACTTCACTCCTTACCCTATAATCGAGGCACCAATCTATTAAAGTGTCTATGTTTGATTATGAAACAATCAAGTAATTGAAATTAGTTTTACTTTCTTGTTGTTAGGATTAGATTTAATTTAAAAAATTTTGTAAATGAACGTTGCTAAACCAATAGTATAGACAAATTTAAGGTTGATCAATATTTCCTTGTATATTTTCATTGGGAGTTATCCATCATAAAACACAATATGAACATAAAATGCATTAAATCCATAGGCATTGTAAAGGGAGGTCCACCAAGGTCCTATAGAATCAAAACTGAGAGATTGAACTTTAAACCTATTGATAGAACATGGCTAATTCTTAGGATTTATAGGATAATCAGTCAGAAAAACCAACACATTCCTATCCATAACTACTTATATGACCATCAATTTACCATCGACTTATCCATACCCCTTTTTACTCAGCATCAATTCTTTCATTTTCTTCTACCCATTCCTTTTGAAGCACATTTGTGTTCTCCTAATGCACTTATCCTCTCGAGCCAACATCATCATGCTATACTTGTAATCCTTATCCCTTTCCTACTCACTAAGTTTTTTAATTTTATTCTTTGAAACAATATGATAAACTGTATTGCCTCAAAGAGGGGCGAAATTTAGATACCTAAAATTATCCTAACCCAATTAAATAAATATTAATTATTTATTTAATTATTTTTTATTATTCTACTATTAATTAAATAAGTATTTTTTTTATTTAATTAATTCAATAGTGTTTTCCACTATTAATTAAATATATATTTCTATTTATCAATTAATTTATTAGCCTTTTCTTTTCTAAATTGAAAAAATATTTATAATTTTTTTAATCTCTCTCTTTCTTAAATTAAATAGATATTTCTATTTACTTAATCTAACATCCTTTCCTCTATTAATTAAATAAATACTTTTATTTATTTAATTAATTCATTATTCACTTCCTCTTAAAATCGTAGCCCTCCAACTTGTTCACAAGGATCATAATCTAAATCAATAGGCATGTGACAAGTGTCAAATTCATCTTAACCAATTTTTCCCTTTCTTTATCTCCATATGACAACACGTTTCTCTAAATTACCTATTTCTCAATCTCATCCCTCCATTTGAAATCAACCTCTTAATCTTATTCATTTTCACCTACCACTCAACCTCATCCCTTATCTCTACCTACCTCTCAATCCTATGGATTCTCTTCTAATTATTCGTTCATGCCATTCATCTTTAACCTTTAATCTAAGTCTTTTATTCTCTTGGAGATTTCTATAAAAGAGGATTCTTCCTTCCATTTTGATATATCCACAATCATTGAAGTACTTACATAATGCCAAAATCTCTCTAGAGCCATATCATCACTTTCATTATCATTACATCTTAGACTCTCAAACCAATTAGAATCCATTGTTCTTGGAGGATAGGAGAATAATGGAGTCAGGCCTATTGTTTGTGTGAAGGTACATCTTTTGTTTATTTATTTTTATTTGCATGCATGGTAGAATACTCTATTTACTTTACTCGATAGCTTTCTATAGATCTAGACTAGTGGTTGGGTTCTTTAGGTTTTACAAATAGATTCAGTTTTTTGCATACACACATATAACTTAGAATTGTAGTTTGAAAATAAAAACTTGTAATTAGAGAGATAATATAATATATAATTTATAAAGTTAATGAAGATATTTTTCTTTATGTTAAAAGTGTTGATCATAGACCTTGAAAATTTCAAATTAGAGAAAAATAATGAAATTACAAACAAATTAAATTAAAAATTGTCATTTATCTTTTGAATTTCCAAATCTTAATTAAATAGATAAATTTTTGTAATTATATTCACAAAATTACCTTACAAATGAAAAAATAAGTTAAAAACCTCAGTAAAAATCTTCTCTCGTCAAAAAATGAGCGCCTTGCCATTAATACATTAATACACTGGACATGTCTCACGGTATTGATTTATATTTCAAACTGACAATATTTGAAACTAGCAATATAAAACTCACTAGCAGAAACTGGCAATATAAGATACCTCTTATTAGTATTTAAAAAAATAACTTATATAATATATAGTCTTATTAGTATTTAAATTTGAAGTCTTTAATTTTCTTTTCTTGATTTTTATTTATATTTTTACAATTTATTCATTTTCAAGTTTTAAGACATTTCATCATTAGACTTATAATCAATTTCAAAGTTAGATCTAGGATTAATATTTCAAATGCATAGGATATGAATCAATGTGGGTTCATGACAGGATAGAGACATGTTCAAGTAGAATTACATTTTTATTACCTCGGGGTTCACCATTTTCATTCAATCCATAATCAAATCAAAAAATAATTGAAAAGATGACTATATAAAAAGGGATTCACAAGTAATCGATTACAACTAGCAAAGTAAAAGGTATATTGTCTACATAAAGTTGTTCTATCAAGGCATCTAAGAATTTGACATATACCATGTAGAATCAAGGTGATGACAATTGTACCTCACGCAATTCCATGCATCCCACAAAATGTAGTCCATAGGTGGTCATTGGAGCCTTACACCTACGATTGACAATAGTTGTAACACCTCTTGCAACACACACCGATGTCAGTTTTCCATCCAGGTTACAAATCTAACCTTTTGAGAATTCACTCACTCATTTTTTATACAATCTCACTTCAATCTTTTTTCTCTTTTTTATTCTGAAGTTATCTTGGCTCTCTTCATTTTCTAGTATCTCTCCATGCTTAAGACTCCATTACCATCACCATTGATTTGTTCTTTAGAGGGTTTCATGCTTCTTCTTCACTCTAGCAAGCACTATTTGTTTTGGGTGTGGAAGGGGAGTTTCATCCCTCTTGCTATTTCATTTCATCATTTTTTTATCTCCATAGCATATCAATTATCTCATTTATATTGTATCTTGTTTATCATATTATTCAATATATCTATTCAGTTGCTTGTGGAGGTAGAAACACTAAAACTAGGGTTTGACTATGGTAGACCTCTAAAACATAGCCCCAACATTTTTTTATTTTTCTCTTATGTGCAGGTTATTGGAGAAGAGTCATCTTTTCTAGAGGCTTCATTAGTGGACCCATTGTGAGCATTTTCATCCTTCCCCTTATCTTTTCATTTCGTATTAACAATTAGTTAACTTTTGTTATTCATCTATCACATTTAAATGCATCAAAACCAATGTACTTGTGATTCTAAATTTTATGGTATAAAATTTTGTAGTCTTTTTGTACAAGATGCTAATTTTCCATGCTATTGTCCATGACCCACGCATGTGTCCTTGGGAAGAGAGCTAGCAAATGTCACCCGAAGATCTATGTGACTTGTATTCTCATATTCTATAATTGAAACTTTGATTTCTACTAGCACTTGCAACTACCACACTTTGTGATTATCCTAAGTGGAGAGTTAGATTAAGTGCAACCTTGAGAGATCACCAAAAGCCTTTCAAGGTGGCTTAATTTTTCACCCTCTACATCTATCTATTCAATGCATAATAAATTATTTTCATCTATCAAATTCTACCTCAACCATATTAGGAGCTCAATTTAAGGCACACTTTCATTAGATTAAAATTGGGCAAAAGGTTTCCAAGGAATTATTCAATCCCTTAGAGCTTACCAAGTCTCAAAAAATATCAAGCACGTTAAGGAATGCTAACTATTTCTCTTTAAAATCCTCCCATTCTCTAATCTTTTCTCTACCATTATTAGTGGGAAACAAGACACAATAAGCTTCACCTCAATCTAATCAATTTCTTCAAAACTATGTGAATTTAATTTCCACAATTCTTTCCACTTCACAATGGACCTTCTATGACCAACACTTCACTCTAGTGGAACTCTGAGAAGAAAATTTTTCAATTACTAATTATAAATCTTAGGTACGTGATGGATTCACGTGTAAATTTTATTAGGCCTTGTGGGATAGAGTCAATCCTAACCTTTACTAGGTCTACCACATAGTTTACACCACTAGTTTCCTTAGGATCTCTTATAGATAAATAACTTTATAATTTATACCTAAGGATAGAAACCTTAAACAATTATGTAATTAGTGATTGATTACTCATTTGAATAAATCACTCAAAATCATAACCAAGGTTTTTGCATTGCATATCTATCATTTATTTTAATTTATTATTAAACCAAAGAAAATAGGAATCATTAAAATCCATAATTCCCTTTAAAATATTATTCATATCTAAGAAGGCATGGAGTGGGATGAGTATTCGTAGAAATAACCCTTTATCCTTTCCATGTGCATTTCCCTTGGTTTTAGTCCCATTTTTTCTTTATTTTATTCAAAACAAAATTTATAGATGCCTCTACTTGTCTCACCATTCATTAATTGTTTGGGATTTTTATTCCATTCACCAAGGTTGGAATCTATTCTAAGACTCTGTGTCATGGCCAAGCTAAATGATTTGACTCTAGTTTCTCTCCAATCTAGTCACCTAGTAGCATGTGAAATCTATCTCTTCCTAATTATTATTCTCTCTATCTTGTTAATGACCATTTCATTAATGAATCCTTCCTCATAATTTTTGACAAGTGAGACAATGTTAGCTCAAGGAATCTTTTCAAGATTCTTTCAAGATTCTTTCCCAAGTAATAATCTTGCATATTGGAAAATAAGTTACACTTCTATTTTTCCAAGCTACTCTTCCTTATAATGTTTATATTTACTCTAAAGTGCTCATTGTGACTCATGTTTATTACTCTTCCTATTAGTCTTATTCCAATATCTCCTACAAAAATATGGAATGATTCTATTTATATTTTATTTGTGTCTCCTCATAGTGATTAAAAAATTTATATCAAGTTGCCTAATAATTATGTTGTCATCACTATTATGATTGTGAAAAAGGTATTTGACCATACCAATTTTACTTTAGGACCTATAAACAACTTATTACTATCTTACTTACATCATTTACTTTTTTTTCGTTGTTCATGTGATTAAGGAACTTTTCCTTATCTTAATTTTTCTTGGTGTTTCATTTATGTTTGACTATTTCTTTTATAGCAAGGTTATCTTATTCTTTTGGATTGATTTCATCACTTGGTATTGATTATTTTTTATAAATAAAGTAGTGAAGAAAAGTTGTCATTGATGTCAAAAAGGGAGTTATCATAGTGGAAGATAGTTGGACTGATGTCGTCGGTCTTGTTCTAGTCATGTTGCTTACTTGTACTATATCCAGATAGTTGGATAATTGTGTTACTATAATTTTTATGTTAGAGAATTTGGAGTAGTGGTAGTATTATGCAGTCTCATTAATTGATATGGCTGTAGACACATGCTGTAGTAGTGTTGGGTGAAAATATTATAAACTAGAGGTTGACAAAGAGTTTCAAACTTAGTACATGATATTTAATCCATCCTCGTAGAGGGGAGGTTTCCTTCTTATTTCTTTATACCGATTAACTCTTGACATAAAAATAAAACTAAACTAATTATTTGGGTGTTACTATCATGAATTTCTCTTATTTCAAGATTGATATTTCTCTTATACTCTTATTTTAGAATAAGTTATCTCTTCTCAAGACTTAAAATAAGAATGGAAACAAAAAATAATAATTCATACCATGAGATTAATTGAAAGAGAAACCCCATGTGCACCAATGCAATATATAATTTCAAGAGCTATCACAAGCTCAAAGACTTATGCAACCCTTTTTACAAATTACGAAACAAAGATGCAATATATAGTAGCACAAAGATTTCCAAGTATATTTTAGCTCTAAACTTATCAAGGAAAGAAAATTTGTAGATCAAAGACTTCAAACCTTCTCTAATTAATATTTTGATCACTATATCTAGATCTAGAATTACAACTCAAATATTGTAAAAATTAGATTTAAAACTACTTTAAACTAAATAGCCACAACATAATACCTCTAACAAATTTCAAGTTATGTAATTAGAATGATATAAGAACACTATAATATCACAAACTGGTAGAGTTTTGTTGCTATTTATAAATATGATTATTTACAAATGAGTACGCTCATATATATAGGGGAGGGGCTATGAGAAAAACTAGGAAAATGTACAACAATGCTTATTCAATAGTACAATCCTAGTTGACTTTGACTTGTAATACTGCTACATGTAACTACATTTTTTTCAATGACATGTAGAATGTCAAAACAAAATTACAAAATGTATATACTAAGAAAAATAATCTAAGTATCATGGGGTGCTTCTTCATCATCTCCACTCTTGGTCATGAATTCCTGAAATTTGTGTAGTCCATCTTGAATCACTACATCATCAATTCTGGATATGCATTTTGCAATTTTCATAACTTGTGTGATGGTATCCTCCAAACTAATGAAAGACTTCTTATAGCTACCCAAAATCCACTTCAAATTATCTAGAGCCACTTGAAGATCTACAAACTTATCAATAGAAGATATTGAGAAATCATCTGAATCAGTCGCCTTTTGAGTGAGAGATGTATATTATTGTACTATTGTATCCTCAGGAACAAGTCTTTGAATTTCATCAAAATTTTACAAGGGACCTATTCAATTTTGGCAACAATTTCTCGCCCTTTCTCTTCACCCATCTCCAAAGACAACTACAAATATTTTGTCAATTTCTCAGTAAGTTCTTTCTTGTTTCTCATGAGTTTTCTAAACTCAATTTATTTTTTCCTAGATGGGATAACACCATTGTCAACTAAAATCTCTAGTTCCATATCTTGGAATTTGGTCCAAGTTGTTAGATTTGAGGTCTATGACTCTAGATCTTCTGATAGGACTTTCAATGTCTTCTCCATTTCAAACTCAATATCCTTCTAATTTTCCATCATCTTTAAAGCAGTTTTCAAGAGGTAAGTGTCTTATCCATCATTCTTTCTAACCATACATCATCTATTGTTTCTTTTTTCCAAACCCTTTCAGCCTTCTTGATTTATTCCTTAGCAATGGAGGTATTGAAAGGTACAATCTCTTCAAAAGACAATGATTTTATAAGCACTAAAGTGAGCTCCTCATTCATAAGTTTAAACTTATCTTTAATGATCTTATTTTTGATCATACCTCTAAATCAATGCATCCATTTTAGCTTAGGTATCCTTCTTGTCACTATCATGTGTCTATTTTTCAAGATCAACCTTTCTTATCACATAATCTAAAAGTTGTACTTATTCAATAGTCTTGTTAGGAGGAGGTTCATCTATCTTTGCATAGCTTGTTCTATGGATAGTCTTGCCCTCTTATCAACATTAGACTTCATAGGAGTCAATTGACTAAAATCAAAATCATCTAGCAAGATGACATGTTCCTTCCTTTTAGGTGCAATGGTTTTGAACCATGGAGAAAGATTTGATGTATCTTTCTTTGTACTTACAACTAGAGTTTGAACAATCATAGTTTTATTTTGTACCTAAGTAGATACAATAGAGGATGTCTAAGTTTGGATTGGAGCTATAGTCTCAACATTTAATACTTAAGGCATAGAAAAAGACATTATCTTATCAAAATATTGAACATTACTATCAAGAATAGAAGTGGAAACATCAAACAAACTTTGAAAGGAAGTGTCAAAAACATTCTCAAGATTATCATGAGGAATGTCTGGGATAGACTCAGTAGCACATGAAGAAGGCATATACTTAGAGATAGAAACAAAGGGAGTAAAAGAATCTACAACTATCAATGGAAAAGGTAGAAACATTGGTAGAAAGAGAAAATTTTGAAATGACAATTGGAGTGGATACCGTTATGACAACAAGAGAAGATATTTATACTGTTGCCCCAGAGGTGATGCAGCCATAACTGGTGAATCCTCAAAATAGAACTGGTCAGCTTATGCAGCAAGAGTAACACAACAAAAGAAATAATAGAACATAGAAATATTACTGAAATCAATCATATTATTGTCATAGGACCTTCAGTAATCAACTAGTTATCATCATACAGTCATCATCGAATATCTGATAGTCAACCGCTTACACATAGGCTAACATGCCAAATACAATCCATCCGGAACACTCAGAGTCAACCGGATCTCTAATCACAAATTTAAATCCTTATTTTGATATCTACTGCCCTATAAATGATTACATAATTCAATATATATACCCTTCAGAACATATTTGGGTTGGCCACAAAAGATTACATTTACCAATGCAGGAAAAATGAAATGTGTAAGTAGGTTGGCTCCAAGAATGAAAGAAAAATCTCTAGAAAAGAACCACCAAGAAGTGTGGATCAATAAGAAGCTCAGCCAAGGACTTATGAACATTAAGAAAGACCCAAAATAGATCCATACGCCAAGAAACCACTTCAAAAAAGAAGAATCTCCAATCAGTTAGCCTAAAATTGCCCCAGAACCCAAAAACAGTCAAACCGGAAGCAATATATTGCCGTAAAAGAATCCAAATGGATTGAAAATATGGAATTAAGCACATAAACAAGCCTTGAAACTGATAAATGCGATCTGCAATGAAAAGTAAGCCACCACCAGAACATACCCATAGGAACAACAAAATTGCACAAAGAACTGAACAAGAACTAAACTGAAAAGAAATATTTTTGGTAGATGAAAGATTGCTCATAGACCAGGGAGGTTCCTGCATCAAAAACCTCAGGTAGAAAGAGATGTTCCATGAGAGGCAACTCATAAACATCAAAAAGGATTTGGGATATAGATTTCATGGTCATTTTTTATCCAAACATCTTCCTTATTTGCAAACCTCTTCCTTAGCTCCTTCAGAACCTCAACCGGATTCTCTAACTCCTGACTCTCTTTATTTTTCTTCCTTTCCTTTAGACTTGCACACTGTCTCTTCTTACTTCTCCCTTTCTTTTGCAAATCTGACTTATTTCTGTTAAAAGACTTCATCTAGTTTGTCACCATAAGCTTTTTGTCATCCGATTCTATCTTGTTTTCAGACTTATCTATCAGATCCTTCTACAAATTCATGCCACTTTTTAGTATAACCTTTGCAACTAGTTTCTTAGCACTGCAACTTCTCTCAAAACTCAGATTCTTAAGTTCCTTCTCTTTATACTTCAAAGAAGCCAATGTGAACTTCTCCCCATCCTTCTCAATAGTGATTAGGTTTCTTCTAGACTCATAAATAGCTCCTCTATCAAAATGCCAAGGTCTTCCCAATAAGACATGACAAGCACTCAGAGATACAACATCACACAAGACCTCATACCTAAAAGGCCCAATAGTAAAAGTCACCGAACACTGCTCCTTTATTTCTAACTTTTGATCATCTTGTAACCAACTTACCTTGTAAGGACAAGCATGCTCAAGCCTCTTCAATCCAATCTTCACTACCATCTCCATAGATACCAAATTATAAGTACTTCCACTATCCATAATAACCTTGCAATGCTTACCCACTGATTTGCACACAGTCTATAAAAGACTCCTTCTCTAAGTAGGTATGGTATCTTCACTATACTACTCCATTATGACTCTTCTAAATATAAGGGATTCACCTTACTCCAGTGCATAGTCAGTTCCGGTATCTTAACCTTCCAATTCCTCATTTGTCACTTAAATTCTTTCCATTTCCTACTTACATTCATAAAATCAATGTCTCGTTTCTCTACACTTGAAACATTTGCCATGAAATTCTTTGTTAGTAGTGCCACTTCCTTTCCTCTACGTTTTCTGATCTGGTTCTTTACTCTACTTAGGTTTTGATTCATCTTCCACACTTTGCTTCTTTATACTCATCTGCCCCTTGAATCTCTCCTTTTCTCTATGGTTATTCGATTGTATTCTCCTCACCTTCTCCTCAGCCTTCAAATCATACTAGTAAGCTTCTTCAATTGTGGAAATCCTCAACATACTCATCTCATCCTGAATGTTAAATGCAAGTCCATTTATGTACCTCACCACCTTTTCTCTATCCATCTCTCTATGTCCAGATCTAATCATCACCTTGTAGAGTTCCTCAGTGTACTCTTTCATAGTCATGTTTCTTTGCTTTAGGTTCTGCAACTTCTTGAACAATTCCAACTCATAGTCTCTTGGTATGAACTCAGCCTTCAATATTGCAACCATGTGTCTCCACTGGGTGATCTTTATTTCATCATCCTCCACTCTGTGGCTCTGTAATTCTTTCCACCATAAGGCAACATTCCCTTTTAACTTAGTCTTTGCCAACTAGACTCTCTATAGCTCCTTGATATCCTCAAACTTAAAGTAATCCTCCAACTCTCTGATCTAATTAATCAGATCCTTTGGGTCCAGCATTCCAAAAAAGTTTGAAACCTCCATTTTATGAACTTTACTTTCTTGTTCCAGTGCTCTCATAAATATTTCCTCCCTTCCATCCTCCGACCCTTCAGCCTCTTCTGTCTTAAGCTCTTCTCCATCTTCTTCATATTCATCCTCAAAATTTGTATTCCTCCACAAACCAGCCAATGAATTCTAGATCTCATTCCTCATCTCATTATTGAAATCCTCCATCACCTGCTCTACCCTTAGGGAGTTCATCCCTCTAGGTGGCATCTCCTCCTCTGCTCTGGTGAACTTCCTCAACTCGGCGATCTGACTACCGGTTTCAATTACCTCACACTCAGTGATCTATTAAACACACTTGCAGCTTGCCTCCACTTGGTGATGTGTTCAACCAAAGGAATGCCTCAAAGTTCTCAACTAGCTCTTCCACCAACCAGTTCATAACCAACTCTAATACCACTTGATGCAGCCATAACTAGTGAATCCTGAAAAGAGAACTAACCACCTTATGTAGCAAGAGTAACACACTGAAAGAAATAATAAAATGTAGAAAGATTATAGAAATAGATAATATTATTGTCTTAGGACCTATGGTAATCAACCAGCTATCATCATACAGTCATCATAAAACATCCAATAGTCAACCAGTTATATGCAGGCTAACATGTCCGATACAATCCATCTGAAACCCTCAGAGTCAACCGGATCTCTAATCATGAATCTAAATCGCTATTCTGATATACATTGCCCTACAAATGATTACATAATACCATATATATACCCTCTGAAACATATCCAGGTTAGCCATAAAATATTATATTTACTAATGCAAGAAAAAATAAAATGTGTAAATACGTTGATCCCAAGAATGAAAGGAAACTCTCTGGAAAACAATCACCAAGAAGTGTGGATCAATAGGAAGGTTGTCTAGGGATTTAGAAACATTAAGAAAGACCCAAAATAGATCCACACGGAAAGAAACCACTCCATAAAATAAGAATGTCCAACCGGTTAACCCAAAACAACACTAAAACCCAAAAACAGTCAAATCAGAAGCAATATCTTGCCACAAAAGAATCTAAATGGACTAAAAATCTGTAATTAAGCACATAAACTAGCCTAAAAACCAAAAATTTGATCTTGATTGAAAAACAAGCTGCCACCGTAACATAGTGGTAGGAACACAGAAAACTACACATAGAACTGAACAAGAACTAAATTGAAAGGAAATATTTTTTGTTGATGCAATATTGCTCATAGACCAGGGATTCTCTTGCATCAAGAGGTAAGTTCAGTGTCTAGAACAGCTTGGGATTCTTCTAAATCCTCATCCTACACTAGAGCTTGTTTTCCCTTGTCAGTATTTTCTCCTCAAACTTTCTTCTTGTCTTTCCCTATTGCGAACTTGAACTTCGTTGCCTTGATGGAAGGAGAAGGATCTTTTATGTTCTTTGTTCTAAGTTTAGATCTCTTGCCAACTGGTCCTGCAATTCCATCCTCTAATCCTATTTAAAAATCTTTCCAACCTTATTCCCTTTATTTATATCCAAGTGTTTGTATTAGAAAGGATTGGTTAAGCTATCTCTTTGATTAAAACACTTACTTTTTGTGACCACTGAATAGAAAGAAGAGGTGTCTCTCCAATCTTCTAACTTATATATATAGGGTCAAGGATATCCTTATCATCAAGAATGTTTACTAGATCAACATCCATGATTTGTTTTGAAGTAAGACAAATATAATCTAGTCTCTTGATGTCCTCATCAGTGTGAAGATCAATCCAAATATCTTCCACGTAATGCAATTGAGTAGGATTTCTTGAATTTGTCCTTCTTTCCATTATAATCAAAGTATTTTATCCCTTTTAACTTCTTGAGATTAATAACCTGGAATTTTGTTTCCATAGACTTGGCTTTGATGGGTGTCAACAAAGAACACCTCCCAATAACAAGAGGGAATTGAAAACTAGTCTTGTGAACTTCTGATTGCCTACTATGCACTATTATGATCTTTCTTGCAAGGTCCATCAAAATGGTTTTTTTAGTAGGATACCTTGGAAGCATATATTAAATTCCTTCATAACACCCTACTCAAAGATAGTTGAAAGTTGGAAATTGTAAAAATGAGAAATCGTAAGAACGCGCAACCATACTCATTAACTCTTCACATAAAAATAAAACTAAACTAATTATTTGGGTGTTACTATCATGAATTTCTCTTATTTCAAGATTGATAATTCTCTTATACTCTTATTTTAGAATAAGTTATCTCTTCTCAAGACTTAAAATAAGAATGGAAACAAAAAATAATAATTCATACCATGAGATTAACTGAAAGAGAAACCACATGTGCACCAATGCAATATATAATTTCAAGAGCTAGCACAAGCTCAAAGACTTATGCAACCCTTTTTACAAATTACAAAACAAAGATGCAATATATAGTAGCACAAAGATTTCCAAGTATATTTTAGCTCTAAACTTATAAAGGAAAGAAATTTGTAGATGAAAGACTTCAAACCTTCTCTAATTAATATTTAAATCACTATATCTAAATCTAGAATTACAACTCAAATATTGTAAAAATTAGATTTAAAGCTACTTTAAGCTAAATAGCCACAACATAATACCTCCAACAAATTTCAAGTTATGTAATCAGAATGATATAAGAACACTGTAATCTCACAAACTGGCAGAGTTTTGTTGCTATGAATAAATATGATTATTTACAAATGAGAACCCTCATATATATATACGGGAGGGCCTATGAGAAAAACTAGGAAAATGTACAACAATGCTTATGAAATAGTACAATCCTAGTTGACTTTGACTTGTACTACTGCTACATGTAACTACATTTTTTCAATGACATGTAGAATGTCAAAACAAAATTACAAAATTCATATACTAAGAAAAATAATCTAAGTATCATGGGGTGCTTCTTCATCATCTCCACTCTTGGTCATGAATTCCTGAAATTTGTGTAGTCCATCTTGAATCACTACATCATCAATTCTGGATATGCATTTTGCAATTTTCATAACTTGTGTGATGGTATCCTCCAAACTAATGAAAGACTTCTTATAGCTACCCAAAATCCACTTCAAATTATCTAGAGCCACTTGAAGATCTACAAACTTATCAATAGAAGATATTGAGAAATCATCTGAATCAGTCGCCTTTTGAGTGAGAGATGTATATTATTGTACTATTGTATCCTCAGGAACAAGTCTTTGAATTTCATCAAAAATTTTACAAGGGACCTATTCAATTTTTGCAACAATGTCTCACCCTTTCTCTTCACCCATCTCCAAAGACAACTACAAATATTTTGTCAATTTCTCAGTAAGTTCTTTCCTGTTTCTCATGAGTTTTCTAAACTCAATTTATTTTTTCCTAGATGGGATAACACCATTGTCAACTAAAATCTCCAAATCCATATCCTTGAATTTGGTCCAAGTTTCTAGATTTGAGGTCTATGACTCTAGAGGACTTTCAATGTCTTCTCTATTTTGAACTCAATATCTTTCTAATTTTCCATCATCTTTAAAGTAGTTTTCAAGAGGTGAGTGCCTTATCCATCATTCTTTCTGACCATACATCATCTATTGTTTCTTTTTTGCAAACCCTTTCATCCTTCTTGATTTATTCCTTAGCAATGGAGGTATTCAGAGGTACAATCTCTTCAAAAGGCAATGATTTTAATAAGCACTAAAGTAAGCTCCTCA
Source organism: Cryptomeria japonica (assembly GCF_030272615.1). Classification (NCBI taxonomy): domain Eukaryota; kingdom Viridiplantae; phylum Streptophyta; class Pinopsida; order Cupressales; family Cupressaceae; genus Cryptomeria; species Cryptomeria japonica. Next base: position 715,597,471 of record NC_081405.1, on the reverse strand, counting down.
TTTATAAGTTTAAACTTATCTTTAATGATCTTATATTTGATCATACCTCTAAATCAATGCATCCATTTTAGCTTAGGTATCCTTCTTGCCACTATCATGTGTCTATTTTTCAAGATCAACCTTTCTTATCACATAATCTAAAAGTTGTACTTATTCAATATTCTTATTAGGAGGAGGTTCATCTATCTCTACATACCTTGTTCTATGGATAGTCTTACCCTCTTAGCAACATTAGACTTGGTAGGAGTCAATTGACTAAAATCGAAATCATCTAGCAAGCTGACATGTTTCTTCCTTTTAGGTGCAATGGTTTTGAACCATGGAGAAAGATTTGATGCATCTTTCTCTGTACTTATAACTAGAGTTTAAACAATCCTAGTTTTATTTTGTACCTAAGTGGATACAATAGAGGGTGTCTAAGTTTGGATTGCAGCTGTAGTCTCAACATTTAATACTTAAGGCATAGAAAAAGACATTATCTTATCAAAATCCTGAACACTACTATCAAGAATAGAAATGGAAACATCAAAAAAACTTGGAAAGGAAGTGTCAAAAAGATTCTCAAGATTGTCATCAGGAGTGTCTAGGATAGACTCAGTAGCATATGAAGAAGGCATATACTTAGAGATAGAAACAAAGGGAGTAAAAGAATCTGCAACTATACAATGGAAAAGACATAAACATTGGTATAAAGAGAAATTTTTGTAATGACAATTGGAGTGGATACTGTTATGACAACAAGAGAAGATATTTATATTGTTGCCCCAGAGGTGATGCAGCCATGACTAGTGAATCCTCAAAAAAGAACTGGTCAACTTATGTACCAAGATTAACACAATGAAAGAAACAAGTAAACATAGAAATATTACGTAAATAGATCATATTATTGTCTTATGACCTCTGGTAATCAACTAGTTATCATTATACGGTCATCATAGAATATTCAGTAGTCAACTGCTTACATGTAGGCTAACATGCCAGATACAATCCATCCAGAACACTCAGAGTCAACCAGATCTCAAATATCAAATCTAAATCCTTATTTTGATATCTACTGCCCTATAAATGATTACATAATTCCATATATACCCTTTGGAACATATCTGGGTTGGCCACAAAAGATTACATTTACTACTGCAGGAAAAATGAAATGTGTAAATAGGTCGGCTCCAAGAATGAAAGGAAAATCTCTGAAAAAGAACCACCAAGAAGTGTGGATCAACAAGAAGGTCGGTCAAGGACTTAGGAACATTAAGAAAGACCCAAAATAGATCTACATGCCAAGAAACCACTTCAGAAAAGAACAATCTCCAATCGCTTAGCCCAAAACTGCCCCAGAACCCAAAAACAGTCAAACCAGAAGAAATATTTTTCCATAAAAGAATCCAAATGGACTGATAATATGGAATTAAGCACACAAACCAGCCTTGAAATTGATACATGCGATCTATAATGAAAAGCAAGATGCCACCAGAACATACTGGTAGGAACATAGAAACTGCACAAAGAATTGAACAAAAACTAAACTGAAAGGAAATATTTTTGGTTGATGCAAGATTGCTCATAGATTAGGGAGGTTCCTGCATCAGACACCTCAGGTAGAAAGAGATGTTCCATGAGAGGCAACTCATAAACATCAAAAAGGATTTTAGATATAGATTTCATGGTCATTTCTGATGCAAACATCTTCCTTAGCTCCGTTGGAACCTCAACCGGATTCTCTAACTCTTGAGTCTCTTTATTTTTCTTCCTTTCCTTCAAACTTGCACATTGTCTCTTCTTACTTCTACCTTTCTTTTGCAACTTTGACTTATTTCTGTTAAAAGGCTTCATCTCGTTTGTCACCATAAGCTTCCTCTCATCTAGTTCTATCTTGTTTTCAGACATATCTATCGGATCCTTCTACAACTTCATGTCACTTTTCAGTATAACCTTTGCAACCAATTTCTCAGCACTGCAACTTCTCTCAAAAAATAGATTCTTAAGTTCCTTCTCTTTATACTTCAAAGAAGCCAATGTGAACTTCTCCCCATCCTTCTCAATAGTGATTAGGTTTCTTCTAGACTCATAAATAGCTCCTCTATCAAAATGCCAAGGTCTTCCCAATAAGACATGACAAGCACTCAGAGATACAACATCACACAGGACCTCATCCCTAAAAGGCCCAATATTAAAAGTCACCAAACACTGCTCCTTTATTTCTAACTTTTGATCATCTTGTAACCAACTTACCTTGTAACGACAAGCATGCTCAAGCCTCTTCAATCCAATCTTCACTACCATCTCCATAGATACCAAATTGTAAGTACTTCCACTATCCATAATAACCTTGCAACACTTACCCCCTGATTTACACACAGTCCAGAAAAGACTCCTTCTGTGAGTAGGTCTGGTATCTTCACTACTCTACTCCATCATGACTCTTCTAAATATAAGAGATTCGCCTTACTCCGGTGCATAGTCAATTCCGGTAACTTAACCTTCCAATTCCTCATTTGTCACTTAAATTCTTTCTATTTCCTGCTTACATTCATAAAATCAATGTCTCATTTCTCTTCACTTGAAACATTTGCCATGAAATTCTCTGTTGGTATTGCCACTTCCTTTCCTCTACATTTTCTGATCCAGTTCTTTACTCTACTTAGGTTTTGATTCATCTTCCACATTTTGCTTCTTTATACTCATCTACCCCTTGAATCTTTCCTTTTCTCTATGGTTATTCAATTGTATTCTCCTCACCTTCTCCTCAGCCTTCAAATCATACTGGTAAGCTTCTTCAACTATGGAAATCCTCAACATACTCATCTCATCCTGAATGTTAAATGCAAGTCCATTTATGTACCTCACCACCTTTTCTCTATCCATCTCTCTATGTCCAGATCTAATCATCACCTTGTATAATTCCTCGGTGTACTTTTTCATAGTCATGTTTCTCTGGTTCAGGTTCTACAACTTCTTGAACAATTCCAACTCATAGTCTCTCGATATGAACTTGGCCTTCAATATTGCAACCATCTGTCTCCACTAGGTGATCTTCATTTCACCATTCTCCACTCTGTCGCTCTGCAATTCTTTCCACCATAAGGAAACATGTCCTTTTACCTTAGTCTGTGCCAACCAGACTCTCCACAAGTCCTCGATATCCTCAAACTTAAAGTAATCCTCCAACTCTCTAATTTAATTAATCAAATCCTTCGGGTTCAACATTCCAAAAAATTTTGAAACCTCCACTTTATGAACTTTACTTTGTTGTTCTAGTGCTCTCATAAATATTTCCTCCCTTCCAACTTCTCACCCTTCAACCTCTTCTACCTCAAGCTCTTCTCCATCTTCTTCATATTCATCCTCAAACTTTGGATGCCTCCACAAACTAGCCAATGAATTCTAGATCATGTTCCTCATCTCATTATTGAAATCCTCCATCATCTACTCTACCCTTAGGGGGTTCATCCCTCTAGATGGCATCTGCTCCTCTGCTATGGTGAACTTCCTCAACTCGGCGATCTGACTACCGGTTTCAATTACCTCACACTCGGTGATCTATTAAACACACTCGTAGCTTGCCTCCACTCGGTGATGTGTTCACCCAAAGGAATGCCTCAAAGTTCTCAACTAGCTCTTCCACCAACCGGTTCATAACCAACTCTGATACCACTTGATGCAGCCATAACTAGTGAATCCTGAAAAGAGAGCTAACCACCTTATGCAGCAAGAGTAACACAATGAAAGCAACAATAAAACATAGAAAGATTATAGGAATAGATAATATTATTATCTTAGGACCTCTGGTAATCAACCAGTTATCATCATAAAACATCCGATAGTCAACCAGTTATATGTAGGCTAACATGTTAGATACAATCCATCCGGAACCCTAAGAGTCAATCAGATCTCTAATCATGAATCTAAATCCCCATGCTGATATCTATTGCCCTACAAATTATTACATAATACCATATATATACCCTCTGGAACATATCCGGGTTGGCCACAAAAGATTATATTTTCCAATGCAGGAAAAAATAAAATGTGTAAATAGGTTGATCCCAAGAATGAAAGGAAACTCTCTTGAAAACAATCACCAAGAAGTGTGGATCAATAGGAAGGATGTCCAAGGATTTAGGAACATTAAGAAAGACCTAAAATAGATCCACATGCCAAGAAACCACTCCATAAAAGAAGAATCTCCAACCAGTTAGCCCAAAACTGTCCTAAAACCTAGGAACAGTCAAATCAGAAGCAATATCTTGTCGGTAAAGAATCCAAATGGACTAAAAATCTGTAATTAATCACATAAACCATCTTGGAAACCAAAACTTTGATCTTCAATGAAAAACAAGCCACCATTGTAACACAGTTTTAGGAACACAAAAAACTACACATACAAGTAAACAAGAACTAAATTGAAAGGAAATATTTTTGGTTGATGCAATATTGCTGACAGACCAGGGATGCTCTTGCATCAAGAGGTAAGTTCAGTGTCTAGAACAGCTTGGGATTATTCTAAATCCTCATCCTACACTTGGGCTTGTTTTCCCTTTTCAGTATTTTCTCCTCAAACTTTGTTCTTGTCTTTCCCTATTGCGAACTTGAACTTTGTTGCCTTGTTGGAAGGAGAGGGATCTTTTATGTTCTTTGTTCTAAGTTTAGATCTCTTGTCAACTAGTCCTACAATGCCATCCTCTAATCCTATTTAAAAATCCTTCCAACCTTATTCCCTTATTGTTTATCCAAGTGTTTGTATTAGAAAGGATTGGTTGAGATATCTCTTTGATTAAAACACTTACTTTTTGTGACCACTGAATAGAAAGAAGAGGTGTATCTACAATCTTCTAACTTATATATATAGGGTCAAGGATACCCTTATCATCAAGAATTTCTACTAGATCAAGATCGATGATTTGTTTCAAAGTCAAACAAATATAATCTAGTCTCTTGATGTCCTCATCGGTGTGAAGATGAATCCAAATATCTTCCACGTAATGCAAATGAGTAGGATTTCTTGAATTTGTCCTTCTTTCCATTATAATAAAATTATTTTATCCCTTTGAACTTCTTGAGATTAATAACCTGGAATTTTGTTTCCATAGACTTGGCTTTGATGGGTGTCAACAAAGAACACCTCCCAATAACAAGAGGGAATTGAAAACTACTCTTGTGAACTTCTGATTGCCTACTATGCACTATTATGATCTTTCTTGCAAGGTCCATCAAAATGATTTTTCTAGTAGGATACCGTGGGAGCATATATTAAATTCCTTCATAACACCCTACTCAAAGATAGTTGAAAGTTGGAAATCATAAAAATGGGCAACCATACTCATTTACTTTCTTCTACATCACCTTTGATACTCTTGCTTTCTGAATTTTCTTATCAAATCGACACATAAAAGAACCAAATAAAGCATCTTGGACCCTTCTATAGTGACTTTAATTGGGCATCAAAGTCAATTGTTTATATAAATTCTACACTGGAATATTTTTCCTGCCACTCTCTGTAGATAACCCTGAAAATAACCTCATCTAGAAAACTGTCTATACCAAGTATAAATTCATGTAAAATTTAAGGGTGGTGTTTACTTTGGAGAGTTGTTCACATATGGCTTCACTGATATGTTCAACCCTGAATATTTTTTGTTGACCTTTCCTCATGATGAGAATGTACTTGTACATCTATTCCTCAAAGGAATTTGAGTTCTTTAGTAACTTGATCCTACGGAGCAATGTAACCATGTCAACTATTTTCTTCTTTAAAATAACAATGGAATAACCTCTACCACCTAGTGGTTGTGACTCTCAACTTCACTAGCCAATTAGTGTTGATATTTTTCTTACACCTCTCCTCATTTTTATTGTAATATTCTTGAGCAAACTTCATGGAAATTTTATTGTTATATGGAGCCTAATCAGAGTCGAAGATTAAATTTTCCCTACTTTTATTGGCATGATTTTCCCCCATATTTTTTGATGGACGTTTGGGGGAAGCATCCCCAAGATGGGCTCAAGGGGCAATACCCCTTGCAGGGTCCAAGGGAAGCACCCCATTACACCAAAAAGACTTATTATTCTATAAAGGCGTTGGGTGCTATTTTTCTATTGACTAACATGTTGTAACCCTAATTTTGTAACCGACATAATTTTTGATAAAAAGGCTAAGGGTTGGGGTTTTTTGTAGAAAATTTTGTATCATTTTGCCATGGTATTGAGTTGCAAGGGGATTGCTAGATATAATTGTTTTTGATTTACTAGATAATATTATTGGACTCTTTTTTTGGTAGATGTATCCTAAGATTGGGTGAACCAAGTTAATTATTATCTCTTTGCTATTATTATTTTTGTGTTTTTCTTTCCCGTGTTTAATATTTATCTACATATAATTAGTATTTTCTGCATGCAATTCCTAACAAGTGGTATCAAAGCTAGTTGCGTTTGATTATCATCTACAGGAAGATCTCACAATTGAGTGAGAGACTCACAGTTAAGTGGGAGAAATGGTAGATGAGGGTAAATTAAAGACAGAAGCATTGAATGGGTAGAACTATCAATTATGGAAGATGAAGATGAAGGATTATCTCTATCGGAAGGATTTATGGAGCTTGTTGGAAGGAACAACTAAGAAAGGAACAATGAGTGATGAGGATAGGAATATTTTAGATAGAAAGGCACTTCGAACTATTCAGATGTGTCTGGCATCGTTTGTAGCATTCAATACATAACAAAAGAAACAACGATTGCAAAACCGATCTCAGCACTGGCTAAATTATATAGAAAACCCTCCAGCTCAAATAAGGTATTTCTCATGAAGCATCTATTTAATCTGAAGATTATTGATGGTAGATTTGTGACAAATCATTTAAATAAGTTAATATGATTACTAGTCTAGTTGACTTCTCTAAAGGTAAATTTTGATGAAAAAGTTAGAGCTCTCCCGATATTATGTTCTTTGCCTAAAGCTAGAAATGTTTGGTAATTGCGGTTAGTAACTCTATTTCTAGTTCAAATACCCTGAAATTTGATGATGTTGTTGATGTTATTCTGAGTGAGGAAATTCATAGGAAAAGCTCAAGTGGATCCACATCAGGTATTGTTTTGAATGCAAAAAGAAGGGGCAGACCAAAGGAGAGAAGAAAAGGTTTTGGAGGTCGTGGGAAGTCATGAGGAAAATCATAGGACAAGAGATCTCAATCCAGAGGACTGAAAGATTTCTAGTACTGTGCCAAAAACTAGGTCATTTGAAGAAAGATTGTTGGTCTCAAAAGAATAAAGAAGGAGACAAACAAGAAGGTAACAAGGAGGCAAATGTGGTAAGTAATAAATCTGAAGAAGGTACTTTGATTCTTTCCCTAGATATTATTGATGACTCATGGGTTTTAGATTCAGGGGCTTCATTTCATGCTACACCTCATAGAAGTTATTTTCTTGATTATGTCCAAGGAGATTTTGGGCTGGTTGATTTGGGAGATAGTGAACCCTGCCAAATTGTTGGAAAGGGAAGAATTGAGATTAAGTTGTAGAATGGGGATCATTGGCTACCACAAGAGGTAAGGCATGTTCCAAGACTAAGAAGGAATTTAATTTCAGTAAGGCAGCTAGGTGATGAAGGTTAGACAGTTACCTTTAATGATTAAAATTGGAAGGTTTCAAAGGGTGCCTTGATAGTAGAAAAACATGTGAGAGTAGGCACCTTATATCTTTTTATGGGTCATATTGTTCCTTCTACTTTAGTTATTGCAAAGAAAACCCAAATGCATTTAGGAATAGTTACTAGAGGTTCGCATGAAGAAACTAAACTAGTTGTTGCAAGTTCTAACACAACACTATGACACAACCGACTTGGGCATATGAATGAAAAAGGTATGAAGGTACTTCATTTTAAAAAGGTTTTACCACACCTGAAATGCATTAATATAGATTTATATGAAAGTTGTGAGTGTGACGAACAAAAAACAATTAGTTTTCTCAAGGATCAAAAGAAAAACAAAGATGAAAAGTTGGAGCTTGTGCATACAGATGTATGGGGACCCACTCAGGTATCTTCTCTCAGTGGCTCTTGATATTATGTTACATTCATTGATGATGTACCTAGGAAGGTTTGGATTTACTTCCTTAGGCAAAAATCTAATGTGTTTGAAACATTTAAGAAATGTAGAAGCTTGGTTAAAAATGAGACAGGCAAAAGATCAAAATATCTCAGATGTAATAACAGTGGTGAGTATTGCAGAAAAGAATTTGAGGATTATTGTTCCATTAATAGAATTCATAGGTAGAAAAACTAGTGGTGTAAATGTAACTATTGACTACATCCCAAATGGCCTTATAAAATCTAAATGTGAATCCAACACATCCAAAATATTTATAATTTTTAATGTAGAATATTACTTCTTAGGGTTCCAATAGA